>NW_028258377.1:41773606-42082241 GCF_053883595.1 Heterocephalus glaber | reverse complement strand
TTACTGTGGTACTAGTAGTATGGTGCTGAGCAGTTAGTGTTGGGTGAATTAAAGAGAATGAGACAATTCACTGGCCTCAGGGATTTGACAGAGCTGGGACCTGATGGAAGCATCTGAAGGCAGTGCCCATGCTTTAACCACTGCTTTGTACCACTTCTCAAGTACATTTAGTAAATTACGAAATATCCGCTCAGTGGAATGTTACATAGCCTAAAAGAGAATCATAAAAGCTTAGTGTGTGTTAACAAAAGTAAACACAAAGTGATTGAATTATGACTGTGTTAAATTTGGTTACAGCGGACAAAGGCTCAACGTAATATACAGAAATAATTGTTATAGTTTATAATAATTAGGTTATCATCAATTACATCCTTCTCTTTTTAGCAAATTACTATGGGGCTGGAGATACAGCTCTGTGGTAGAGCATGTGTGAGGACCTGAATTTGAACTCCACCAGCACACACACACAAATCATTGTCAATTTTCACGACAAAGGGAAAATCTTGGGTCGTGCTGATTATCCTGAAGAGGCTCGCCAGGGAGAAGTACATATCTATTAGCATGTATTTATTTATCTTACAGTGTTGAGCATTGAACCTGTGGCCATGCATATGCTAGGCATGCCCTCTACCACACTCTTAGTGACATCCCCAAACCTCTTTTCTTGTCTAAGCTTATTCCCTAATATCCAGAGAACAGAATGAACTCCAGGCATTGGTTAGAATGGGTAGGAACCTAAGCTACTAATAATATGGTGAAAGGGGCATATCTTTCCTAGTAAGATAAGAAGAACTCTGCAACTGAGACTACTTGGTCCAAACGTAAAGCAAGCTGAAACGTCACATGATTTTGAGTAGTAACTAAATCCCGAAGAAGGAAAAGGACTCTGAGCACAGACTTCTCTGTAAAACTTTCATAGAATTATTCTAACTCCTATTGGTTGTGTTGATTTTTGCTGTTTAGAATTAATCTGTTACTAAAGCATGGAAGACTTAATTGTAGTTGCAGAGCAGAAAGTCAGCTTTATCAACCTTAAGGGTATACAAATTTGGATGACAAAATTAGAGAAATTCAAGAGAGAAAAGAGATACTAGGGACAGCTAAGCGAGCCAATATGTTTAGCTCTCAGAATGAAGACTTAGGTAGTATGAGCCAGGTGCAGTGGGCCATGGCTGTAATCCCAGCATTCTGGAAAGCTGAAGCAGAGGATTAGAAGTGCCAGCCCAGCTTGAGCAATTTAGCAAAACCCTTTCTTAAAGTAAATAATAGAAAGGACTGGGGCTGTAGCTTAATGCAAAGGCTCTAAGTTCAATCCCTAGTACTGAAAAAGCAAAGAAGGAAAAGAAAAAAGAAACCAGAAAATTTTAACCATGGAGGAAAATAATGAAAGGATATTGAAATCAAAAGAAAGTGGAAATGAAGAAATCAGACTCCTGATTTGTGACATTGCAAATCCACCATTGATGTTGACAAACCAAGAAATAATGTCTCTCAGCCCATTTAGGACTGTGAAGGTGGGCCACCAGAACAATTAAAAATAGTTAAAAGTTGGTTGCCTCTGGGGATCGAGGACAAGTGAGATGCAGTATGCAAATGTTTTTTTCATAATCCATTGGGTGAATTCTCCTTTTTCATAGATCCATCAATAAGATTTCCCCTTTTTCCTCTTTGCTCACTGCAAACAAATATGCTCCCTATTTTTTCCCCTTTGAAGAAGTTCCCGGTTTGCCACCTTCGGAACTCTTCTCCAATGCCAGTGACATGCTGTGGGATGTAGGACTGTGGAGAAACTAACCAGTGAGGTCAGGAAATGCTGTGGAATCAAGTGATTTTATTTCATTAACAAGTTTAGTCTGTGAACCTAAAATAATTTACTGTCATAGCCATTCCACGCCTGACTCAGTGTTGTTTCCATTTTCTCTGGCAGCTACTTTTCTGCCCAATTCATGGTGATAAGCCCTCAGCATCAACTGAACTAAGCACAGTCTGATCCTTTCCCTTGGCTCTCATTGGGCAGTGAGTTACCTTTCAGCCCCACCTGCCTTCTCATTTCTCCCCTTTTTGATACAATAATGTGACTCTTCATGATAATCACCCTTTTTCCCTTTCCTGTATCACATTTGACAAGCAACGGAATATTGCTGAGGAAAATCTTAGAACCCAGCTGACAGGTTTGAAATCATAAATGCTAAACAAAACTAAATGGACCCTTAACAGTGACAGTGTTCGGTAATTCAAAAATAATTTAAAGGCATAAGACAGCTCCTAAGACATTCTTTCTTTGTGTGTGCCCCCTGTCACCTCTTTTTTGTATTCATATTTCTGAGCCTAGGCTAGTCCTCTAAGCTCTACCTTCATACATTCACCTGCCTACTTGGTACATTTACTTAAATGTCTGAAGTTCATCTCTAAATTGACAAACCCCAAATGGAGCTTTTTTTCTTGTAACCTCCCAATTTACTACCACAACGCCCACTATTCTCAGTAAGTAACATCCCTGTCCACGCTTGTTGTTTAAACAAATTTAGGAATCATCCTTGTGTCTTTTCCTCACATTCTACATCTAATCTGTCCTTCATAGTTCACCTTCAGAATGTGTCACATCTGTTGTTTGCCATTTTCACAGCTGCCATCTTAATCCAAGCAGCTGTCACCTCACTCCCCTTGGTCTGTCTGCTACTTCTAACTTCCATCAGTCTTTCTCCGTGCAGTAACCGGAATACTCTTGACGGTCACCTGGCCATGTTGCTCCTCATATAAACCCCTTCAGTGGCTTCTCACCAGCCCAAACTTGGAGAACCTTTGCTGTGATGTTTAGACACTCCTCCTCTGGTCAGCTTCAGCCCTCCCACACCATTCGTTTGTGTCGCTCTTGTTCACCTGCTAGAACCATTCTGATGTGCTTTCACTTCCTAAGGCTTCTAAGTTATCTTGTCAGTGAGTACTTTCTGGCTGGCATCCCACCACCTGTATTCCTTACTTCCCTCACAGTGTTTGCTGTATTAGTGGAGCTTTACAGTTCTTTGGTTCTGTTCAGTTGCCATTTAAAGGAATAGACTTTGAGACAGGGAGAGGAATTAGGCTCTTAGAACTTAGCCATTAATGATCAAGAAGTCTAGCTGCCCATCTGAGGCTTCATCCTTCCAACAGATTGTACAATTTAAGCTTGAAAACATGTAGTGACAGAAATCCACCACATTCATCTCTCTAAAACTGAATGTTAGAAAAATTGGTTTAAATATTTGTAGACAGTTGTTAATTTCCTTGTCTAACCCATATCCTCTTTTAGGCTTCATATCCCTATTTCTTTCAACCGTTCTTAGTAATGTGGTAATTTAAACCCAGAATGCGTTTGTCTGTGGGTACTCCATTGAGAGGGTGCTGTGGGTTGGTGTGGTCTGAATGTTGGCCCAAATCAGTATGTTGTTACTTAATCCTCAGTGTGACCATGTGCAGAGGTAGAGACCAGAGGAGGTGATTAGGTAATGAGGATAGGACCCTCATGAGAAACAGAGACCAGAGGGAGTGTGTGTACATGCCGTTTTGTAGCATTTGAGAACACACAGGACATGGGTGGCAAACCTATGGCATGTATTTTACTGTGTTTTTCTTTTAAGACAAAAGATGTTCATGTATGAGTTGTTTTTTCTAAACTAAAGCTTCAATATTCAGGTTTTTGTGTTTTGTTTTAGACAAGGTCTTGCCATGTAGCCCAGGCTGGCCTTGAACTCACAGCGAGCCTTCTGCCTCGGCCTCCCAAGGGCTGGGATGACAGGCGTACACCACCACACCCGGCCAGTATTCAGATTTAATTGTAGCGTTGGCACTTTGCAATAAATAAGTGGGTTTGGGGTTGCACTTTGACACTTGGTCTCTGAAAGGTTTGCCACTCTGACGTAGGAGGTGCCATCTTAAAAGCATTGCTGGGCCTCCGTACACCAAATCTGCTGGTGCCTGACCTTGGACACACCAGCTTCCAGAACTGAGAAGAATAAATTCATGCTTCTTATAAATTACCCAATCTGAGGTATTTTAATATAGCTACCTGAATGAACTAAGACATGGGTTGACTAGTATTCTACAAAAATTCATGTCTACCTAGAACCTGAGAATGTGACCTTATCTGGAAAAAGGATTCTTGCAGATGTCATTAGTTAAGGATCAAGATGACATACTAGTTTAGAGTGAGCCCTAAATCCAGTGACTCGTGAATGTCATCTTCATAAGAAGAGAGGATACAGAGAGACACACAGAAAAGGATATAGGAAGAAGGAAACAGATTGGAGTGATTCTGCTATAGGCCAGATGTCTTAGTAACTTTTCTCTCATTGCTGAGACAAAATACCCCACACCCAAAGTTAAAGGGGGAAAGGTTTATTTGGCTCACTGTCCATAGACGTTTCAGTCCATAATCAGCTGGCTCCAAAGCAGAGTGGGAGAAGGGCAGCAGTACATGACAGAAGACAGCGGAAGCAAGAAGCGACTTTAACAGCATCTTCCTGCCCCTTTTATCTTGTTGAGATTGCTTAGGGTAGGCACCACTCACGCCCTTAATCCTAGTGCCCTCGGGCCAAGCATTGCACCTTGAATCAGTCACACACTCTAGATTCAGCCACCTCTGAAAAAGCCCCACCTAAGACCCCTTGAGGGTTTTGAGGTACATCTAGATTATGCTATAACGCCGGGAAACGCTAAGGATTGCCAGATTCTACCAGAAGCGAGGAGAAAGGCCTGACATGGTTTCTCTCTCACAGCTCCGGAAGTGAGTGATCCTGCCAAAACCTTAATACCAGACTCCTGGCTTTCAGATATGTGAGACACTAAATTTCTGTTGTTTTAAACCGGCATATTTATGATAATTTGTTATGGCAGCCACAGGAAACTAATAAAAAAGGAAACCTAAAATTGAACCCAGTATTTCAGGGTTCGGGTTTGTTGGTACAGGAGAGAGCAGAACTCTTTCCATTTTTCTGGACACCTAAATTACTTTGATAATCGTAATCACTGACTCACACTAAATTTACTCTTGTTTAAACCTTTAAAATCTTTCCATTGATCTGTATCTAAGCCGTGTAATTTTATCTTTGCTAGGTTCACCCTGTTCATTCAGCCTGTTAAGATGTCTTTGGAATCCTGATTTGTCATCCAGAGTCTTTACTCTTTCTAGTAGCCTCTAATGAGTGTCATGAACATTGGTTTTTCTGTCTTCATCTAGGATCCTGCTAAGATTTTGACAAAAGCTATGGAGCTTTCTGTAGAAAAATACATGTTTAAATAACTTATGATAAGCTTTAAAAGATTCAGTTGTCTTTTGAAGCCCTAAATGGGCCACAGACTCTTAAGTTATTTTGAAAATATGGAGAGTAAACAGACCCTTGTAGTGGGTGCTGCTAAAACCTTCCAGGAGAGTTGCCGTTGTTCCATTGATCGGCACTCTTGCGTACCTGATTCATTTTATTGACTTTTCATTTAGCGTGTTATTTCTTTGTCTTATTACACCTTAAGAAAAACATAATCAAATGCTTTGGTGGAAAAAAACGTATTTACTCTGTTCCTCATTGGCCAGGCCAGGAACTGTGGCAAGGAAAGAAAAGGGAATCTTTCCTGGGTTGGCCATAGTGTGTTAGTTTCCTATTGCCACTGTAACAAATGATCACAAACGGTGTGATTTAAAACCATACAGATTGAACTTCCTTGCAGTTATGGATGTCAGAAGCTTGAAATGGGTCTCACTAGGCTGAAGAAAAGGTGTTGCCAAGATTGCATTGCCTCCGCAGGCTCTGAGAACCTGTTTCATGTCTTTCCAGCTTTTGAGGCTGCCCGTGCTCCTTGGCGCGTGGCCCCTTTCTCCACCCACGCCCCCCGCCCCCTACTGTGACAGCCTTCTGCCTTTCTCTTCCACGTTTTAAAGAGTCCTTGCGATTGCACTGGGCCCAATCAGATGGTCCAGGGTAATCTATTATAAAGCAGCCGATTATCAGCCTCATTTTCATCTGCAGTCTGAGTTCCCTCTTGCCTTGTACCATTCCATATTCATAGGTCCATACACAGACATCTTTGGATGAGTCATTCTGCTTCCTACACATAGCAAACTTATGCTAGCACCTGGGATTACAGCTTTCTCTTCACAATGTCTACAAGTTATTCCTTTTTTAAATAAATGATTCCTTTAATAATCATTTCTGAATTTTTACTAACCAGTTAGCAGTACCCTGACTGGTCTGTTGTTGACACAATGGGCCTTTATTGTTTTGTAAATATTAGAGTTACTTACACAGGTTAGTTTCCTAATATCACTTTTCTGTGATTCCTTAAAGGTGTCAATGATGTAGTTTCTCATGTGCATATTGTCACCAGACTAATTCACCTGGATCAGAAATCCTAAATTCAGGTAGAGCAGTTGGTTCAAGTATTCATTTATCAAATAATCATTAAGGATCTATGTACCTGCATGCTGTCTGGTAGGGGAAGTAAGGTGAGTCAGCACCTGTGTACTCCCTAGTGAGGAAGACAGGTATTAGACAGTAACAGGAGTAACTAACAGTAGTCCTTGGTAAAAGCATTATGGTGCAGAGCACAGTTAGAACTCATCAGTCAGCAACACCACCGCTATCCAGTGTATTTGGCCAAGGCTTCCCTGAAGAAATGATGGTCATGCTGAGACTGAAGCATGAGCAGAAATTAATTAAATTGAGAGGAAGGCAGAAAGGAAGACCACCTCAGGGCAAGGAAACATGAAGACAGAAAGGTATAAAAATAATTAATGTGCTTGAGATACTGAAAGCTTACAAAGTAAGGAGAGAGTGATCTATAATAAAACTCAGGGGTTTTTTAATCTAGACTATGTTAGGATCTTGGACTTTGTGCTAAGAGAAGTGGGAGACTGTTGAAGGTTGCTTTTGTGTTTTATAAATTGTGGGGCTGGGGATGTATAGCTCAGTGGTAGAGCATCTGCTTAGCATGCACAAGGTGCTCTGTGTCACAAAAATAAAATTAAATTTTTTGAGGGCTGGGTATTTAACTCAGTGGTGCCTCGCCTGCCTCGCAAGTGCAAGATCCCGAGTTCGATCCCCAGTACCAAAAGAAAATTAAAATTTTTGCCTTTTATTTACAGTTTTTACTAATAATTACATGTTAAATTTTTAATTATGATAAAATACAAAATTTACCATTTTAACCACTTTCTGGTGTACAGTTCAGTAATATTAAGTATATTCATGCCACTGTAAAACTGAAACTCCATACTTGTTAAGCAGCAAGTTTCCTTTTCTCCCTCTATCCAGCCACTAGCAGTCATGCTTCTACTTTCTCTCTTTGTGAATTTGACTACTCCAAGAACCTCAAACAAATGGAGTCATACAATATTTGTCCTTTTTAAAATGGTTTACTTAATTTAGCATAATATCCTTGCATTCATTCATACTGTAGCATGTATTAGGAACTATAAAGTGTTTTAATGTGAGGAATAAAGTGATCAGGTATTAATAAATTAACATTTTTACTAACTGTAGCATACAGCAAGTCTGCAGCAGGATGAATTAGTTTACGAGTGAATACAAAAACACACCCATGAACAAGGACAGGAAATAGAGAATGGTCAGCTCCGTAGTCTCTGTGTCCTCTTCCAGGCACTTCTTCACTCTTCCGTCCAAAAGTGAATACCATCTTGACTCTGAACACCAGAGATTTTGCCCCCCCCCCTTTTGCTCTTTTCTTTTTTTTTTGAGACAGGGTCTTGCTATCTGGTTCAGGCTGGCCTGGAACTGGAGGCTCCTCCTGCCTGAGCCTTCTGAGTGCTGGGATTACAGGCAGTTTGGCCCACTTTTGTTTGTTTGTTTGTTTTGGTACTGGGATCGAACTTGGTCCTTGCTCTTGCGCAGCCGGTTTGGCCCACTTTTAAACTTTATGTGTAAAGTTTTTGCTTTACTCACAACACTTCCGACACCAAATATATGTATTTCCCACCCTCAAGCAAGTCTCTGATTCTCTTGAGATACCAACTGATTATCTGAACAATTTCCTTCTGATACTAACTCCCTGGATACTAACTACCACAGCCCCATAGCTTAAGGGCTATCCACAGCATCTCCTTCAGACACTAGTTGCGCCCCAGGATATTGACATGCCTGTTTGACTTGGCTACAGTTTGAAGGGTTTCACAACGCCCTCATGAATAACAAAAAGATGGTACTCCTCTGACCCTTATCACTCAGGAAATTGTTAACGATTTTAGGAGCTCTGTCAGGAACAAGGGACAAGGATTAAATACATATTTCTAATTATATCACAATATATGTGGAAGCATGGTGTGCATTTCTTTGTATTCTTATAACTAGTTTCATAGTAGTAAAATAAATTCATGTTTTAGCATGTGATAGTAATTTTAGTCAGCCCCTGTGAATATATCGTAATTTCTCCATTTACTGTTGATGGACATGTAGGCACTTGTTTTTTGTTTTTTTTTTTTTAGGAATCCAAATAAGGCATTCAAAGATTGGTGATGTCGCACTTGATAGGAGGGTATGCTTAGCATTGTGCAGTCATAAACATTGTACATGTCTTTTTGTACTCATGAGCACGTTTTACTATATTAGATATATGCTGTAGGCACAGAAAGGTATTTCTTTCCTCATCTGTCATTAGGATCATGGCAAACAGTCCTGTAATCAAAGACAGGTTAAAAAGAGAAAGGTTGGGCTGGGGATTTAGCTCAGTGGTTTCACTGGTAAAAAGAGAAAGGTATAACATTTATCTAATTGAAGTTTTATGTGACATGGGAGCCTTAGAGACCTAAAGAACCAGAGAAAGCTGTTTTGATGCTTAGATTCGATAAAGAATAGATAGCTGTGTAGAAGTGTGTTTGGACAAAAGGCTATGTATGACCAAACGGTGCTGCTAATACACTGAAGGAGCAGCCAGCAAGCCCTGCCTGTCCAATTTCTTCTTGTCCTCTCAGCATTGTATTCCTTCCTCCTAGGCACCACCTGTCTTGGAATGAGGATCTTCAAAGAAAGGTTTTGCGGCTTGCTTGAGGGGAGAAGAGTTCAGGTTTCTGTGATTGCCTTAGGAAAGAGGAATTCTGGTTTCTGTGAACCACTTAAGGGAAAAGTGGGCAGGAGACGGGAAGACTGTAGAAGACCTGAGAGAGACCTTCTGAGGCCCTTCCACTCCTTCACTTTAAAGTATTCAGCATGCCAGAACACCAAACTTAAGGGTTGTCATGTTTTTGAGCTGCAACAGTGCTTAGGATTGGAATGGCCCTCTTCTCCTTAGCCTTCGAAGACAATTCATCTTTCTACCAAAAATCTGTTTCTCTTCTAGTACTTGCTGTTTCAGTCAGCAGCACCCTCTTTATCCAGTGTATGTGGCCAGAAACTCCAGCGTCTCCCTCTCTAGACCCCACCCACCCATATCTCATTACTGGGTCCTGTTGATCCAGACTCCTAAATATCTTTCAGATGTGTTCATTTCTCTCCGTGTCCCTTGCAGCCATCTGTGGTTTCTTGTGTCCACTGTGGCTCCCCTCTAACCTAAGTAATAAGACACAGACTTTCTCTTTTGTGCATGCACATGTATCCCCAATATACAGCTCATACTTACAAATGTTATACATACACTGTTGTTTCTGGTTTTTGTTGTTTGTGTATAGGGGGATTGAACCCCAGGGCCTTGCACATGCTATACAACCACTCTTTCTCTGAGGTACAGCCCTAAGCTAGTATCTTAAGGACAAACACTTAAGTTAATAAGTAATAATAGCTGGAATAAGTCTGTATTTTAAGTCTCACTAGCTTTTTGGCTTTCCTTTTCAAAGCTGATTCTTTAAAAACCTTTTGTGGTAGCTAAAGACAGTGCATACAGAAGTAGAAATAGTATACCTCTGTCAGTTTCTTTTTGTTTTTACTTTGCAGGGAGGCTTTCTTTTTTTAAAGGTATTTGTTCTTCTTTGAATGGTTTTAATTTTTGTATGTGTGTGTTTGATAGTAAAGTTATTTAAATTAAAAAAAAATTTGTTGACTTAATGAGGGACATTTAAGGATAGATGGTCATAGGAATATGCCATTTTGCAATATACTGAAAACAAACGTGAGTTAGGGATTCACTGCTATTCCTTTATAGGGTTGGATTCCACTCTTCATTCAAGACACCTCAGATGCCACATGAGTCTGCCACCTGCAATGCAGGCTGAGGAAAGCACCCAGTGTTAATGCATAACTAAATGCCAGTAAAGCGTAATTTTTATTGCTAATAACCAGCATAGTGGTTTTTTTAGTTCAAGTAAATTTAGGAATGTCTGTAGATGCAAGGTCAGTACAGCAAAAACCTAGCGAAAAGCCAGGAACAATTAGAAAATGAAAATTTAAACATATTACTTAAAATAGATTGGCACTAAACCCTGCAAAGCATTTTGTAAGAAATAATGGGAAATTAAATAAATGGAAAAACTTTTCCATGCTCATAGACCCAAAGACTTACCTATTGTTTTTTTGTTTTTGTTTTTGTTTTATTAAATTATTTTATTGGTACCTTGTAGGTATACAACACAATTACATTTCTCATTGGGAATTGTACCTTTACATAATGCATCTTGGTTCTTATTTTTTCCCTGTTCCTAGCCCTCCCTTCACCCCCTCCACCCTTCCCTATTTACAAAGACTTTATTTCCATTTTTTCCATTTTTTCCATTGACTTACCTATTGTTATGATGTCAGTGCTCTCCGAACTGACAGGTTCAAATAACCCTATCAAAGCACTAGCTTGTTTTTTTGCATAGGTTGACAAGCTGACCATAAAATTCATATTGAAGCACAGGGAACCCAAATAGTCAAATACAATCCTGAACAAAATCAGAGAATGAGCATTTCCTCATTTCAAAACTGTGCAAGACAAGGTGGTACTGGCATAGACATACACGTCAGTGGGGTAGGACGGATATAAATCCTTAGGGTTAGAATCAGTTGGTTTAGACGAGGGTGCCAACACAGTTCAGTGGGAAAAAAGAATAGTCTTTTATAGGCAAGGGTTCTGGGACCCTTGGATAGCCAAGGAGACTGAGGGGGAAGAAAGGGGGCAAAGAAATGTGTATTGTCTTGAAAGTTAAGTGGTCACCTACTCCTGACACTGCTGAGGAGGATGGTATGCTATGGGCTAGAAGATCAAGAGTATGAGCCCAGCCTGGGCACCTTAGTGACTTAGTGGACCTGTTTCTGAGGGAATGAATGAATGAATGAATGAATATAGAGCTTAGTGACAAGGTTCTTGATTCAATCTCCAGTTCTGCCTCTGTCCAAAAAAAAAACAAACCAATGACTACTAATTTGGAAGAAAGCAGGTGTATCATTTTAAAGTTTGCAAATATCAGTGGACAGAAAGCTATGTGATTACCAGTGATCTTAATGGGAAAGAAAATTAAGAGATTACCTGAAGAAACTAGCATGAATACCCAAGATATAAACTGCAGCTTCGCTGAGACAGGTTAAAGTATATAACAGAAACCTGTCCGAACAATCTCTCCACCCCATTTTTAGTGTCTTTTAATCTTAGTGTAATTATATCAATTCTCGAGTTATTCCCTTTGATAGGAAAAAACAAGTTTTATGGAATGTTTTTGTCTACTATTTATCTGGCCTTGAGCAATAGATCCTGTTTCTTTTTCTTGTTCTGAATATACTTAATAAGGAAAAGACTTTTTGAAAGATGAGAGAAGCCTTTTTACTTCTATCATTGTTGGCAACCTTCAACTCTGAGCTTTTTAATTAAAAAAATAAATCTATAAATCTGTACTATCACTCTGCATTTGCCTTTTCTACTTTTTTTTTTTTTTTTGTACCAGGGATCAAACTCGGGACTTTGCACTTGTGAGACAGGCTGCAGAACTACTGAGGCCTCCTTTTCTACTTTCATCTGAGTGCTTTTGTACTTTTCTGCCCAAACTCCTCAAAGTTCACTTTGTGTCTTACATTGTGTGGGTTTCTTCGTAGTGTCTCATTTTCTTTCTCATCAGAATCTATGATTACCCAGCTTACTCTGCCCCTGTTTTGCAGACTGTAAAATGGTATGTTACTTTCTTCCAAGTTAGTCCTCACTTCTCATAGTGGCTCTGCTTCAAATCTGGTTGGGTATTCACTTGGTTAGCTCTGGCCATGAGCATGTGGGACGTGGCGTGAATGGTAAAGCAGATAAGGAACTTGTTAAAAGATGCCTGCACTTAGCTGGATGAAATTTCTGCAGTCCTGTAGATGACAATGCTCTGTCTTATCTGCCAGTTTTTCAATCTGTTAAGAATTTTCATATTTACTCCATTTGGTCTGTTGGCCTTATATATTGCGCTGTCAAAGTCTTATCTCCCTTTTCTCTTAGACTATTCTTTTTGTTTGTTTTTTTGAAACAACATCTCACTATGTAATTCAAGTTTGAACTCACTATGTAGCCCAAGCTGGCCTTGAACTCTTGGTGATCCTCCTGCTCAGCTTCCCGAGTGCTGAGATTGCAGGCATACTCCACCACAGCCAGCATCAGACGTGTATTTTGAGTACTTCTGTGTACTTGAGTTTCCTTAAAAGACATATATGGGCTGGGGATTTAGCTCAGTGGTTCCGCCGCCTGCCTCCCAAGCACAAGGATCTGAGTTCAATCCCCGGTACCAAAAAAAAAGGCATATATTATCTCAACATAAAATTCTGCTTTTCTTTTGCTCTCTGAATAGTAGTTTTAGAGGTAAAGTACATTTTTCCATTGTAATCGGCCAGTCCTGAGACCTGCCTCAATGAGTCTCATTGACTGCTTCATATATTTAAGGTAAACTTTTACATTTTTCTTACTTATAATTGTTTAGATTATGAAAGCTTTATATCTGTCCTCATTTTCCTCATGTTAGTAATCTCTTCAGCACACCATTCCCCAACGTTACCTTTCATGGAGACTGATTTCATGATTGTTTTTTCCACCCTTACATCTCCTCTTCAGCAGTTTAAAGTCCTTTGACCACTGATCAATCTCTGGACAAGTACTTTCTTCCTTGTTACTGTGAGCTACATGGTTCCTAGCCTGTCATTCTTACAGGTTAAATCATGGTCCAAATAGCCCAATCTTTCTAAAACTGTCCTTCAGTATCAGTGTACTGGAAATGTTAGCACTAGAGAAGAGAAGTGATTGACTTAATAATGCCGTCAAATACTGCTCTGGACCCCAACCCCTTCTGTTTTGCTGTGTTGGTCTGGAACAGGCTGGTCTGGAACTTCTGGACTCAAGCAAGGCTTGCTTTGGATTCTTGATGATGTCTTTCTTCCATCTGTTCATCAAGCAATGTTGAGTTAAAGTCAGTAGATTTGCTTTGTCTTGTGGGAGCCAAAACAAAACAAAACGCAAAACCAGAATACTGACTAAACTGGGTCTCTGAATAGCCACTGCCGGGCTCTTTAGCAGGGATCTCAATCTTGTGTGTTTTGGTAGATGGTGATGCTGCCAGCCAGGGATATAACACAGAAAGAAGAGCACATTTGAGGGGAGATAGTCTGTGTGAGGAACTCAGTATTCATGGAGAAATGTCTAGCAGGTAATCGCATATTAATGCTAAAGAGAGAGGACATTATCTTCATATAGATGGCAGTTGAAGTCATGGGAATGGTGATATTGTTCACTGCAGAAGGAGGGTGTGGGCAGAACCTTGATGAATATGTCCAAGTAAGGGATACCATTGGAAAATGAGAAAGAACAGTCGTAGGGGAAGGTGGGAAACAAGATGGATAGAGCCAAGTGAAAAGAGCCTTGGAGAGTTGTATTCAACCTGGTGTGGTGGCGCTCGCTTGTAATACCAGCACTGAAGAAGGCTGAGGCAGAAGGATCACAAGTTAAAGTCTAGTCTAAGCAACTTCACAAGACTGTCTCAAATTTAAAAAAAAAAAGACAAGGACCAGGATGTGGCTCAATGTGTGAGGCCCTGTGTTCAATGGCCAGTTCGTACTCAATATTGACATCCTTTTGTGGAATGGGGAGTGATGTGGATTAAATAATTGCCGCTTCTGTTGTACTATTATACCAAATTTATAAGAGGATATAATTTTCACTCATTTTGATTTATAGCATCTCTTAGATGAAATATTTGTTCCATCAGTTGTAATAGAATTATTTTTGAATGTTACTTTTCATGTAAAGTGATTTGTATTAGCTATCACTTAAGATGCTTTTTATTATGTCGTGGACAAATTCCAACAGATATATTTGAGTTCTAAGGATGTGAAAACTAATCAAAATCCATTTGAGATGTACAGTAAGTATAGAAGACAAACAATAATGGATAGCTATTGACAATTAAATTTGCTGACAGTTCAGCTACAGATGACCCTTCTTGCAAAGTTGATTGATGTATCCAGCACTCTAAGTATACAGAAGATATTTGGTTGCCTCTTTCTTTAAAATTTTATGTGAAAAATTAATAATTTGTCATAAGATTTTGTTTGAAGTACAAATTGGCAAAAAGTAAGAAACATGTTTATTTTACTTTTTAAAAATACTAGATTAAAAAAAAAGAAAGAGTAACATTTGAGAGCCTACATAATTAAAATGTTTTGTTCATTCTTCTTAAAGAATCCAGAAGGTAGTGGAATAATAGTTTTGTAGTGTTGAGAGAAAATTAGCAATCTAGAATTTTTTTTACTTCTTTAACCTGTCATTCAAGAACAGGAACAAAAAAAATGTTCCCATATGTAAAAAATCAAGCTTACCCTATTGAAAGGGTTTCTAAGGATATAGGCTAAAGGAGAAGGAGATGAAACACTGAAGGAAAAACTGAGATGTGAGTCGTCTGTGATGGTTATGTCTGCTGGTCTGGGGTCTGGGGTGCCAGCATTACTTCTAAGCATTTCTGTGAGATATTTTTGAATGTGTTTAACATTTCAAGTGGCAGACTGAGTAAAGCAGATTTGCTCTCTCTAATGTGAGTAAGCCTCCTCAATTCAGTTGCAGGCTAAATAGAACAAAAAGATTGACCTCCCTAGTAACTGAGAATCCCTCCTGCGCTTGCCTGCCTGCCTTCAAACTGAGACATTGACCTCTTTTTCCCCTCAATCTGAACATCAGCTCTTCTAGATCTCTGGCTTGCTAGCCCCTTTATCCTGTAGATCTTGGGACTTGTCCATCTCCATAGTCTGCAAAACAGTTTCCTTATAATAAACCATTTTACATTTATATCTAAAGGGAGTGTGGCCTTATGAACACCTTGATTTTGGACTTCTGACCTTCACAACTGTGAGACAATAAATTTCTATTGTTTAAACTACTAAGTTTTTATACTGTGTTATGGGAGCCTTGGGAAACTGATTCTGATTTCAAGAATCTTGGATTATTCAGGAGGAGAATAAATATATTGATTAAATGTAGAACTTTTTTTTTATTAGGTACACATGTTAACATTTTAAGGATGGCTGCTAAGGAAATAGAACTTGAGGCCAGGGATTTAGCTCAGTGGTTTCGCCGCCTGCTGCGCAAGTGCAAGGACCCGAGTTCGATCCCCAGTACCAAAAAAAAAAAGAAATAGAACTTGAATATATAGATGAAGCAAAGAGGGGATAAAGACTTGATCAGTGTCTTCAAAGACAGGCGAGGGGAGGGGAATAACTACAAGAGACAAATTTGGTACCCTTCATTCAAATCTCACTGACCCCAGAATCCTATACCTGGAGCCTTGTCAAGAATTCTTGCTATAGATGTTATGCTTCAAGTGAAGAGAAAAGAAGCCAAAGGCTTGGCACCTTAGCCGCTTTCCTGGGTCAAAGAACTTTCCCACTGATGCCTTTTTTTTGGTACCGGGGATCGAACTTGGGTCCCTGTGCTTGCAAGGCAGGTGGTCGAACCATTGAGCTAAATCCCTAGCCCCATTTTGGCCTTTTTTGATAGGCTTGTGTTGCCAGATGTGGGGCCTGGCTAATTAGGAGATTCACACATGTCTAGTCTAGGCAGTTTCTGTTTGACTCATAGTATATGAATGAGTGCTCCAAGTAATAAGATCCCTGCCATGGATTGCTTTAAGATAATGAGGAAATATATCCCATCTCAGAACTAGAAGTTCAAAGCCGGGGGTGTATTTTAGGATTTAAAGATTCAACACCTCAGCAGTGTTCCCGGGGACCTGGTTCCTTTCAGCCTCATTCTGATTTTGTTCCCTTCAGCAACAACTGGAATCACATGTTTTCTTATTCATATCCATATTTCTGGGAAACAGAAATATGTAATTTAAGTAGTTCTGTGCCACTCATCATCTTAAAGTTATTTGCCTACCCTTCCCTCCTTTTTTCACTGGAACTGGGCTCAAATAGATGTAACGTAAAGCATATGGGTATGTGGAAGTGATATGTAGATCCGTGCATTAAATAAGATTCCTGATTATGTTTTGTTTTTTGAAATAAGTAGATACTAGTAGGCAGCTCAGAGTCCACTTAAAACTTCACCATGGTCCTAAGCTTTGCCTGGAAGTAGGGCAGAAAAACCTACAAACAGTTAAATTAGATACAGAGTGATTTGTATTAATCTACCTACAGATAATTCCTTCCATGTCTCCTTTCCCTGGAACTCAGTGGAAACATTCAAGAATTTGTTAACTCAAGGTTAAGATTGGAGTTGGGCTTGGAATGGAAAGGAATGGATCTTCATCCCTGTGTATAATTTTTCATACAGTATTTCTGTCCTGATTTTTAGCATGTTGACCTAAGTTAGCTTATATTGGATTCTGTGGATTCACGCAAGTAAAAGAATGAAAAATAGTTTCGCCAAAAAGAGCAACTGGGCATGAGATGTTAGTAAGCACCATTGTTCCAGTAAGGGAAAAAGCATTCCAATGGCTTAGTGAGAATTACAGCCCTGCAGAGTCCTTGACTTACATCACCAGGGTCAGAGTGCCCAAGAACAGCACCATTTAGGGGTCAGGTGAAGAAGAGGCAGTAAAGAAGCATGATGTGGGACTTGCAGTCTAAGACAGGAATGTGTTCACCTGGGACAGGTCTCACTAAGAGGTCGGATTGGAGGACAGAGAGTGTCTTGGCATTACCGACATGCAAGTTACTGGAGGCAGAATAGCCTTAGTGGAGTGGTTGGTTCAGAACGGTTAAAATCATGCCAGGGGTGTAGCTCAGCGACACAGCACCTGCCTGGCAAGCGCGAGGTCCTGAGTTTGATCCCTGGTACCAAAAAAAAAAAGTTAAAATCAAAATGTGATGAGAATGAGGAGATGGAACTAACAGATACCACTTGAAAAGTGTGACAATAAAGGGAACTCTTTTGAGATACCTATTTATTTCTTTTTTGAGATGGGAGATATCAGCAGGTTTAAAAGAGAAAAAGAAAAAGGATGATCATTAATGTTTCTGGAGAAATCAAGGACTAGACTCCAGATCATTTTTGCTGTCCATTGTGATAACAGATCCTACCAGGAAAAGAAAAATGGGGGAGGGGGTAATTAAAAAATTGGAGGAATAAAGCACAACCACGTGCCGTATATCTTAGTCCAACAATGGGTGCCTGTACAGTGGTAATCCCATAAAATTATATTATCTGGTGATATCATAGCCTTCTTAGTCTGAGTACACATTAGGATGTTCGTAGTGCACAGATGTGGCCTAACCACACGGTTCTCAAACATACATATCCCTGTTAAATGATGTACACCTGTAGGTTCAAGAGTACGTGAAATTTGAGCCTTACAAGTTAACAGAAAATTAAGAGAAAGAGCAAAACACTTTCAACAAGACTCGTAAAGATAAGTAGTAACAAATAAGATTTTAGATCTAAGTTTTGAAAGTTGGAAGTAGTAAGAGAATAAATAATGTCCGCAAAAATGGATGAAAGAACAAAAGCCAGACACAGGTCCAGTAGCTGAACATTGAAACTAAAATTTAGAAATTTGAAACAAAAATGAAGAATTCTGTCTTTTCTCTTGAATCATAAAATTAGAACTTAACAAAAGGAAAAAAAAAAAAAGACAAGGTAGGTGCAGTAGATCTAAAGTCTAAAGATGATCATCTATTTCAGGGCTGGAAAAGCAAATAACCAGAATATGTCTGACAGTGAAAATATCTAAATCTGTGGTAACAGATTTTTTTTTCTTGTTTTGTAGGAAACTACCCCAGCCAGTATACTGTCACAAGAAACAAAGAGGTATTTGATATAAGCTTTTTTTAAGGAGGTTGTTGGGGATTGAACCCAGGGCCTTTGCACATCCCCAGCCCTGTTTCTATATTTTTTTTTTGTCTCGAGACAAGGCTGTCTTAAGTTCTGTTACCTATTCTGGGCTTGAACGCCTGTGTCAGTCTCCCAGAGTGCTAGGATTACAGGTGTGTCATCATGTCTGGCTTATTTTTTAATGTCAGTTTTTGCTTACTTTCCCTCAGTCCTTCCTTTGCTTTCTTCATCAAGTATGTTAAGTATCTACCGTGTGCCAGACATACTGGAAGAGATGCTAGATCTCACATTCTAGAAGGAAAGACTCAAAAATAAACACCCAGTTAATGACATAGTATGATAAATGCCAAGGCGGATGCAATCTTAGGGTGCCATGGTAACTTGAGAAACGTACCCAGCTCAATCTTGGGAGGCAGGGAAGGCGTGCTGGAGAAGACATTCAAACCACAACCTGATGCACATGTGTCAGTCAGCAAAGGAGTGGTGGGCCTGGGATCTCAGGAGGAGGAAACAAGACACACAGGCTCTAAGAACAAGAGGCAGGTTTGGGCAGTCGCCCCATGCCTACAGCAAAGGTGGCAACCCTCTTGACTTTCATTGCAGAAACATGTTCACGTAGGTTCTTGCTTCTGCTCCAGTCTCAAGAGACTTAGAGCAGGCAGCAGATTGATCCTCGGAGTGAGGAAGGAAATGGTTAACCCATACATGACAGGGCGACTGCTACTTACTGTGTGGATATTTGCATTTTTAAGAGATGAGGCTCATTGAATCAAATGAATCCAAGTTGAGAGTTTCACATGGAATGGGGAAGAGATTTCATTCATCGTATCTTACATGTAACCCTTTTGATATTTCTATTTTCTTTGTGCCGGAATATTCTTACACTTTTCTCATTACAGTTGAGGTCTTTTCCTCAGAACTTCGTAATCTTACATTCGTATAGTGTTGCAGCTTCTATTACATCATTGCTTTTGATATGTAAGAGCTCAGTAGTAGGGGTTGATCTTTGTTCTATGTTCCTGTGCTAGTAGCTTCTGTACCCCCATCCTTTCTGCGTTTACAATTTTGAGGAGTTCTATTTAGGTTTGAACTCCCACTAAACCTTTACCACTACGCTGTTCTCTTCCTTTCCTGAATGTCTAAGCATTCTTCTTGATGGGACTTTCTACTCTGTTGTTGATATCTGTGTGCCAGTCATGCCACCCCAGTAAGTTTAGAGAATTTTTTTAGACGGTGTCTTGTCAAGTTGCTAAATTGTTCAGTCTGGGCTCATACTCCAAATTCTTCTTCCTCAACCTCCCAAAGCGCTGGGATTACAGGGATGAACTACCACACAGGGCTGGAGATTCTTTAACAATCAAAACCAAGGTGTTTATTCCACTGTACTTCTCTGTGGTATTTAGCAGGTTGCTAAGATCATAAGTTAGTGTATTCTTCCTGTAACTGTTTGATTCCTATCAATAGGTAAGTAGCTTTAAGAGTATTTTTTTTGTCTTGTGCTGTTATAAAATGTTTCTAGGCAGAGGAAATTCAGAATTGCTGTGTGAGGTGATGATATATTAATCAGCTTGATTATAATAATCATTCTAACATACATGAGATGTGATTAAAAGATAATGGTGAATGTTTAAATTTTTAAAATTTATTCTGGTAAAAGGCACGTTGGCATTAATCTTACTCAGAAGATTCTCCCTCACTGTGAACAGACTTGTCCCATCCTTCTTGCCACTTTGTAGAGCAGTTCTGGAAGTCCTCTTTTGCAAATGTCTTTAGTTGTGCTGTCATGGCTGCCTCAGTGTCCTGAATCAATTCAAAACTTTCACCTTCCAAGGTCATTTTGACTTTGGGGAAAAGCGAGAAGTTGCAGGGTGTCAGATTTGGCAAATAAGGTGGATGAGAACATGCTGTAATACGAGACTGCTTCTTTGCCGGGTGGCAGTAGGCAGCAGCATTCACCGTATTTTTTATCACACCTTGTAAAGGTAGGAGAGACAGTTCCCAGAACAGCTTCAGAAAGTAGCAAGAACAAGGGGATAACTATGTTCAAAACAAGCAGAAGGACTTTGAGGGATTAATGGCAACGTGTCTTACAGGGATAAATTGCAATTTAAATAGTCACCGAATATTCTGATCACCATGTGTATGTATCTCAACATGCTGTTCACCTTTAAGTATATGTAATTTGATTTGTAGATTCAAAAAAAAAAGGAAAATAGAAAAAGTAGAGCTGGAGGAGTAGATTAGCGGTAGAGCACTTGCATAGCGTATTTGGGCCCACTCCCCAGCCTCACTAAATAAATAAATAAATAAATAAATAAAAGAAAGTCCATTTATTTTTCACTCAACAGGAAAGGCCATATGGGGGGAATTTTAAGTGCTTCTTTGGTATGGTATTCTGTGTTACCTGTAAATTCAAATTTTTGTTATAACTTCGAATAAGTTTTTCTCAGCTGTGTAACTAATAAATAGGTAGCATCCTTTTATGAAATTTGAAAAAAACAAGTAAAATCTAAATTTGGACAAAATTGCTATTGACAGATTTTAGTGGTTCATATTTCATAGCTCTTTTCTGCTTTAATATGTCTTCGCTTATAAATTGTTTCAAGTATAAACAACTCATTAAATTTTGAATTAGTACTGCTTAATCACAGTGGTCAGTCTTGGAAAGTTTTTTAGAACTGTTAGTATTATTTCTATTATTTGTATTATTTTTTAATTATGGGAAGGAATAACTAGATGAATGAGTATACTGCAGTATTAAGTGGTTACGAAAACCCCTTCTTTTCTTCTTCTGAATAATAACTCCTTCCTGGGACAGAAACTTGCATATCTTATTCTTGTTTGTTATTGCATGTTATATTCTTACTGATATAAATATTTTCAGAACCTTTTATGGATGATGATTTGGATGAATTTGGGGGACAGGAACATTCTTTTGCTCATACAGTCTGTTAGAATTTGTTTTGATCTTGCAGTTGTTCACAGAATCTGTTCTTGGTGCAGATGCCTTGAAAAGAATTTTAAAGTTCTCTTCAGTTAGGTTTGATATATTTTGTTCAATGGTTGCGTTCCTTGTGGTATCTTTTCTGAGACATGGGGAATATTCCTGACTTGCTCTTCTCTGTGGACTGTGACACGTAAGAAGAAACGGGCAGAGGATGACACCTGGGAGCCAAACTGATTGGAGCAGAGGGCTGTGGGAGGGACGCTGCTGTGGGGAGTTGACATACATTGGCTCAGAAGACCACCAAGGCTAGGACAAGATAGGATGGATACTGATAGAAAGAAAGGGAATTAATTTGTTTAAGCCCTCAAGAGTAAAAGGAGTTACTGTGGGCTTTTTCACATATAGAACTGTGAGATAAGAGTGTCTCAGTAGGGCCAGGGATTTAGCTCAGTGGCACCACGCCTGCCTTGCAAGCACAAGGTTGTGAGTTCCATCCCCCGGTACCAAAACAAAAGTATCTCAATCTTTATAACTAAATTAAAGATGCGGGAATTTAGGTGACCTGTCACAGTTACTGAACTAGCAAGTAGATGATCTGCGGTTCAGACCCCAGGCCTTGCTGATTCTGTAAATATGTTGTTTTTTCGTTACTCTATTGTGAAACTACAGTAAGGAAAGATAAGTCACAGAAAAATGAATAAAAGTTTCACAGAACACAAGCTTACAGATCCTTTTAAGTATTCTTGATTTTCTGCATTTTCTGCCCGGGTTTGTACAGCAGTATGTTTTGAAAAATAACAAATGAGGGCCGGGGATTTAGCTCAGTGGTTCCGCTGCCTCCTTTGCAAGCACAAGGATCCAAGTTCCATCCCTGGTACCAAAAAAAGAACAAATGAAACACTTAAAACCAGTTCTTAGATTGCTCCTTCTTTGGACACAGTGTTGGATGACTTCCTAAGACAATGAGGTTATCATAACACATTGCCTAAATGTTTGTATTTTGAAACAGTGTAATTATCTGTGAAACAGATTATCGCTGAAAGTAAACAATCTGTTTTAGGATTTTAAAGTTTCATAATTCGGTGACTGTGTCTTTCAGTCGTTGACTACTAGCTGGCCATGGTGCCACAGGCCTCTAATCCCAGCCCGTAGGGAGGTTGAGGCAGGAGAATCACAAGTTTGAGTCCACCTGAGCAACTTAGCAAGACCCTGACTGAGAATTTTAAAAAGGGTTAAGGTGTAGCTCAGTGGCAGAATGCTTGTCTAGTATTTGCAAGGCCTTGGGTTCAATCCCTAGTGTCACACCCCCTCAAATAAAAGTTTAAATACTTTTATTGCCAGTGCCGGAGATCAAACCAAGGTCCTTGCAAATGCTCAGCAAGCGCTCTATCACTGAACTATCCCCCCAACCCTCCTCACTGAATTTGGTTAAGGCAAGGTTCATGTTTTAGAGTATAAAAATTTGTAGATAGTATCAATCACAGTAAATTATGAAAATATTCATCTCCTACTTGTTAGGCATTCAGAGGTCACTCTGGTTACTACCCCTTACCATGGCAATTATAATGAAACGTGAAGAAGATGTGTAAGTCAGAATGGTAGGTAGGTTTTTTTTTCAATGAAGTTACTGGCATCTCTGCATTTTACAGATCAGTACTAAGCACTTGGTTTCTTTTGCTAAGCATTGTGCTTCCAGGTGTGTAGAAAACAAACATTTCCTCACTGGTGTCATTTCTTTATATACTGTAATTATACTGTGTTATTTGTTTATGCTTGGTTTGAGGTTTTGTTTTTGTTTTGCGACAGGGCCTTGCTGTGTAATTCAAGCTGGCTTTGAACTCACTATTAACCTAGGCTGGCCTCAAAGTCATGATTCTCCTGACTCAGCCTCTCCATCTCTGGGATTACAGGCCTACGCCACCATGTCCAGCTAGAGCTTAATTTTTTATAAATATAATTTATTTCCCTCTGATGTTACTTTATGGGTCAGTGTACTGTGTTCCCCTCTCTGCCTTTCCAGTACACACAAGACTTGAAATGACTGAAAGCATTGGACTGGCTTGTATTCTGTACCTTACTTTGGTGGCTCCTTTCTCCTTCTGGGCTGCCTAGCTCTTTTATTTCAGCCTGTTCTAAATGTGAGAGTAGGGGTAGGAAGAGCAGCCAAGGACTTCTTAAGATTTTCAGATGGTGTCAAGAATTATGACCATATGTGGAAAATTAAAAATTGAGGAACTTGGTGGAAGCATGCCATGGCCATATAATTCGCAGTCCCAAGGGACGGTCTTGTACCCTACTGGGAATTACAGTGCATGTGTCTTAACATAGAGATATAATTTTCACTAATAAATATAAATTTGAGGAATATTCTCCTTTCATTTCATGCTACTTAAAATTCTAAATAGAGGGTGAAACTGAACTTAACTGATTTCTTTTGACATTTACCAAGAAATTTATTTGAACATGCTTGAATTTCCTCAAGACCTTGGTAATTGAACTAAAGGTTACTTTGGCTTCCTCATTTTCCCCAAGCAAAATTAATCTCATATTTCTTCACAGTGGTGGTGGTAGTAGTGTGTGTGTAGGGACTAGTAAGTGCAAATGAGTGGGCAGAAAGTCAGGGCTGGAGCTGTCACTTGAGCTTCTAGGGTTTTCTTCCTCCTTTCTTACCAACCTGTTGTGGATAATAACTGTCTTTTTCAATTTGTTGTCAGTCTGCATTTCTCTTCCTGTACAGATGTTAATTCAGATTGTGTGTATTCATAGCTCTGTGGTCAGTGAGCTGCCAAAGTACTGTAGATTTATATAATATTTAGAGGATAGTTGAGCACTTTGATAAAGACTGGATTTATTTATCATTAATATATTTTTCTTTTCTTTCATCTAGTTGCTGATCATCTGGGCTGTGATCCTCAAACTCGGTTCTTTGTTCCTCCTAATATCAAACAGTGGATTGCCTTGCTGCAGAGAGGAAATTGCACGTTTAAGGAGAAAATATCACGGGCTGCCTTCCACAATGCAGTTGCTGTAGTCATCTACAATAATAAATCTAAAGAGGAGCCAGTCACAATGACTCATCCAGGTAAACAAAAAAGGGGGCTTATAGATTTTATTTTTCCCCTTAGAAATTACTGCTTTGAAGGTAGGCATTCTACTTCTGGTGAAATCATATAATTTTCAGTATAATTCTATGATTATATTTATTTTTGGTATTGCCATTTGTTTGTGGAAATATATGTCATTTCCTTGAGTGGGATTTTTTTTTTCTTTTCTTAAATAATGACCATAATGGTCTGTAAAACTTGGACTCATTAAATAACTGGCTGTAATTGAATCCTTAGTTGTTTTCCATGTCTACATTTTGCTTTATAATTTGAAAATTTTGCTTTATATCTTTGAAAGATAATGTATTTGATTTGGAATCATTCACCTAGGTTATATCATAGATTCTCAAGGATTACTTGTCTGGGAAGGATTCTTTTCATCTCACTAGGATGATTATTGAAACTGACTTAGTGATTAGTATAGCTACAAAAATAAGAATATTTTTTCATTTCTTGTAAAAATATTTAGGATATTTCTAATGTAACCATTTTTATAACACTAGTTGCAATTTATCAAGTACTTACTATACATACACTTAACATACATACTATACATGCCAGGAATTTTGCTGTGGGGTTTTTAAATATGTTTCTTAAGCCAGGCAGAGTGGCACAAGGCTCTAATTCCACCACTTGGAAGGCTGAGGCAGGAGGATCACTGTGAATTCAAAGCCACCCTGGGCTACATACTGAGTTCAAGATCATCCAGCACTACAAAGCAAGACATTGTCTCAAAAACCAAACAACTATATATATATATAAATATATATATATTTATATATATATAATAAATATATATATAATTTATATATAAATTTATATATAAATAATATATTTAAATTTAATATATTTAATATAATATATAATATAATATATTTAAATTTAATAAATTTATATATAAATAATATATTTATATATAAATTTATATTTATATATAATAAATATATATATTATATATATATTATATATATAAAAACAACTATATATATATATATATATAGCTATATATATATAGCCCTCACAATAACCGTGTGTCTTAGTTACTTTCTTGTTGCTGGAACAAAACACCTGACTGACACCCATAAGGTTTATTTGGCTCACAGTTTATAGAGGTTTCAGTCCATAGTTGGCTGGCTCCAAGGCAAGCGGCATGGCAGAGAAGAGACAGTACATGGCAGGGCAGACAGAAAGCAGCAGTCTTACTTTTTATTCCATTCAGGCTGCAGTCCTGTTGGTTGTTGCCACCCACACCCAGAATTATGCTGAACTAATCAGTGGATGCATCCATCCAAGGTACAAGCTTGTTGATAGTTGCACCCACACCCAGAACTATGGTAAACCAATCAGATGACTGATCCCATACCTATGATCCCATGTCACACAACCCATTATCCAGTCACTCCCCAACCCCCCCCCCCCCATGAGTACATGAGGCTTTGGGGGGACATCTAGATGTAAGTCATAGTAAGGAATAAGAACCCCTCACCTTTGATCTTGTGCAATGGACAGATCAGACTGAGAACCAGGAGAGTGCAATTAAAGTGAAAGACTTTATTTCTCAATCTTGCAAGACAGTCCAGCAAGCAGGCAAGTAGCCGTGCCTACAGCAGTTACAACAAGCAATTTAACCCCTAGCATGCAGGTCCCTTCCCCCAGTTCCTCATGAGTGCTGTGGGAGGTAAAATCTTCCCAGTCGCTACCTGGACCCTTGGCCTGCCCTCTCTGAAAACATTTTGTGAATTTGAAGGCAGATAATTAAGCCACAGGTGGGTAACTTCCTAACTGCCAGTACTTTTTCAATCAGAGTTAGCATAGTGAAGCCATGCTTTTTTGACTATCTACCCTTTTCCCCCTTTGTTTAGGAACTCTTTCAGATGTATGACCACATCTGCAGGCAAGTAGATAGTTTTGTCTACTAGTAGCTTTTCACTTAGAGTTGAAGAGTTTATCTTGAAAATAGACCACTTTAAGTTTCTCTATCTTACATATAACATTTCGCTTCTGGCCCTCAAAAGACTCATTCACATCCCTTTATACAAAATGCATTTAGTTGATCTCTGAGAGTTGCCAGAAATTTTAACAATCATTCCTGAAAAGTCCAAGTCCAAATTCTTCTCTGAGATTTAAGGCAAACTCTTACCTGCTAGCGAGTTCCTATAAAAATGAAAAAGAAGTTAAACACTTTGAACATGCAATGGGAAAAGATAAACATTCCCTTCTAAAAGGTACAAATACGGGGATAGGAATAGGAGCAAAGCAAGACCAAAATCCGCCAAGGCAAACATTAAATCCCATAGTTCCATGTCCAGCACACAGGGCTATCAGTGGCAAGATGTAAACCCCAAAGGGCATAGGTGACTCCGTCCCTACTTCCTGTGGTTGTGGTTCTCATAGCTTCTCTCTTGGGCCAGCTTTGCTTACTCCTGCAGCCTTCCTCAGATGATCCACACTCCTGGCTTCTTGAAC
Organism: Heterocephalus glaber; assembly: GCF_053883595.1. Classification (NCBI taxonomy): domain Eukaryota; kingdom Metazoa; phylum Chordata; class Mammalia; order Rodentia; family Bathyergidae; genus Heterocephalus; species Heterocephalus glaber. Next base: position 42,055,553 of record NW_028258377.1, on the reverse strand, counting down.
CTTATGGAGTCTCCACTGCACCTTTGGCTTCACACTCACAGCTTCACACATTGCTCTCTGAGGGCCACACCGCCTGGCCTCCCAGACCTTCTTCAGAAATCTGGGTGGCAACCTCTCTGCTCCCACAACTCTTACATTCTGCATGTGCCTAAAACTAACTATGTGAATGATGCCAAGGTCTGCTGGGAGCTAGAGGAGTAGCCAGGCTTCCTTTTCTCTTGGCTGTAGGGTTGAAGGACCTGGATTGCTGAGCATTATGAACCTGATTTGGCCAAACAAATTACCTAGGCCACTGCCATTCTGGAACATGGTGCCCTGGGGCTCTCTTCTCAAAGCAAAATCTTTCACCTTTGCAATTTTCAGGTTTCAGATGGTGGAGTCTTGCTGGTTCTTGTGATGCCCTCTAGCCGTCCTTTCTATTGTCCAGTTCCAAAGTACTTGGCTTTTCAGTACCAAGTTCTACTCCATCTTTGCAGTCCGCAACTTTACTGGAGCTTCTTTTTGGCCAACATTTTAAATTGCTCTGCTGGGCTTTTGCTTTTGATTCTCTACATAGATATGGCTAAAAGCCCCCAAGTAGCTATGCCACTGCCTCAACATTAGACTGCCTTGAAATTTCTTCCATCAGATTAATTAATCCACTGCCCTTATTCAGTCTCCCACATTGTCTCTGGACATGGACAAAATGTAGACAAAATTTCTGCCAGAGCATAACACGCGTTATGTTTCCCAACTGAAACCTCTTGAGCCTGGTCTCTTTTGGCTGTATTTCAGTCAACATTCTGGTCTTCTGAGCTCTGACCATAATATCCTGTCAAGCTTACTTCAGAGCATTCTAGGCCTGCATCTCCATGCAACATCTCCAAACCTTTCCAAATTCCTTGTGCAAGCCAGTTCTAAAAGCTTCTGAGCCACATATTCATGTAGTCTCAGCAACAACCCTCCTCCTGGTACCAAAATCTGTCTTAGTTACTTTCTCGTTGCTGGGATAAAATACCTGAAACCCACAAATCAAAGTTGGAAAGATTTGTTTTGGCTCACAGTTTGAAGAGGTTTCAGTCCATAGTGGGCTGCCTCCAAGGCAGGGCAGCATTTTTAGAGGAGCGTGGCAGAGGAGAAACAAACCATGGCAGGGTAGGGAGAAGCAGCAGTCTTCCTTCTTCCTTTTTTATTTTTTTGGTACTGGGAGTTGAACTCAGGACCTTGTGCTTGCAAAGCAGGCAGCAGCACCACTGAGCTAAATCCCCGGCCCCCCTCTTCCTTTTTTATTCCACCCAGGCTGCAAGCCTATTGGTTGGTGCCACCGACACCGAGGGTGAGTCTTCCTGTTTAGCAAATCCATCACTCACATCCAGAACTGTGCTAAACCAATCGGTGGACTGATCCAGTATCACTACTCATGATCCATGACCACACATCCTGAGCCAGTGTCACACACTGATAATCCAGTCACTCCTAAAGCCCCACCTATGAGCACGTAAGGCTCTGGGTGGACAGTGTGTGAAAAAAAATTTTTAGTCCCTAGAAATCAATGGAATCTTGTAGTTTAATTTCTTCATGGAAACTAAAAGGAAGGAGAGAGGCAGTCCAGTTGAGCTGAATTCTCTATATGGGAAAACAGTTTTTAAGACAATACTTTTTCTGCTTAAATCTCATGTTTTCTACTCTTGTCTTAGTGGGAAGAAAAGCTATTTGAAATTTTTGACTTAAGATGGCTTATTTTCATTCCATGCCAATTCCTTCTTTAACAAAAACAGGAAGCAAAATGGACAAGGAGAAACTCAGCTGAGCACAATGTATTTCTTTTTCCCAGTGGTGTTATTTTATACACAAAAACCACAGAAAAGTACCTAGAGAAAGAATCTTTCAATAACAGCATGGGAAGATCTGGGAATAGTAAGAGAGGAATTGAAATTTTTAAAAAATTTATTGTTTTTGCAACAAGAAGGATGTCTCAATTAATGCAGATTTCCCATCTGTTTCTTAAATCATTAGTTTATTCAGGTATGTTTATCGATGACCTATAGAAATGAAAAGGATAAATGGTAAGCTTTGCAAAATGCTTGAAATGTATGCTACGTGTAGAGGCATCTAGTGCTTATTAACATATTGAGGTCTCCGAGAATTCTTTTTTTTTTTTTTTTTTTTTGGTACCAGGGATTGAACTCGGGTCCTTAGCTTTCGAGGCAGGTGGTGGAACCACTGAGCTGAATCCCTGGCCTCTCCGAGAATTCTTAGAGGAAAGAACCTCTTTTATTTTGATTAATCTAGTGTTTCTTGAATTTATTCAGCTATGTAGTTCTTTTATCACAGAATAATATGTAACAATAAAAGTAAGGAAATTTAGTAATACAGTATAAGAATAATATAGGAAAATTAGCTTTGTGAATGGAAGTATATCTAAGGGCAGTGATAAGATTTTTATATTCTGATCAGATATATCTATATCCAGAATACATAAAGAAATACTACAAATCAGTAATCAGATCTAATGTTACTTTTTGTGTATGTATGTATGTACTGGGGATTGGACCCAGTGCCTCACACATGCTAGGCAAATATTTTACCACTAAGCTCCATTCCAGCTTTCTTTAAGTTTTTGTTTTTGTTTTGAGACAGGGTCTTGCTAGGTTTCCCATGGTGACCTCCATCTCGCAACCCTCCTCGCTCAGCCTCCTGAATAGCCGAGGTTACTGTCATGTGCCACCGCACCCCACTTCAGTGGGTAAAGGAGGTAACAGTTTGGTGTTTCATCGGTCATTAGAGAAATACAGTCAGACAGCAGTGTGCTATTTCACATCTGCTAGAGTGACTGTGAATAAAAAGGCAGTACCAATTTTTCTGAATATCAGGTTTTGTTGAGCATGTGGAGAAACTGGAACCCGCATTTCTCTGCCCTAGCTTTTTGCTCTTCTGTTTCTTCTGTACTCCAGACAATCTTTATACACTAACAACATCTTGCATTCCTAGCTGTTGACATATTCCTCAACTGTTCCTCCCCAAAGACCCGTGTCACCCTGTAGGCAGTGCTGTCTACACGATGGTCAAGGGTCCTTGCATCAGAATCACTTACCATGCTGACATGAATAAAGATACTGCAGTTCCAGGGCCCTCCCCAACCTGAAACTTGAAAGAGATCCATTGGTGAACACTCTCGCTCACATGTCTGTTCTACTCACCCTTGATTTTAGTAAAGAAACATTGTACAGTGGACCCTTGACTTACGAACTCAAGTGGTTCTCAAGGGCTGATTGTAACTCAAGTTGGTTGTAAATCAGCACAGCTGAGATTTAGATGTTTACCTGGGTACATGCTATAGATAACAAGAGGCAGATGACTCTTCCATTAACCTAACTTGTAACTTGAGGGTCCCCTGCATTAGCACCGCTCTGTGCTGTCCATTTCATATGAACCAAGATGAACTGGGGAAATAAAGCCACTGCCCTTCGTGCATTGACAGAGCAAGGCCCCTGCCATCCTCAGAAACCAACCCTTTCTGGCAGCGCTGTCTTTTCCTTTTATGCTGTCTGCCCACTTGACTGGCAGTGGGGAAAGGACTACAAGGCTCTGTGAGTTGAGTTTCGTGTCTTACTTTCCTGTTCTCTAGTGATCAGCAGAGCACCTTGGAGAAAGTAATTGAGTTGCTCTGATTCAATTAAGATAATTTCATTTTGTTGTTTAGCTTTCCCTTCTGAGATACATTCTGCATTGTCAAGTAGAAGTCCTGCACTTCGTTGCATTGCATTGTGAACAGTGCAGTAAGAGCTTGGTGATGCTTCTTTCAGCAGTGCCCTTCATCTTGACTGAAGGACATCTTTCCAGCCCGGAGTCCGCGATGTCATTGACGGGAAAGACTGCTCAATATGTGGGGTTTTTTGGTTTTGGTTTTTTTAAAGTTAATTTTATTGTTACATTTTTAGGTATACAAGATAATGACATTCATCATTGGAAATTTGCACCTTTACATAATCTCTCTTGGTTCTTATTTTTTCCCCCTTCCCCTGAATGTGTGATTTTTACTTGTTACCTGTAGTAGGAGAATGTGTTCTTTGCCCTGTAGCTAGCGGATGTGTGGTAATGTAAAGGGGAAGTTATGGGCTCTTGGATAGTTTAAAATAATGCACATTTGTCTGTAAATTAAGGATCTGTTTTCCTGGTTTTAAAAAATTTATATGGACTTTACTGTTATGTTTAATAGTCTTAAATACTGTCAAACCGTTGTCTAAGCAGAAATTTCTGCATAGATTTATCTGCATGACAAGAACACATCGACATTGTTTACCAAATAATTTTTAAAATCTTTATTGGCCATCAGTATCAGATCATTATCAGGTGTTCTTTATTGTTCTTTGAGTGGTTAAACAGAACCAGGTAAATGGCTCTTTACCTTTTTCTCCTGCTTCAGCCTCCTGAGTAGCTGGGATTATAGGCATGCAACACAGTACCCAGCTAATGAATATTATTGTAAATGTGTTTATTTTAAGTTTTACCTTTTGGAAAAATTGTGAAGATAGTACAAAGAATTCCTACAAACCTTGCACTCAGTTTTTCCCTGTTATTATCATTGTGTATTAGTAGTGTGCATTTGTTAATGAACCAATTAATAATTATTAATTACATCCCATTACTTTATTCAGATTTTCTTAGTTTTCACTTAATTCCCTTTTTTGTTCCTGTTGGTTGTGATAGTTTCTCTCAGACTTCCCTTGTTTTTGATAACCTTGATGGTTTTGAGGACTGATGATCAGATATTTCATAGAACATCATTCAGTTGGGATGTTAATATTTTCCCCACAATTAGAGTAGGCCTTTGAGTTTGGGGGAGGAAAACAACAGAGGTAAAGTACAATTAACATCATATGAAGTCTGTGTCCTGTCAGGATGAATTACCTCTTTTGATGTTGGCCTGATCAACTGGCTGGTGTAGTATTTCCCTTATAAAGTTAACTCTTCTCTCCTCCTGTATAGTACTTCTTGGGAATCCCTAGGCTTGGCCTGCACTTAATAGAGTTATGCTCAGTGTCTTAGGGCAGAGAATCTGTTATAAGTACTGTATTTGATACTCATCTACTTGGGTTTGTCTCTTCTCCACCTACTAACTTACTCGTTTACTTAAATCAGTATGGACTCATTGTCATATAGTATGACTTTGTTGCTCAAAATCTTTCAGCTTTGGTCATTGGCTGTGCATTCAGTTGGCTCCTGTACCCTTTGACATTCTCCATTATTATGGATGTTGACTTCTTGGTTTCTTTTTTGAGTACTTTTTGTGGTGCTATAAGATAATGCCAAATCCGTCATCTATATATTTCCCATCCCAGTCCCAGAAATCAACAGTTCTTCAAGAAACTCTGGTTTCCATTTATTGGACAATGATTAGAAACCAAAATCTGGAGATTAGGTGTGCTTGTTACTAGGATGTCTGTTGTTTCTGGGCCTGACAGAGCAAGTGAATACATGTGTTTATACCAGCACTTGTAAATATTTCTACATATTTATAGAAATAACTATTTCTGTACTTAACCGTCTGTATCTCCATTAAACTAAGAATGAGTTCATGCCTATGTTGCCAACTTTACCACATGGATCTCTAAACTTTCCATTCCAAAAGTGAGAAACCTTGCTCCCACCATCTTGTATCCACTGACTTAATTGTTCAGTTCACTGAGCTCTTGGGTTTATAGATTCTTAAAGATGTGAAGGTCTTTTGGGGGTCAGGTACTTGGTGTAAAAGCTACTACTATACAGGCCACTTTCCTCTCAATTTAAGTCTTCCTGTTTGGATATGCATAACACTGTATTTAACCATTCTTTCCCCACCCAATAAAATTATTTTTATCAAAAACTCACAGAAAAACATAAATGTAAGAAAGTTACTTCAAAAGGACACAAAACCTGGCAGGGGTGGTTCCGCTGCCTGCCTCGCAAGCGCAAGGTCCCGAGTTCGATCCCTGGTACCAAAAAAAAAAAAAGTACTAGAATGATGGTGCTTGCTTCATAGACATAATCAGTTAGAGAGATGTTTATCTTGTGCTGCTCTTGATACTGAAAATATTATATTCATTTTTTAGCATTTTCTTTTGATAAAGACATTAAAACTGATGTCGGGAAAGGGTAAGATGAAAAACTCTGTTAACAGTTTCTTTTTTTTTTTTTTTTGAATTCCAAACTCTTTATTGTGTGGTTACAAAGGATGCAGATTGGTTTTGTGTGTCTAGACTTGGCATGAAAGACATGTTCTCCATTCCCTGGGCTCTTCAGTGTTTTTGTTGGTTTCACAGTGCTGGGGTCTGCATCCTTTGACTATCTTACACGATGAGTTTTGGAAATCAAGAAGTTCCACTGGTTTCAGCCGCTCTGATGGAAGAGGCAGACAGGAAGGAAGACATCTCAGTGGCAGATGGTATGGATCAATGACTGAGGAGCAGGCAGGATGTTGGGCATCTCAGAAGATTCCTTTCTTTCTTTCCTCCATTTAGTCTTTTTCTCTCCTTTCTTTTTCTTATTTTTTCCTTTGGTGGCATCTTCAGTACTTGAATCTGTCTCACTTCCTGAAGAAGATGATGACGGAAGCACATGATCATCTGAAGAAGATGTCCCTGATCTATGTCGGGATCGGTGGTGTTTTGGGTTTTGCTTTTTTTCTTTCTTTTGTTTGTTTTTACCTTTATAACTGGTAGGCCTGGTATCTTCAGGACTTTTTTGTGTGGACTTGTCATCCATGTCTGTAGAACCTGCCTGCCATGTTGGAAGCCGCAGGAAAACAACTGTTCTGGCCTGGCCTCACAGCCCAGGGTACTGAGCCCCACGAGAGGCGGGCGCTGCGAAGCCCAGTGTCTGGCCGCGCGGCCTGTTAACAGTTTCTTAACAAACAGAATTTAGAATTTCAGCTGGATGTTGGTGGTGCAGCCTGTAATCCCAGCACTCAGGAGGCTGAGGCGGGAAGATCACTGCGAGTTCAAGGCCAGCCTGAACCACATAGCGAGACCTTGTCTCAAAAAAAAAAAAAAAATCTTTAAATTTAGAATTTCAGCATCAAAATGAATAATTATAGGGGGCCGGGGATTTAGCTCAGTGGTTTCGCCGCCTGCTGCGCAAGCACAAGGACCCGAGTTCGATCCCCAGTACCAAAAAAAAAAAGAATAATTATAGTAACTCATCTGTAGAATAAAATAAAAAGCATGAACCCATACTGATATAAAAGGTAAAAGTAAATTGAAAGCTTCATAAGGAATGAATGTTTACCTGATGGCAAAGTACCTCCCCACAAAGTACTTATTAATGACAAAGGGGAAGAGAGGGAGGACATGGCTCGCCAAACGATCAGAGTGAGTGTCACCAGTGCTGGAGCAGTCAAGACTGTACACCACCTGGCAGCATACATGGAGAGGAGTCCGGCATAACTTCTCTGATGTTACTGCCAAGGTGGTTCACCTGGGTTTAGCCATGTGGAGATAAATGCCTTCTCCAAGTCACTGTAATCTTCAAAAGAATCAAGGTCACGAGTGTCAGGGAAAGACACAGTGAGTGGCTCAGTGCAGCTTGGTGACTGCCCTGAACTGCTACCAGGGGCATGGCTGGGAAGGGCTGGATGGGTTCAGAGCTTAGATGGTGGTAGTGGGTCTGTTACTAAGCAGTTTCTGATTTGCTGGAAACTGTATTCTTCAGTCAATTTGTTATTGTTGTTTGTACGAAAGTACACATTAAATATCTGGGGTGATGAAGTACGAGACCACCAACTCTAAAGAGTCTAGGTTCTGAATAAATATAATACTTGCAATTTTTTGTAAGTTTTTGATTTTTTAAAAAATATTCTTTTTAAATGTGAATGAGTTGGGGGTCTCGGAATAGTATGAAAAAATAGTGAAGTGGAGCTCCAGGGAGACATGCCTTTGAACATTTGCAGGACTGCTGTGTGGAAGAGGAATTTTCATTGATTCTGAGATGTACAGCTCAAAGTTGAAATGTTTCTTAAATTCAGTAGCATCTTATAATTTGACAGGACTCTTTTTCCTTCATAAAATATAAAATTATGATATGCCTTACAGTTGGTGGTATTCTGTACCATCAATAATTGAAATACAGTTTACTTTCTCAGTGCTGCTTTTCCCAAGGACAGAACCAAGAGCCATGAGTGGGTATTTAGAAATCTAGATTTCAGTTTTAAAGATATTCCATATACTTATTAAAACTATGTGTGGGTAAAACCAGTTACCCTAAAAGGGTCACTAATTTATAGGTGGTTCCTCTATTATATTGAAGGTTGATGATGTCTCCAAACTGTTAACTAAAAGTTTCTGCGACTCTTCTGACTGGTGGTTTTGTCTTCCTAGTTGCTCATATCTGCCCTGGCCCCTTCCTGCCTCCATACAAATTGAAGAACATAACTTCTGTGCAGATCTGTGCTCCTACCATCTTTTCTTTTTTTATGACATGAAAGGAACCAAACTGAGAGATTACTTAATGAGTATATATCATCAAGAGATAGTGCAAGAATAAAAGAGGGCCGGGGATTTAGCTCAGTGGTTCTGCTGCCTTCCTCAGAAACACAAGGTCCCGAGTTCAATCCCTGGTACCAAAAAGAAAAAAAAAGTATAAAAGAAATTTAAATTTAAATGCTGTGCAGACTCTTTGCTCTGCTTGTGGGAGATTCAAGAACTTCCTGTCTAAGGAATAAAAGAATATGGGTGTGACAGACCCTTGTTCAACTGAGCACACTGTCCTCAGGAATCATCAGTGATGTGATTTACACATGTCAACCTCATGGCTCAGGGTCAAGCTTCAGCAAGAATGTGCTGGGTGGATAATATGCTGCTGTTTTCTAGACTCACTGCTGCTTTCAAACGACTGCACTTCCACAGTAGAACTTCACCTTTCACTTTCATACTGTGCACTGTGTCCCTTCTTGTCCCATTTACTCTCCTGTCACTTCCCCATTCATCAGGGGCCTTAACTCCCAACTGGCTTACCCACTTACTGTCCTACGTCATCAGGGAAAGTGAGTACCTTAACCTAAAATTCCTTCCTTAGGTGCTTCTACCATTCCATTTCTCCAGGAAGGGCCGGGGATTTAGCTCAGTGGTTCTGCCGCCTGCCTTACAAGTGCAAGGTCCTGAGTTCGATCCCTGGTACCAAAAAAAAAAAAAAAAAAAAAAGACCATTTCTCCAGGAATCTGATCCCCTAGCTACTCCCTTGGACCTGATCATTTCCCCAGATTGCTGTATCTCAAGTCTCAAACTTCAGTGCCCTGATCTGTGACCATTGCCTCTTCCCTTTCCTCCTATGATTTGGTTTTGTTGAAGCTTCCAGCTTCTTGGAGCCTTTCTCCCGATTTTCCTCCTCCTGGCTTCACTCCTCCATTCTACTTGGACCTCGTGAGCTCTCCTGTCAGTCAGTTTGAGCAACAGTTTCATTGGATCAAGGAGCGTCCACCAAAACATGAGTCACCAGGTACCTGCAGGACCATTTGACTCCCCAGATGCCTTGAATGTCAGGTTAGGGAGGTTGGACTTTATTTAGTTGACAGGAGGGATACATCATTTGAACAGGAGATTGACAGGACAGATCTGTGTTTTAGGAAAACTAACATCTCAGCCAGAAATCTGGAATTGTTAAAACGTGTCACCTACATGGGTCAGAATTATTGCTGTACTTACATCATAGAAGAATATAGCATCTTTTTTTTTCTTTGTGTCAAGGAGTCAGTGAAGAGAAAAATGAGGGCTGGGTTTGAAGAAATCAAAGTGTTGTAGATAAACAGTTTAGGAGATATTTAAGTCAGTGGAAGTGAGAACAAAGGGAAGGCTGGGACTCAGAACAGGTAGAATGAACTCAAGCAGCGTAGGACCTGCCAGTTTGTGCATCTTGACTGGGGATGATGGGAAACTCCTGAGTTACACGTGCTTCTTGTCTTAGCAGAGTCCTTCTGGAACTGTAAAGCAAAGCAGCCTTGACCTCTTTCACTTACGTATATGGTGTTCTGCTTCACATATAAAGAGCCCATTGAGTCCCATAGGAATAACTGCCAACATTGCTAATGATTGCCAGGTGATAAAAGGATCCTCGTAGACACTTAATGTTGGAATGCATTATCCCCCTGAACGTTTTTATGGGAGGTTTCCTAAATTTATCCGTCTTGGCAGGTGCTTGAACTTAACAAACAAATAAATTCATCTGTTAAGACGTAAAACCTCAGTTAAGTGATATTGTATTTTCTTAGAAAACAGAGAAGCTTGTAGTGAAAGCATTTACAGCAAAACCACTTCTTTCCATTTGCAACCTAGTGCCTCAGACAGCTTTTTTTTTTCACTCCTTTCGTTTCTCCTCTTCTCCATTTCTGGGTCCTCCATTATCATCTGCTCAGCTGCCCTGGACTTGCCCTGAAGTTTATTCCCAGGAGAAACAGAAGGAAAGAGGGCATTTCTGACATTTCCCAACAGGGTAGACTCACCAAGGTGTAGCTGGAACCTTTGTGATAGCTGAGAGGATTGTGTTGCTCAGCAGATGCCTGTGTGCTTCTTGAGCTAGGGGGAGAAAATGAGGAGAGGGAACAGAGCTCCCAGGTCTATAGGAGGGACTTTTTGGTTTCCTTACCACAATGCCTGCCTTTACTTTCTGTGAGCGATAACAACTCAAGTTGGACAATTCGTTAAGCTGTAGCATCTACTGAGCCATAAATCCTGGCAGTGATACCCAATACTTTGAAAAAAGAAACTGAAATTCAGAGAGCTTTTGAATATCATGCTGAGATTTGAACCTAGACCTGATTCAGAGCCCAAAAGAAGATTAATTCTGAAATTCCTCCTTTTGGCTCCTCAAAATTGATTTTATAGTCAGAATTAATAACAGTATTACCTTATCTTTTCCACTGATTGTTTTTCCCCATTGAGAAATAGAATTGCTGAAAGTGGGAAGCTCTGTGTTACAGAAAAAGTGACCACCTAGAGTTCTGTTTTTAATGGAGGAAAAAGATAAGTAGAAATTTTTGTTAATGCCTCTGGTTACAAATCATTTTACAGAATGTAGAGAAATTAAAATATAAGAAAAATCACCAGTTTTGAAAATAACTACTAGAGTAGTGTTTCAGGTGAGCATTGGTGGGTGGGGAAGCTTATCTAGGATCTGCCTGTTCATGTGAACTGACTGTCACCCACATATTGCTTATTAATTAAAAAGAGAAAAGACGGGCCGGGGATTTAGCCGAGTGGCATCCTGCCTGTCTTGCAAGAGCAAGGTCCTGAGTTCGATCCCCGGTACTGCAAAAAAAAAAAAAAGAAAAGTCAGTTGCAGTGGAGCAATCTAGCAGATACTAGAATAACCAAAATTTTCTATCACAATTGGTATCAGCAATAGAGGTAAAGCCTCCCATGTGCTTCCTGATGTGATATCTTGAGAAGGGAGTTTATGGCATCACCTCATAACTTAGCAGCTGTGTTTAATCTAGAGAACTAATCATCAGGAAACAATCGGAGAGGGGACATTTGTAAAACATCTGGCTTGGACTCTTCAGAGAGGTCAATATCATGAATGATGGACCAAAAGTGACTCGGAAACTATTTTAGATTGAAGGAGACCAGTGAGACATGACAACCAAGCATAATGTCCATAACCACTGTTTGGATCCTACGTATAAAACTAAACAAAGCAGTTATAAAAGAATTAAGATGTTTTATGTACAGGTAGCAATTCCTATGGTAAATGTAATCATTATGTACTGCAGACGTGCTAATAAGAAAATTTTAATGAAATAAAGTTTTAAAAAGGCATTATTAGGACCCATCAGAGATGTTTGAATATTGGTTCTACCTGTATATTAAAAACAAAGTTATATCAGCAGTGAATTTTTTGAGTACACACAAATAAATTGCAGATGTTAAAGATAACCTTGTTCTTGGAAATACTGCTGAAGTATTTGAAGATGAAATATCCCTTTGGTTGTAATTTACTCTTAATTGCTTCAATAATAAATACAGAAAGGGCAAAGCCTTCAGGTTCACAAATCTAAAAGGCACATTAATGTTCACATAGTATTGAAGCTATTGTGTTTGAAAAAATTTTCCAAAATACAAGAAGAAAAACAGAACTGTTTGTTAAAGTATCCAGACTGAAACACTGGAAGCATAGATTCCCATTAAAGAGTAACAGTGGAGAAAGTTTTTTAAGAAAATAGTTAAAAGCCAGAATCACAAATAGGGTTTTAGTTTCATTGTCATCTCTGGTAAATTAACACTGCGTACCAGACATGTTGAAATGCATGGGATTCTGAGGCTATAGTCATGATTTATTACCAGTGTTTGCCAGGGAATTAGGACATGGGAGTATGATGAATGTCCCAAATATTTGTCATCTCTGCTTGAATGTTTACATCATTATGGTCTAATTAATCCTTAACTCTTTAACAATCACTGTGATCTAACCTTAGTTTTATCCCAAAGGCTAACTTTTCTCTGGCATTAAAAGCCCTCCTGAAGCTAAGCCAGGCCTCCCAGATCTTTAAGTCAAAAGTCTGAAGCATCCTGAAGTCAAGGTCTTCAAACCCAGGTGGGCTTTAGGTGTCGGGGAAGAAGGGGCTTTCTTCTAGGAGAGGTCCCCTGAGTAACTCATCGGGCCCTGTAAGGGATTTAGGGCAGCACAGTTGAGAGCCCAGTGTCTGCACTGGTGCTCTGATGACCTCCTGTGATTGTTTCTCGCTTTGCTGGATCAGAAGTGTCTTAGTCTCCTTTGCTATCCCTCTTTGCAGTTTACTCCTCTGTGCTAGGGTGACAAAGCTATACCTAGATTTGGCTCCCTTTCTAATTCCTGTGAGGTTCACCTTTGCCCTCCTGAGCAGATACAGTTTAGTGAGCTTTCCCATTGCTAGACACGATACCCGACATCCACAGTTTGAAGGAGGAGAGGTAGCCAGATGTGGTGGTGCATACCTGTAATCCAGCACTTAGGAAGCTAAGGCAGGAGGATCATCACAAGTTCAAGGCCAGCCTGGGCTATATAGCGAGTTCAAGACCAGTCTGAACATAGTGAGACTCTGTCTCATAAAGGTCCCCACCCCCAAAAAAGAGGACAGGTACATTTGGTTCACATTTTGAGGGATTCGGTCCATGGTGAGCTGGCTCCAAGGCAGAAACAGCATGGTAGAAGGGCCTGGCAGAAGAAAGCTGCTCAATCCATGGCAAGGGAAGAATCAGAAGAGGAGGAGCTGGAAACAAGAATGCAGCCTTGCAGGTCACACCCCAGGCAACCACCTCCACCAGCCCCACCTCCTGTAACAGCACACGAAGGTTCGATTTCTGTACTCTCAGTGGATGTCCACTGAGGAATGTGGCACCTGCATGGCCCAGTTACCTTCCAGACATGAGACTTTTGGGGGCATTTTGGATTGAAACTATAGCATATGTCAGTCAAGAGATGATCATTTTCTAGTCCCTTTAGCAAGTGAAAGGAAATAAAATAAGCAAAAGGGGCCTTGATCATAGTATGTACTCAATAAGTATCATTGAATGGATGGTTGAAATAATCAAACACTTCTTTTCCCAAACAGCTCTCCTATTGAAATTAGTTGGCATGTTCATTTAGCATTCTTTGAATGAAATTACCTGGACTGGTTCCCTTGGCGACCTGTACAGCTTTCCCTCTCCTTTTCCAGCTTGAGTCTTCAAGAGGGAGCCTCAGAAATGATTTCTAAAGCGATTTGTACCTGGTGTGATTATAAAGCAATGAGACTGATTGTCATGTGTCGTTTGTGGGATCCGTCTCAGTTACTTTATAGCCATACCTGGTATCTTATACCACAAATCCTTGCCTGTTGAACAACATTTTAAAAGCACAAACCCAAGGTTTCTAGGTGGAGATTTAAACTGTAAGCATTAGTTTTTATTTTCTCTAACTTACTGACCAGAACCTTATTTCTAAAAGATAATTAGATGTTAACTTTATTGCTTGCTTTAATTTTGCAATTTTGTTTTTGTTTGTGGATTTTTAATCGGTGTTCTGGTAAACTGCTGTTCTGATAAAGTGGCTGGAACAATTTTGAATAAGGTAACGTGCAAATGTATGTTCCATTGGAACATTTTTCATAAAACTCCTTTTCTTATTGAATTTCTTTTCTATTGTGTATAGTCTTTGGACTGCCATTGTAGTACAAGGATGCACCTTTTAGGTAAATATGACAAATGAAACATAAAACCAAATGTTTTTAATATTCATTGAAGAGGCCCTTTGAAAGGTCAAGTTTTGGGGTTTCTGCCTATTTGTTTGGTTTAGTGGTTTGCATTTATATGTACAAACCTTGCTCAGATTCAGATAAGTGATTATAATTTTCTCTTTCCCCAATAAACGTTGTTCCCCTTCTCCTCACCTCCAGCTGCTCTTAGGGCAGTGGTGGCAAACCAATGGCACACATGTTGTTGTGGGTTGTTTTTTTTAAGATGAAAGATGTTAGCTGGGGGGATTTATCTCATTGGTGTCACACCTGCCTTGCACGTCCAAAGTCCTGAGTTCGATCCCCAGTACCAGAAAAAAAAAAGACAAAAGATGTTAATGTAGAAGGTTTTCTTCTAAACTACAACCTCAATATTCAGGTTTAATTCCAGTGTTGGCACTTCGCAATAAATAGATGAGTTTTGGGTTGCAGTTAGCACTGTCTCTAAAAGGTTCGCCATCGCTGTCTTAGAGACTCTTTGAAGAAGGCAGATTATAAAAGTTGTGTGTTGTCGCTGGCAGTTTGGGGTCATGAAGGGATGGTCGTGACAGCTGGATCAGTGGGAGAGGGGCTTCTCTGCTTCCTTTTAGTAAAGTGAGAAGCTTTGCCTTTGTGGAAGAAGAGGAAAGGGATAGTGACGTCGTGCCGTCCACAGGAGAGGTAGTTTCTTGCCTTTAATGTGTTACTGCTTCTGGAAAGCATGCAAGGAAAAGGACCATGTGACTCAGAAGGGCAACTTCAAACCAGCCTTACAATTAATTTACCGTCTGTGGCTGTGGGCAGACCTCTGGACAGCTATGGAAGGTAAAGGTTTTGATGCCAAACTCTTCCAGAATGTTGAATCATGGACCTGTCTCAAAAAAGATTTGAGTTCCAGAAGCTCTGGGGTAAACTGGAAAGGAGCCTCACCCAGTCAGGTCTAGGGATAAGACCAAAGTTAGTCAGAGTTAGTCATTTGCCCTTCTTGTCTTGGCTGTGTGACCAGGTGTGTGTCCTGAGCCGTGGTAATGGATGTCACAGAGCTCCTTTCCCCATGCTTCTTTCTGTTCTGCCAGTTCCACTCGGTAGAGGTTCCATAGTGTTCCTTAGGATGATGAGTGCAAGAAGCACCTGTGTATGCTGTAAATAACTGCACTTTCTTCCTTTCTTAAAAAACTAGGGCTTTGTGAAGACCATTTAAGATAGAAAAGGCTCTGTATGTTCATGATTTTGTCACATTTCTGTGCCTGTATGTTACTATCACCTGTCACATTGGGCTGGTTTCATAGTGCTCTTTAAATGTAGCTGTAAGACAAGTTAATATGATTAACGCTGCTGTTGTTTTATACCTTAAGTGTGAGTCTTGGTTACTATTCACCATACCCACCTTAACTTCATTTCCATTAAAAAGTTGAATCTGCAAATCCTTTCCATTAGCAAAAATTGGGGCAGTTCTTCTAAAGAGCTTGCTTGCTTATTTATTTGATGGCTCTATAAATTTTAAATGTCATTTGAATATGTATTTATTTTATATTACAGGCACTGGAGATATTATTGCTGTCATGATAACAGAATTGAGGGGTAAGGATATTTTGAGTTATCTGGAGAAAAACATCTCTGTACAGATGACAATAGCTGTTGGAACTCGAATACCGCCAAAGAACTTCAGCCGTAGCTCTCTAATCTTCGTGTCAATATCCTTTATTGTTTTGATGATTATTTCTTCAGCATGGCTCATATTCTACTTCATTCAGAAGATCAGGTACACAAATGCACGCGACAGGAACCAGGTGAGCTACTAGTACTCTACAGCCATTGCTTCTACCAGCCATAAGCCATAGGTGTCTGCTGTGATCATACATCTTGCTAACTTTTTTTCACTAAAAACAAAATTGTAACCTTCAGTTTGTTTTTTAATAGTTGAAAACATATATACACAGATATTTTAAATATATAAAGGAAAAATTACATTTATAGATATCATTAATAATATTTTACTTATGGAGATAGTTTAACACCATGATATGATCTAGATGATTCTCTTAATTTGGAGAAGTATCACAAAGTTACATTTTCAAACTGGTAACTTTGGTTGTCTCTAGAGAGGGGAGCTAGGAAGATTGAGGAAACTTCACTCTTTTCAACAAGAATCTTGTTTTGTTTTGTTTTTTTGGGTTCTGGGGATCTAACTCAGGACCTTGCGCTTGCGAGGCAGGCGGCAGCACCACTCAGCTAAATCCCCAGCCCTCCACAAGAATCTTTTACCCATGTGAAGTTTGAAATATGTATTAACGTAAGTTCTCTGTCATAGCTAAGCTCAGATTTGGTGGTGAGAGTGAGATAAAGGAATGACAGAAGAGATCTCTAGATAGTCATTTTAGAAATTCCATCCATGACCTCATTCTCATGCTCAGCAAATTTTGTTTGAATGAATGAAGACGCTGTAGAGACAGTGTGCTGCTCTGGAGTGGAAAGCTTATAGATGATGGTTCCATTGGTTTGGTACTTAGTTTGTTTGATGTTCTAGGATCCTGGATTGAGCTCTTAGGTCCCTGTTTTAGACATTTCCTATAGAAATCTGTGCTCATAAGCTTTCTGTCCCTGTGACAGAATGTCCGAGAAAATATCAAGTTGTATAAAAATATCAAATTGTACAAAACTTGGCTCAGTAATGTTCTTGTTAGGAAAAAAGAAAAAAAAAAAAACAGGATCAACTAGAGCGGATCGTGTGTTGTGTTCGGTCTCGCTGGTCATGACATTGCCATTACTGAAGAGTATAGGTCAGTTATTTCGTATTTGAGTTTGTCTGATGTTCTGTTCCTTCCTGATTAGATTCAGATTATATGCATTTTGTCAAG
Source organism: Heterocephalus glaber (assembly GCF_053883595.1). Classification (NCBI taxonomy): domain Eukaryota; kingdom Metazoa; phylum Chordata; class Mammalia; order Rodentia; family Bathyergidae; genus Heterocephalus; species Heterocephalus glaber. Next base: position 42,038,518 of record NW_028258377.1, on the reverse strand, counting down.
AATACCATTCCTAGGGCCAGGGATTTAGCTCAGTGGTTTTGCCCGCCTTCTGCGCAAGCACAAGGACCTGAGTTCGATCCCAGGTACCAAAAAAAAAAAAAAAAAAAAAACCCAAGAATACCAGTCGTTTACATTTTTTTTTTTTTTTGGTAGCGGGGATCGAACTGGGCACCTTGCGATAGCAAGGCAGGTGGCGGAACCAATGAGCTAAATCCCGGGCCTAGTCCTTTACATTTTTTTTAAACTTTATTTTGAGATAATTGTCTGTTTACTTTCATTTATAAGAAATAATACAGAGAGGCATACTCGGCACCAATTTTCCCCAGTGGTAATGTCTTGCTTAACTATAAGAAATAACACAACCCAGAAACTGACACAGATATAATCTACTGATCTTACTGAATTCACTGAAATCTAAAGATTTCTCACTCTGGTACCTATTTGTGTGTGGGTTTGGTTGGGTGTGGGTTTCATTTTGTGCAGTTTTATCCCATGTGTAGATTTTGTGACCAGCTCCAAAGTCCAAGATACACAACAGTTTTGTCACAGGACCCCTGTGCCAGTCTTAGGGCAGTAGTTTTGTTTCTCTCCCTCCCTGACTTTCCTATTGCCGATCTTCTCCCCATCTCTACAGTTTTGTCCTCTCAAGAATGCAGTGTAGATGGAGTCGGACCGGACCTTGAGGTCCTTCCACCTTGCTACATCAGTAGTTTATCCTTTATTGCTGAATAGTATTCCACGGTGTGGATGTATGTATTACAGCTTATCTAACTATTTGCTCATTGAAGGATATCAGGGTTGCTTTCTATGTAGGGTTATTGTAAATTAGATAGCAGTGAACATTTGTACACAGGCTTTTGTGTGAATGAGATTTCATTTACTTCAGATAAAGGTATAATTCCTGAGTGTAAATAAATGTCCAGAGCACAATTTTGAGGTTATCCATGGTAAGCAGATATGTAGTTCTATAAGAAGGTGAAGTAGGGCTGGGGATTTGCTCAGTGGTTCCGCCGCCTGCCTCACAAGCGCAAGGACCCGAGTTCGATCCCCAGTAGCAAAAAAAAGAAAGAAAGAAAGAAAGTGAAGTACTCTTTTTCCACATGATTGTACTATCTTACAAACCTTCTAGACACGTGTGACTGATCCAGTCCCTCCATGTCCTCAACAGCCTCTGGTGGTATCACCATGGTTGACTTGAGGGACTGCTAGATATGTAGTAACATTCTTTTGTGGTTTAATTTTCATTTCTGCAATGGCTACTGATTTTGAACATCTTTTCACGTGTTTGTCATCTGAATATTGTCTTTAGTGAAATGTCCGTATATGGCTCTTAACCTGTTTTCTACCTGGATTGTTTTCGCTGTTGAGTTTTGAGAATTCCTTACATATCCTAGATAGAAATCCTTTTTTGGATACATAGGTTTGCAAATATTTTCTCATGGTCTATAGTTTGTCTTTTCAACACCTTGATGGGGACACTTGGAGAGCAAAAATTCTGATAAGGATTAATTCATGAAGTTTTCTTTTAATGAATCATGCTTTTAGTTTTATCAAAGCAAAATTCTGGTTAGCCCTACCTAGATATCCAAAGATTTCCCCCCTTTTTCTTTTCCAGAAATTTTATAGTTTTACATTTTAGGTTTAAGTCTGCAATTCATTTACTTTTTTCTTTCCTTTTTTCTATTATGAGTGTTTAGTGCTATAAATTATCAGCACTTCTTTAGCTGTGTACCACACTTTTTAAACATATATTTTCTTTCAGCTCTTTACATTTTTTTCGAGACCCAAGTATTTTTTCTTTTTGACCCAAGTATTAAGTGTGTTCAATTTCTACTTGAGAGATTTTGCTGTTATCTTAGTGTTATTGATTTCTAGTTTGATTCAGTTATCAGAGAAACACTTTGATTTTAATTTTTATCTATTTTTTGAGATTTGTTTTATGATCTAGTGGTGGCAAACCTATGGCATGCATATTACTGTATTTTACTTTTAAGACAAAAGATGTTAATGTAGAATTGTTTTTTCTAAACTAAAACCTCATTATTCAAGTTTAATTGCAGGGTTGGCACTTTGTAATAACTAAGTGGATTTTGAAAGGCTGCAGTTAGCACTCAGTCTCTAAAAGGTTTACCATCACTGGTCTAGGATGTGGTCTAATTTAGTGACCGTCTCATGGGTCTTGAAAGACTGTGTTCTGCCGTTGAGTGGAGTGTTCCGCAGACTGTTAGCTGGATCTGTTTACTGAACGTGCCTTTGTGAGGAGCTAGGTGGGAGTTCATCTTCACTCTCAGCACTGGTGGAACCAGGATGGGAGAAGGACTGTGATTCTCCCCTTGGCATTTGCCTAGAGTAGAACTGATACTGCCCAAAAGGCTTTCTGATATTAGACCACCCTTTTCCTGGTATTTTAACTAAGGAAATCAGCCTTCCCTTGGCTTTGTCTGTTCATTCTGGCAGTTACTGGTTGGAGACCCCCGCATTATATGGAGTATATGAGAGTCTGTAAGGAAGCCAGGGAACTCGGCACCTTGTGTTCATTCCTCAAGTCTGAGATCCTCGGATAGCCCACCTCTTGTTTCCGTGTGATAACATACTGTGTAACTTTCTTCAAAAACTAGATTAAAGAGTCTTTAAAAATATGTCCCCGTAAACCAGGCGTGGTAGTGCACACTCGTAATCCCAGCACTCCAGAGGCTGAAACAAGGGATCATTGTAAGTTCGAGGCCAGCTTAGGCTACATAGTGAGTTCAAGGCCAGCCTGGACTACTTGGTGAGACCCTGTCTGTAAGGGAAAACAAAGGCTCCAAATGAAGCACTGAAAGTAAAATAATTAGAAGATGCTCTGAAATGTTATTCTTAATTTTTTTAAAAACCCTGTAGTAATGGGCTGATTGTAGAGTATCCAGGAACCTTTGAATAAAGCTCTTGGCTGTCCCAGGAGCCTGCTCTTTGAAGATGGTACTTTAATTAGTATCCAGGGTGGTGCCTGTGTGATGAAGGAGCAAATGTAATCACCATCTGGCGCAGGCCACAGACGGGCATTCTTTCCTAGCATTTATTTTGCGGCTCCTTCCGAAGCATCCCTTTCCAGACAAAGGAGAGTAGAAAGTGATGTTCTGACCTTTTTTCCTCCTTCCCTCTTTCCTAAGATTAAGAAATGCTTGATGAAATGTTTATGTGGCTTAAAAAGCTTAACTTATTAAAGTTTAATAAGGTGGCAGCAACTTCATTGGTTGAAACCCTTGACTATTTTAAAAAGGGAAAGCAGAACTATTAGCAAAGGAATAACAGTGAGTTTAGAGAGACTGATTTTCCCCAAAAAATATTGTAGTGAAGCAGTCCTTTCTACAGAATATGCTACTGAGGAAAGCCATACATTGTCAGTACCTTTCTAAGCACATCTTCATATCCACATTTGAGACTATTTTAATGTGACATGACAGTCTAATACTACTTTGGCTTTTAGTTTACTGCTAAATGTCTCTTCATGAAACTGGTACAGTACATATAAATAGTATGTTTAGGCACAAAGAACTCATGGCTGCTGATAAACGTAAATATCACCTTCAGATTAATCAGTGGTAGTTATTTTACACAAAATGGTAGGTGTTTGGTGCTTTTACATTGAAAGGATACCCAATGACTTTCTGAGCAGTGTAAATTTTTTTACAGTGTTTTGGTTAATGTTGCACCATCAGTGCAGGAGCCCCTGTAGTGGAGATTGAACCCAAGGGCTCATGTGCACCAGGCAAGCACTCTATCAGTAAGCTGTATCGCTGGCCCTTTATTATTTTCTAATTTGAGACAGGAATCCAGGCTGTCCTCAAAATTGCAGTACTCTTGCTTCAGCCTCCTGAGTAGCTAGGGTTACAGGCCTGTGTCACCACGCCCAGTTAATGCTGCACCATTAATCCCAGAGTCATCAAACTTGATTGCTGAAATAGAACAATAAAATTTTATTTTCTATTGAAAAAAATTCCAATCTAATGGACTCCTCAGTTTAGAATATCTTATGAAAATTGTCTGAGGAAATGCATACAATTTCTAAAATATTTAGGACCGAGGATTTAGCTCAGTGGTTCCGCCACCTGCTGCACAAGCGCAAGAACCCGAGTTCAATTCCCGGTACAAAAATAAATAAATAAATAAAATATTTAAACCACACAAGAGCTTCTTGGGTTAACATAAACAGAGTCCACCAAAAAAATTTCTTCAGGAAAAGAAAAACTTGTATAAATATTTTAATACTAAATTTATTGAGACACCATGAGATTAATACAAGTTACTTTTGGCCTCTACAGTGACAAGAGGTACTCAAAGTGGTGCCCGTGAGCTTCCAGACATTCATTAATACAGTGAACTGCTGCTTGGGCAACCTTGGTCACTGAGATAGCTACACAGGCATTTTTAATTTCTTCCCTAAGGGCTGGCAGCGTAGTGGGTTTTCTGTGATACACGACATCCTCTAGGGTCCCCCATACAAGGGTAACGCCATCTGTTGAAAAAAAAAAATCATACTATTTTTCTTTTCCAGCATGTATATACATTTTTAGCAGACTCTATATACAGAATTCATAGACTTTATAAATGTCTCAAGGTTACTAAAGTGAAATCAATTGCCTTTTTCTTTGGAGGTCAGTATGTACTAATTAGAGCATATACTTACCTATCAGTTTGGAAGTCCATGAAATGACCCCTTGTCCGAGGAAAGCAAATACTTTGCTGTTAACCTCTGAAAAATGACGGATTCAAAACTTTTTCTCTTTCCAAATTGGGGATGGGTGGAAATTTTAGATATACTATCAAGATAGTTCCTCTAGGAAAGAATTATATGGTCAGAAAAAGTAGTCTTCTGTTGTCATTGTTGGAATGTAGAATGAATTTTGTTTATTAGGGATTAACAATTCGAAAAGAACTCAAAAAGGAGAATAGGTGTTTATGCTGAGAAGTTATTATTTTACCAATTTTTTTAGGTATTGCAAATACTCTTTTTCATGTTCTACTATTATGATCAATTTATATAAATAACATTTTCCATATACAGAGACTTTATGCCTGCTAAATGTTATATAGCAAGAGCTTAAGATTTAATTTTTTAGGCAGAATGTACTAATAAGTAAGAGTATTTTGAAGACATTCATTTCTAGATCCTTTGGGCATGTCACATCACACTAAGTAAGTATTTAAATGAACTAAAGAATGAGCTCACATTCTATTGGGAAGGCAGACAGATGTACTCAGGATACTGCGTGGTATAAGAGTTACTCCTTTGGGGCAGAATGATACTACTCTCGAGATAAGGCCACTTCACAGAGGAGAGAGTAACATTTGAGCTTAATTTCGAAGGATGAATAAGACTTCATCAGCCAGAGATTGTCAGGCAGAGATTGCTTGCCACAAAGCATGGAGAATAAAAGAGGAGAGAAACCAATGGTGAGATTTCAGGGATAGTGGGGGCAAGGTAAGGACTCTGAACCAGTATCAGATAAGTAAATCCACAGTGAAATATGATGGCCTTGAAACACATTCTGAGGAGTCTAGACTATTTTCTAAGCAGCCCTAGCTTGAATCTTCTTCTGAGGAGTTTAGAGTTTATTTTCTAAGTAGTACTAGAATATGAAGGGCCTGAATCATGTTCTGAGAAGTTAAGGCTTTACTGTCTAAGCAGTAAGGGGCAATCCAAGATTTCCTAACAGTGGAGCCATATGAGCCTTTTTCCTGATAGAGGAGGCTTGTGGGGAGGAGCCACTGAAGGAAGACATACTGAAGAGTAGAGACAAGAAGTATTAATAAGGCAGGGTTCTATAGGGACTGGTGGGGAGTTAGGGGCACAGGCAACTAGCTGTTGGAAAACAGAGACACTTTTGAAATAGAAGGGAAAAATTGTGGTAGTGATGACAAAGTGAATGAAGGATGGGATGGTGCAGACAACCAGGGAAAACTTGTATTCACAGCCCCTGGATTTCACCAATATTTGAAAGAAAATCCTACTGTATGGTGATACTGACCTGAGATGAGTTTCAGCGCTGACTGGTCCTCAATAGACAGAACCATCTGGCTTTGAACAAATTATTCCTGTTAGATTAAGCAGTATGAGTTATTTTAAATTGGTTTTTACCAATTTAAAACATTTTTGACACTTTGCATGCAAATATAGAATAGGGGGGCCGGGGATTTAGCTCAGTGGTTATGCTGCCTGCTTTGCAAACACAAGGACCCGAGTTCGATCCCTGGTACCAAAAAAAACAAATATAGAATAGGGTTCAAGTTAATATATTGGGCAGATTTCACCAAATGAAATAAGATAATATCTGGTCACTTGAGACTTTATAATGTAGAACGTCTTCCAAACATTGTACACTGGAAAAAAGACTGGGCTACCCAGCAAGGACTGAAGATCTAGTCCCGATACTCTTTCTAACTGTGGCTCGATCACCTCTGTTCTTTGTGGGGCTTGGTTTTTCTTCTTTACATTTAAAATGATGCATTCCTGTGGTTTTGTCATTTCTCACATTCTGTGTGTAGTGAAGTGAAAACTTAAGGAGTTTTATTATCTGATGAGTGGGGCACGGTCAAATACAGAGATACAGAGGTTGGAACTGACAGCCCAGCTCACTGGTAGAGCATTTGTTTAGCACACACAAGCTCCTGGGTTTGATCCTCAGAGGGAGAGGGAGAGGGAAGGAAAGAGAGTGGGAAAAGGAGGAGGAGGAAAGACAGAAAGGAAGGAGAAAAGTAAGTGGCTACAGCATAATAGGAAAATGCCTTGGAAACTAGGTTTGTGTATGTCCTTAGTTTAGTAAATTTCTCGGAGAGGATATCGAAAAAAACATGATCCCATGATCCCATTGGGGATTGATTAATTTACTAGGGCAGAACTTAGAGAAATATTTACTTACATTTAATGGTTTAGTATTAAGAATGTTAAAAGAATATAAATGAGGGCCGGGGATTTAGCTCAGTGGTTTCGCTGCCTGCTGCGCAAGCGCAAGAACCTGTGTTCGATCCCCGGTACCAAAAAAAAAGACTATAAATGAAGAAATGTGCATGTGGGAATTGGCATGGAGCTCGCATCCCCACTCCAGGTGCCTTTCTCCACCTTCCACATGTTTGGCTGTCTGGAAGCTCTCCACACCCAGTCCTTGCGTGGGTTTATGGTAGCTTTATTGCGTAGGCATGGCTGAATCCTTGACCATTGGTGATCAACCTAACCTTCACCTGCTCTCTCTTCCCCGGTTTGAAGGGTAGGGCTCAAAAGTACTACCCCTCCCCCGAAGCATGCCTTGGTCTTAACCTGTGACTGTCCTAAAGCTACCTAGGGTGGCCAGCCAGCTGTCAGCTTATTAACATGTAAAAAACACTTACCACTTTGGAGATTCCAAGGATTTTAAGAGTTGAATGCCACCAGAAAATAGACCAAATATATATTTCACAGTTTCACAGTCTCAAACTTTAGTATACAGGAGAATCAGGTTTCGTGGGGAAGCTTTTTTTAATTGCAAATTACACACACACACCACACGCACACGTTTGTACTCCCATGCTGTCTGATTCAGCAGATTTATATAGGGCCTACTTAATCAGCTTGTCATCTAGGCAAATTAGATCATCTCTCTACATCAGTCTCTTCTATAAAATGGCAAAATATAGTTGGTTTCTCATAAAATAATTGTGAAGATTGCATAAATCAGTACACGTAAAAGGCCTACAACAGTACCTAGTACTGTACATGATACATACTGAATAAATCTTAGTTAATATAAATGTTATTATTTCAAATCTCATCACCATCATCACTACAGTCAAGCACCAAAGGAAAATTTAATGCATTTACCCCTTGAAAAATAGTGAGTTGATGGCATGGTGTTTAGGGTGAAGTAAGAGACTTTAATTAAAAGTGCTCTTCATGAAGGGAAATTGTACTTTATCTCAGCTATTTGAGTCAGCCGGAGGAAAACAGTATTAGAATCAAGAGGAGAAAAAAGTAACTTTTAGACATTCAAGTAAGAGAAAAAAATGTATGTGTATGTGTGTAACTGAAGTTTACCGTCATATTATGATGGGAAATGCTGGAAGGATTTAAAACTCGGGGTGATCCACAGGAAGATAGCAATGCTAGATCCAGGTTCAAAGAGAAATATTACGTGAAGGTGTTTGACATTAGTACCAAACACAGAGGAAAGATAGTTCTTACTTTTAGCACAGATGATTTTGCAAGTTGAGAAGTAGAAAGGATGATGCGTCCACATCTGTGGGATGGTGCCACTTAGGCAGCCCATGTGCTTCCGAGGCTCCTGAGAGCCGAGCTGCTTCTCCCACCAGCACTAAGGTAGGGAGCCAGGGTTCAGCCAAGGGGTAGGAGTAATTGTCACAAGAATCAGAAAACTAGGTGTCATGAATACCCTCAAGGAGAAGGCTTTGCTCTGAGAGGAAGCTTCAGCAAATAGATCTCAGAGTAACTGATGGCACAGAGATGGCACCACAGAATCTATACACGTATAAAGAGGTGAAACAGAACATGGAGACCCACAAAGCAGCTTCAGGAAGAGCAGTGGGGGCAGCCTAAGCCCTTGAGGAAACTGTTACTGCTCAGGACTGCATACACATTCTCAGCCTGAAAGCCAGCAGCTTCCTGGATAAGTGTGTGGACATTTCTGTTGAAGTCCGGACAGGGTAAAGATACCCATGTTCTGCTCTACTGCATAGTATTGTGCTGGAGGTAGTGCGCTAGGCGGTTAGACAAAAGAAAGCAGTGAGGCTGGGGATTTAGCTCAGTGGTTCCACTGCCTGCCTCACAAGCGCAAGGTCCCAAGTTCAATCCCTGGTACCAAAAAAAAAAAAAAAACACATAAAAGAAAGCAATGAGGAACCTGGAAAAAGTGATGGGATTATCCATAAATCTCAAAAGAATTAATGGAACAACTTCAAAAGAATATTAAAGGTACAGGATATAAAATTGACACATAGAAATAATTAGAAAATAAAATGAAAAGGAAGGCACCATTTGTAACTGGATGGATGAATTAAATCTAAGTAAGACTTAAAGAACTGTGTAGTTTGACTTGATCGTGATAAAAATATGTCCAGATATTTTTCTGAATATAGACAAAATGTGAAATTCATATGGAAGAATAGCTGGAAAACCCTGAAAAAGGGAAGCCATCTTTGGTGGCTAGCCACACCAAGTTTTATAATACAGAGTGGCCACACCAAGTTTTATAAGATATAGTAAAACCTCTTATTTAAAAGTGTGTTAAAAGTTAGCCTGTGACTAAATAGATCAATAGAACAAAACAGAAAATCCCCCATAGACCCAACAGCGTATGGAAATACAGTACAGTGTATAATAAAAAGCACCATCCCAAATCAGTGGCAAAGACGGACATTTTAGTAATAGGTAACAACTGAGCCAGGTGTGGTTGCACCTGCCTGTAAAACAGTGCTTGAGTGGCTGAGGTGAGAGGATCAAAAATCTTTTTGGAAATAAATTTGACAGCTTCTAAGAAGTAACTTGAAGATGAATTAATGAAACTAACTCTGGAGGAAATAGGAAATTTGAATAGCACCTATTAAAGAAAGTATATTCCTAGCTTGAAAACCTACCTATATGACAACAACAGGCTCGTATACATTTTAACTGATAAATTATATCAAACATTTAAAGCAGAAAAAAAAGGAACACTTCTCCCCTCATTTTAGGATCTCAACATTGTGCTAATCCTAAAACTGGATAAAGGTAATAGAAGAAAAAAGTATGAACATAGAAATTTGTTTAACAAAGCAAACTCTTAGAAGTCAGATCTGGCAGTATGGAGAAAGTGGTTTTGTTATAGGGATGGCAGTGTTGGTTCAGCGTTGGAAGATCCACCCCCAAAAGTCATCATTTTAACAGAAGGAAGGAAAAAGCCATATGATCCTGTCAGTGGTTGGAGAAAAAGTATTGGACTAAATTCTACAGCTGTTCATGGTAAAAGCTATCAGGAGACTAGAAGTAGAACAGAACCTTCTCAACAGATTAAAGACATGTACTCCATACTTCCAGCGAGAATGCCTTATATGAATGGAGAAGATACAATGCTTTCTCCTTAAGGTGGGGAACAAGGGCAGATGTGCTTACTCTTTATCTGTCCATTAAACTTTGAAACCTAGTCCCCACCAAAATAGTCTGGCAATAAAATGACACAATAAGGATAGGATTGGCGTGGCAGAAGCAAAATCTTCATATGTAGACGAAATGATCATCTACAGAGAAAATACTAAGGAATCTCTAGGAGCCCCTAGAACTTGTACTTGAATTTAGCAGGATTAGACAACACAAGGTATATATAAGAATTCAGGTCTGTGTATACTTGCTATAAATGAAGAACTGGATATTGAACTTTAAAAGTTATGTAGGAGTACAAAGGACCTAGAAAAGTTAAAAACAAAAACTGTTGGAAGACGTTTAGTACCTAATTTTAAGACTTCTTCTAAAGCTATAGTAATCAAGGCAGTGTTGGTGTAAGGAAAGACATATAGATCATTTGAATAAAACAGAGAATCTAGAAATAGAACCACACATATATGGTCCACTGAGTTTTGAAAGATTATTTAACATTAGCATTTTATAGAATATAAACTCAATTCAAGAGCCAAGGAAGAGATAGTGTTTTCAGCAGATGCACCAGAACACCTGGTATCTGTATATAAAAAATTAACCTCAACCCTTTTTTTCCATACATGAAAATAACTTGAAGGGATCTATGAACCTAAATAAGAAAGCCTAAAAGTATAAAACTTTAAGAAGAAATTATGAGGGAAAATATTTATGAATTCAGGGTAGGCAAGAACTACCTAGGATGCAAAAAACATGATGTATAAAAGAAAAAAATTGATAAATGAGATTCCATCAAAATTTAGAACTTTAAATGACATCATTAAAATGAAAAGTAGTCCTTAAACAGACCATATTTACAATACATATAACCTATGACCAGAATATATAAAGAATCCTTAGAGCTCATTAATAGACAACCCAATTAAAATGTAGACATAAGAAGATGATAAATAGCCAGTATAGCACGCGGAATGGTGTGCAACTCTAGAATCAGAAAAATACTAATCAGTACAATAATAAGATTGAATTATACACTGATTAGGGAGATGAAGTTAAAAGTTTTAAAAGCCTTGTCATGACTTTTGGTTTTTGTTGGGTTCTCCCCCTTTGCGTTTAATTTGTGACGCCCAATGGATTCATTCTGCTGGGTTTCCTGGGGTTGTGATCCTCATTGTCTTTTCCTAGGGTATTGTCTAAAATTTTTTGGAGTGCCGGTTTGGTATTCATGAAGTTCCTGAGGTGCACTTTATCATGAAAGTATCTTATTTCTCCATCAATTTTGAAAGATAGTTTTGCAGGGTACATCAATCTGGGTTGGAGGCTGTTTTCCTTTAGGGCTTGAAATACATCACTCCAAGCTTTTCTTGCCTTGAGGGTTTGCATTGAGAAGTCTGCTGTGATTCTGATGGGCTTTCCTTTGTATGTGATTTATTTCTTTTCTCTCACTGCTTGTAGAATTTTGTTCTTCTGTTGGATTTCTGGAATCCTAACTATTATATGCCTATGTGTAGATTTTTTTTTTATTAAGGCTAGCTGGAGTCCTATATGCCTCACCTATCTGTATGTCAAGTTCTTTTCCCCTCCTTGGGAAGTTTTCTGCCATCACTTCTGTGAACAGTTTTTTTGTGTCATCTGCACTCTCTCCTGTTTCTTCATTGACTCCAATCAGTCTTATGTTATTCTTCTTTGCATCGTCTAGCAGCTGCTGGATTGATTTCTCATGTTCCCTTGCAATTTTAAAGCAATTTTTCTTTTCCTCCTCACTAATTGCAATCTTATCTTCTATATGTGAAATTCTCTCCTCATATTGGTTCATTCTGCTGCACAGACTTTCGATGGAGTTTTTAATCTCCTGGAAATCTGTTTGCATCTGTTTTATGGATTCCATTTGTTTCCTATGTTGGGATTCCATCATGTTCCTCAGATCCTCTATTTTTTTATCTGTGTCCTCTCTAGATTTATTGATCATGCCTTGCACCATGAGCACAATCTTTGCTGTTATCTGAGTAATTATTTCTGATTTCATTTTTCTCAGATCCTCTTTTGTTGCCAGTTCGGAGAGTCCAGGTGGTTGAGTATCAGAGTGTTCCATCTTGTTTCCCTTTGGGGTTGCTGTAGGTGATCTGGAAGTCTGTTTTTGAGGCTTGTTTATGTGTCTTCTCATTTCCACGGCGGGGGGGGGGGGGAGGTGCTTCTGGTGCCTGCGTGGCTCATCTTCTGTGCCCTAGGAGCTTGGGATGACAGCAGGGGAGCCTCCTTCCAGGTGCTGGGACCGGCTCAGCTTCTCTGCCCTAGGAGCTTGGGATGGCGGCAGGGGAGCTTCCTTCTGGGTGCTGGGACCGGCTCACCTTCTCTGCCCTAGGAGCCTGGGATGGAGGCAGGGAGCCAACATTTTCATAAATTGGCGATGGGTTCTTATGGTGGGGAGGCAGGGGTTATAATAGAAACAGTTACAGTTATATATGTGATTATTGTTTGTTTTAGTAAGTTCACTTGTAGGAATCTAGCCTGATGATAAGCTTAACAAATTTACAAAAATTAACAATGATAGATATAAGACTATTCATTGTGATTTTTTAAAATAGCAAAATACTTGCCCATACAAAGGTCTGGTTGAGTAAACTAGTACTCTGCAGTGAAATCCTGAATGCGTTGCAGTAATTTATAGCTATAAAAGAAAAGGGAGGGGGCTGGGGATTTAGCTCAGTGGTTCCGCCACCTGCCTCACAAGCGCAAGATCCCAAGTTCGATCCCCGGTACCAAAAACAAAAGAAGAAGGGAGTTCTGAAGGTCCCTATATGCTTCTATGGAGTGATCTCTAGGGCATATGGTAAAGGAAAAAGCAAGGTGTAGAACAGCTTTAGTTTAACTAATTTATGATAGGAAAGGGAGACATGAAAATATATTCATATAGTTGGATGTATATATAGCACGTGTTTACCTGTGTGCATACCTGCTTTTCTTTTCAAAAGAAAGCATTGTAAAAGTAAAATGAAACATGGAAGAGTTATTACTTTGGAGGGAAAGGAAACAAGATAGAGGAGATAGGGAAGTGAGTCCTCTCTGTCTCTAGTTTTGACTTTGAAACCAGAAACTTACAAGGTGGGAGAGTGGGGGTATATACAATAAATAAATGCTAAAGGAATTAGCACATTACCATTTTAAAGGCTGGGTCTGTAGCTCAGCACCAGAGCACTTGCCTAGCATGCTTGACATCTTGTGTTTGATCCATAGCACCACAAAAAGAAAAAATTACTGCCCCACCCCATCCCACCCTCACACTGGTCCAGGATTATCTTTAAATGCCACTCCTACTCAGAGGAACTCAGGATCCCTAGAAAAATGGCGTATTCTAGAATGTGTATAAGGTGAACCCTATGCCTCAAAGCAAGGAAGCTATCTGAAGATACTCACAGGTCCCAGGTATCATCTTAAAGGAGCTGTCCTTATCCAAAGATGAGGCAGTTAGAGCATGCAAGGAATAAAAACTGCAAGTGATTGGAACTGGAGGTGGTAGAGGACCAGCTTGTTACTCTGAAAAATCACGTGTTAAAAGATGGTTTATTTTGTTTTTTCCTATACAAACTGTTGCATAATAATTAGCTCCTTGATGAGGGAAAAGTTTTTAAATAGAATTCTAAGAAATAAATTAATTACAGAATTAGAAAATCACTATTTTTGTAGCTGTTAATGAAATGATGGGTTTCATTCCAGATCATCAGTGGTTGCCAGAATCAAACACACAGTTGGTGGGAGATTTGTGTTTAATATCAGTAACTTAGTATCAATGTAGTTGGCAGGTGATATTCTAACCAATGCAGTTATACCTGACTCTAACAATCATTGTGTAAGAAATGGAAACAAGTGAAATAACATTAGCCAAGAGGAAACGACTAGCCAGATTTAAAATGAGGGACATTCTAGAGGACAAATAGATTTAGTGACATCTGCTTAGGGCCAAGATGGAAGAATGGACTTATTTACCCTTCTTGCCTAAAATGGTTAAAAAGAATAAAACAACAGAAAATATGAAACAGTTTCAAGACACTAGACATCAGGCAGCAAAGGTTAGAGATCTCTGAGAAATTGGAAACAAATGGGAGGAGCCTAGGATTGTTTGGCTTCGGCATCTTGAGGAAGTTCCCAGGCCAGTGTGCATAAATTCCCAGCAGAGCTCAGTGAACTCCCTCATTTGACCCAAAAGAGCTGATAGGCTAAAGTGAGCAAGGTAGCTAGCATTCATAGAACATAGCAATGAAGAGGATAGAAATACATAGGTTAAAAAGAAAAGCACCTGCAACCCACAGGGTCTGACTGTATTGCATACTCACCAGAGTACTGATCAGCCTCTGTGTGTAAGAAAACCTCCAAGCTGGAGGGGTTGTGGTCATCCAGAAGGACTTGAGGAAGTAGTATGTATTGTATTCAGAACTGAACTCTCAGTGTTCCTTCCACATTTGCTCTCCCTATAGCCTCCCCATGTCAAGTGATTCTATACTCTTTTGTTTCTCTGGTCCAAAAGCTGCAGTAACATCTTCAAGCCCTTTCTTTCTCTCATACCTGTATCTAATCCATCTATCTTTAAAATATCTCTTTTTTTTTTTTGGTACCAGAGATCGAACTCAGGACCTTGCACTTGCGAGGCAGGCGGCGGCACCACTGAGCTAAATCCCCAGCCCTTCAAAATGTATCTTATACACTGTGATAAATCAGAAAAATGTAGAAAACAAATCCCTTTCCAGTACCATCAAAAAGAATAAACTACTTAGAAATGAACTTACTAAGGAGGTGAAAGGCTTACACCCATTAAACTAGAAAATGATGCTGAAAGGAATTAAAGAAGATGCAAATACAGGTTTAGTATCTGTTATCTGAAATGTTCAAGAACAATATGTTTCAGATTTTAGAGGTTTTTTTTAAATTTTGGAATATTTACATCATAGACTTTACAGGTTGAACATCCCTATTCCAAAATCTAAAATGCTGTAAAACCTGAAATGTTTTGAACACACGATTTCAGAGCATTGTGAGTTTTTAGAGTAGGGATGCTTAGCTTGTAAATGGAAAGATATTTCATGTTCATGGATTGAAGGACTCCAAGTTGTTAAGATGTCAGTACTGCCCGAAGCAGTACATAGATTCAGTGCCATCCTTATCAAAATCCTAATGGTATTTTTTGCCAAAACAGGAACTCCATCCTAAAACTAATATGAAATCTCAGGGGTCCCAAATAGCCAAAACAATTTTGAAAAAGAAGAAAGAAGCTGAAGGTCTCAAACTTGCTGATGTTAAAATTTACTGCAGAGGTACAGTCAAACCAGTGTGGTGCTGGCGCGAAGATAGAAAAGAAGGGCAAGATCATTCAGTGGAGAGGAGAAGTCTTCAGCTACGGTGCTAGGCAGACTGGATGTCCACACCGAAAAGAAAGAGCTTGGACTCTGATACCATTGATAAAAATTAACTCAGATGGACCAAAGACCTAAACATAAGAGACAAAACTAAAATTCTTAGGACAAGACATAGAAGAAAAGCTTCATGACACTGGATTTGGTATTAATGTATTGAACATGATAACGAAAGGAGAAAATGATACGTTGGACTATAAAATTTAAAAATCTTTGTGCATCAAAGAATGTGATCCAAGCCATGCGTGGTAGAGCCCAGCCTGTAATCCCAGCACTCAGGAGGCCAAAGGAGGAAGATTGAGGCTAGCCTGGGCTACATAGTGAGTTCAAGCCCAGCCTGAACAACGTAGCAAGACCTTGTCTCAAAAAACAAAAACAAAACAGAAAACAATCCAAAGAATGAAAAGACAGCCCATGGAATGGGAGAAAATACTTTTACAAATCATTTATCTTATAAGGAGTTACTATCTAGAATATATAAAGAACTCCTACAATTCAGTAACAACCAAAAAAAAAAATGAAGAAATAGGCAAAGGAACCATTAGCTACTTCTCTAAAGAAGGTATACACATGACCAGGAAAAGATGCTTAGCGTCACTAATCATTAAGAAAGGCAAATGAAAATCATAGTAAACTCTCACTTCACACTCATTGGGATGAATAATAATTTTAAAGAGAGCCCTGGTAAGGGCTGGGGATTTACCTCAGTGGTTCTGCCACTTGCCTTGCAAGTGCCAGGACCAAAGTTCGATCCCTGGTACCTAAAAAAAGAGCTTTGGTAGATATGTCAGATGTATCCATTGGGGAAAAAGACCTGGCGATCCCTTGAAATACTAAATGTGAATTTAATGTGATCCAGTCATTCCACTCTGGCTTCATACCCAAAAGAATTGAAAACAGACTCAAACATACTGTACACCCATGTTCATAGCAGCGTGATTCATAGTAGCCAAAAGGTAGAAGTAGCCTGAGTCCATCTGCAGATGCATGGGTAAGTAGACCATGGTGTACATACACAATGGAGTATCATTCAGTGGAATAGTATACAGGAGGGCATTCTGGGGACATCCGTAAGGATAAACCTTGAAGATCTACAGCAAAGCAAAATACACTGGTTACACAAACACAGACACTTTTATGATTCCTCTTTTATTTGAGATACAAAGAATAATCAAAATTATAGTGACAGAAAGCAGAATAGTGGTTCCCAGGGGCTGGAGGAAGGAGAAATGGAGAGTAGCCATCCAGAGAGTAGCGTTTCCTTTTTGCAAGTTTAAGAGTTTTAGAGATTAGTTAAGTAAAAATACTTAACTCGCTGAACTATACACTTAAAATGATTAAGATGATGGCCAGGCACACCTATAATCCTAGCGCTTGGGAAGCTGAGGCGGGAGAATTGCCACAAGTTTGAGGCCAGCTGGGGCTACATAGCAAGACCTTATCTCAAAACAACAATAAAATAAAGATTGAGATGGCAGAGTTTGTGGGACTTTTACTTCAATTCCAGGATATTTTAATTTCCAGAAAGATAATATGAAGATGTTTGTGGTAGCACATGCCTGTAATCCCAGCATTTGGGAGGCTGAGGCAAGGAGATTGCAAGGTTTAAGCTGGCCTAGGCAACATAGTGAATTAAAGGCCAAACTGAGCCATTTAGCCAGACCCTTTCTCAAAAAATAATGTAAAATATGATAACAAGGTGCTGCAGGGTTTATAGAATATGTGTAAGCAAAATGGCACAGAGGCCAAAGGGGATGAAATCCAGGTGTACTATGAGAGGCCCTTGCACTATAGCATGTACAATTACTTGGCCTTCAACTGTGATTGAAGATGAATATATTATCCCTAAAGCAACTAGTCAAATAACAAAAGGTTATAACTGTAGCCAACAAAGGAGATGAGTGGAGCCATTAAAAATTCTCAACCCAAAAAGGAAAAAAAGAGAAAAATAAATAGAATTTAAAGAAACACAGTAGAATAGAAAAGAGACACCAAGCAGATAGACTTAAACATAACCTTACCACTACCTCTATATATGGTCTTAATACCCCTATTGGAAGCAGAAATTAAGAGATTAGATAAAGGAGCTATGGATATAGCTCAGTGGTAGAACACTGTGGAACATGTTTGGGGACCTGCACTCCATACCCAGCACAGCAAATAAATAAATAAATTTTAAAAAATATATATATGTACATAAACAAATAAATACAAATAGGTTAAAAGGATGGGGAGCAGCACCATACTACACAAATTAAGGTAAAGTTAGTGTGGCTACATGAATACCAGAGTAGATGTGAGAGCAGAGCTGTCGCCAGGGGTAAAAATCACTTCTTAATAAAACGGCCACTTTACCAAGAGGATATTATAGTCCCAAATGTTTACACACCTCAGTAACAGTGGTTCAGAAACATAAAGTGAGAACTGATAGAACGGCAGGGAGAAATAAACCCACAGTTACAGTCAGTTTTCAATTCCACCTTCTCAGTATTTGGAAGAATTTGTAGACAGAAAAATCAGTAAGTACATAAGCCTTGAACAACATAATCAACTAATTTGACCTGCTTGACACTTATAGAAAACTCCTTTCAGTAAAAACACAATACACATTGTTTTGAAGTGTATTCTAGACCATAAAACAAGTCGCAAAAAATTTAAAGTATTCAAATTCCCTCAAAATATATTCTCTGGCCACTTAAAATTAAGAAGTCAGTAACAAGAAGCTCTCTGGAAAACCTCCAAACATTTGGAAATTAACTTCTAAATAATCCATGGGACAAAGAAGAAATCAAAAGGGAAATTAGAAAACCATTTTGGTAAATAAAAATGTATTAAAATTTAGAAGATACTACTAACCCAGTATATGAAAATAAAAGTGTAGACTTAAGATTCATGGTATTTTAAAGTGTGATTACGTGTCAAAGTGTGTCATTTACCTGTATGCAGTTTACATCAGTTAATCTCCATAAAGCTATTTAAAAAGAATTATAGGACTCATGAATTAAAAGAGGCTTGAGAGACATAGGACCCAAATGGCAGTGTTCAGACCGGTACCCTAATTCAAAGAAGCCAGCAAACGAAAGACATTCTGAAGCCAGATGTGTGGTGGCACACATCTGTAATCCTAGCTTTCTGAGAGGCTGAAGCAGGAGGATCACAAGATTGAGCCAGCTTGGGCAACTTGGCAGCTTGGTAAGACCATGTTTCAAAATAAAATATTTTTAAAAGGACTTAAGGATGTAGCTCAGTGTGGGTTCAATTCCCAGTACCCGGGAAAGAAAAGGAAGGAAAGGGCAAGGGAACAGGGATTTAGCTCAGTGGCCCCGAGCCTGCCTCTCAAATGCAAGGACCAGAGTTCCCTGGTACAGAGAGAGAGGGAGGGAGAGGGATTCATTCTGTAGACAGGTAGAGAAATTGTACAGCCTGAATAAGAGACAGTGTTGAGTAATTGATGTTAAGTTGTAGTCGATAAGCCAGTGGCATCAGACAGATGAAAAATATAGATGATACATTGATCATTGAAGTTGGATGGTAGGTACATGAGTGTTCATTAAATTACTCTTGTGTATTTTTAAATTTCACCTAAAACTTTATGTTTTTGTGATTTTTGAAAATCTTTCTCAGGAAATCTAAGCTCTCCCTTGTTTTAGTGCCAGCCTTACTCCTTCAGCTTCAGTATCTGCCTCTGCTCACAAAGTTTTAAGATCTAGTTGTGTCTAGAATGACCTTTTGCCCCTTTGTGCCTAGGACAATCTTAGTTTGAACCTGCCGTTACAGTGCAGACCCTAACTGTATAATAGGTGCTCACCGGGAATGTTGAGGTGTACTTTCCTTCGCATAGCTGTGCTTCACATTTGCCTTTGCCAGGTAGTTCCTTTGTTCAGAATCCCTGTTCCTAACCCTGTGTTCTTCCTCATCAAACACCTTCCTACACAGTTGTCCCAGTCTTAGCTCTGGCTAATTTCTGGAAAGACTTGGTGACATTCCTCCTCTGTCCTGCCCTCCCCTCTCTCCACATGAAGTTGCCTCCTTTTACTGCCACTCCGCCCAGGACGGGCTTTCTTGTAAGTTAAATTAAAATGTGTTTACTGGTCTTCCCTCAGTTCAGAAAGCTTTTTGAGATTAGGAGCTCACTGTCTTTTCACCTCTGGGATGTTGGCCTATCTGGCAGAATGTTTGATATATCCCATTTAGGGATGAGCTAACTCAGAAAAACTCAGCCCTGAAATGGTAAATGTTCTTTCCTTGGGTAACAGAGCAGAGTAGTAACATACCCACACGTAGAGCCCATAACTGCATCTTTTCTCACACCTGATGCTGTGATAAGGGCTCAGGGAGCATTGGAGGTTTCTTCTGCTAAGACACTTTGTACCCCTAACAGTGATCATCCACACAGCACAGTCTGAAAGCTGTTAGAGTGGGGAATGGTAGCAGCTCCGGAGTACACAAGAAATAGACCGTGTTAATGCTGAAATACCTCACATTTATCACATGCAAAGTACATAAGTGATTGTGGTACCTGCCTTTTTCACTGCAAGAATGTTGAATAAATGGTACAGCTGCCAGTTTCTCTAATTGTTTTTGGAATCCTCTTATATGTTACAGATAAGGTATTAGGGACTTTATACCTTTAATTATTTAAAAATGAAGACCATGATTCATAGATCTTAACACTTAATGTCTATTTTTATTTGCCATTTCATAGCGTCGCCTTGGAGATGCAGCCAAGAAAGCCATCAGTAAATTGACAACCAGAACAGTAAAAAAGGGTGATAAGGTACAGTAATGAAATAACTTCACCCCCTCTCTGAAGCTTCATTCTTGCTTTGCTTGTCATTGGGAAGCCCTTCAGCTAGCCCTCTCACTTTCCTCGACTTCAGATGTACTTGCCACTATAAGTGTGAAGAGTCTGCTTAGCAGCTATGGTTTTCTACAGGCTTTTACCGAAACCTAGCATACGTCTTCCAAAAATTCTACTTTGTACATTAAATAGCTAGGAGCTGTGTGCATCTTCATATTTCTTATGACTTTGTGTCTGTTTGGGGTTTAGTTCTTCACTAGTTAAGTGGAGAACTGAAAACCTACATTTCTAGAGTGCTTCACTTAACAGGGTGCTCTCTCTAGATAGGCTAAGCAGCTTGAAAGAAGAAGAGCACCGTTTGTCCGGGTTGGGCCCAGTGCTTGGGGGATAAGTCTGAGAGGCAATGACAAAAGGCATGGCTAAGACCTTTAACCAGAATTCCCCAGTCAGAGGCCAGGCCCTGCTTCTTTGTAAGCAAAAACAACACCTTAATATTAGACCCAACGTTCAGCACACGCAAGATTCTTGTTACCAGAATGAAAAGATTACATCTCTGAGTCTGCTTCCTGCCCATATTGCTGATGTGTTAGCAAAGAGCGCTGGGAGGAGGATTTCAGAAGATTCTCCATCTTCCTAAGTTTTCCCACTGTCTTGGACTTGACCCCTTTTTATTCCCATTACTTGGATACCACCATACCTACTTGTCCTTGACACAGCCCCAGAGGAAGAGACTTTCTCTTAGTACATAAAGAAAGAAAAAGAAAATACAGGGGCCGGGGATTTAGCTCAGTGGTTCCGCTGCCTGCCTCGAAAGTGGAAGGACCCGAGTTCGATCCCCGGTACTAAAAAAAGAAAAAGAAAACAGAAGCAGCATCAAAACAGCTTCACTTATCTCCAGAGGGGTGGTAACCAGTGTAAATGTTTCCTCGGCCTTTGCCTGATACACTGTAATTGGAACTTCCCTGAAGCTACCTAACCTACCCATCTTCCTTTGTCCCCCAGGGTAGCACAAAATGATCCTCCTTTTAATTATTAAAGCCAACACATCTTCTTAGTTTGCACCCCCAGACCTGCCAAGAACTGTCCCACTGAGTTTCGTTCCAAGTGGCAGTGACACAGCAAATAGTCTCACCTTTCCTGCTTAGGCTGCTGACATGCCCTGTTTAATGACAGCTCTGTTGGGATCCCCTCAGCTCTTGGAGAAAGAAAATTAATTAACCTGGTGGTCAAACATCTGACTGACTTGCCCTGACTTTTGGTAAAGACCACATGCTAAGTTGAGATTGCCACCCATCTTCCTTTAAATCTGCAACCGCATGCAGAGTTCCTGTTCCTGGGGCAGTCCCTGGACAGCAGCCTGCTGAGCACCATCATTCGTGGCTGTGCTTGGGGAGGGGATCGAGTGAGCCTCCTGATGAAGACCCGGGTTGTATAGGGTACACAGTAAAGACTATTCACAAACCCGTTATGCAGTGGAGATGGAGGATAGGAGCCTAAGGACAAGCCAGGGTGATATAGTTAGTGCAAATCTTGAAAAACATTAAAACTGTGGGTTGAAAATTCTGAGGCATCTCATAAACAGAATTATCATCGATTATTACAACATAATTTCAAGACAAAGTAGATTGGCTTAGATAGAATTTGGATCACCATAGTTGAGCAAAGGAAAGCTTAAGTTACTCTAATAGCTTTCACTTCATGAGTATTTGCTTAGCAGTAGTTGCCACAGGAACATTGTCAGCTGAACCGTCCCCTCCATTTGTGCAGGTGTAGCGTGTGACTTGTGCTCCTGTGCTCTTCTTTTTAGGAAACAGACCCAGACTTTGATCATTGTGCAGTCTGCATAGAGAGCTATAAACAGAATGATGTTGTTCGGATTCTCCCCTGCAAGTATGTGAGCTTTCTTTATTTGAAAAGAATGACATGAGTGTGTTTCGTCTCCCTTGAGAGCAGGTGTCCACTTGCTTCTGACAGCCACCTGGCCCAGGCTGTTCTGGCAGCCACAGCCACTGCACACAGCTCACCGTGGAGGCCGTGGTCACCAGTGAACAGTGCTGCTTCACAGGGACTGTGTGTGCATATGTAGAGAAGCACACGGGCCGTGGTCATTAGATGCTTGTAACTCAGGAGTTCTGTTCTAGGATTACTGTGGGTTTCAAAAACAGGCTTCTGTTCATCTTCAGAGTTCATCACTGGGCCTCTGACGAGACTTCTGCAGAATTTACCAGGCTGTGGGTACCATGGCTCTAGGGACTTGGACAAAGTCTTGTCTTTTCTTTTCTTTGCTGGACTAAGTCTTTTCCTGAAGCTGGCCATGCAGCATGGGGAAGACTGATCCCTCCTCTGTGCTGCTCCAAGTCAGAGCAAATCATACTCACTGTCTTCCGCAACGCCCCCACGCCTGATAATGTGAAGAGGGTGTTTCTCTCCCATTTGTATTAGCTTTTTACTACCTTAACAAAATCTCTGAGGCAGGCTACTTAGGATGAGAAAGGGGTTTGTTTTGCTCACAATACTGCGGGAGGCTCAAAGTCCACAACCAGGGATCAGCCAGGGCCAGATTGGTTTGACCTTTGAGGAGGACAGCAGATGTCACATCCTAGTGGCTGTCCATGAGAGCAAAGCAGTCAGAAAGAGAGAGGCCAGGCAGGCCAGGCTTGCTTCTTTTCTAACAACCCTCTTCGAGAACCACCAAAGAAGCCCCACAGGAAATACCTCACACCCTAGTAGCCTAAGGACTTCCCACTAAGCCCCATCCCTCAAAAGTGTCACCATCTGCCAGCAGCACCCTTGGAACCAAGCCTTTAATCAGCGTGGATGCTTGAGGAACACAGTCAGAAGTAGCAGAGCCAATAGAAAGGTCTGCCATTAATACCAGCCCTTCTTCCATGGGTACAGACCTCCCTCCAGGAGTGTGCATGGCAACTTTGGTGCCTAAAAGGAGCACATTTTCTTTAGAAGCATATTGATTTCTACCATGGTCCTATACCAGGGTAGGGAATATGAAATATTAAGACACACAATTCTATCAATTGGAAAAAAGTAAAGTCACTACTGAGAAACCTAAAACCAAAGACTTTTTCTTTGTTTTCTTCTCTCTTCTTTAAAAGGGATCCACTTAACTCAGCCTTCTAATAATACAGTGTTGGGCCGGGGGTATAGTTCAGCACTAGAATACAAGTCTCCGGATTCAACCCTCAGTATCACAAACACTCCCACAGAAAAATACTGCGCATGTGGGTAAATAAAATAATAGTAGTTGTCTATAAATGAGTCTTATTTTACTTATTTGCAAAGTAATCTATTTTGAGCCTAGGAAAATCTGTTTTGGTTTTTTGTTTGCTTTTAATCATAGGACTTAAGAATTTTATATCTTGAAACAAATACAAGATTCTGGAGGTCAAGTCATTCTAGTTTACATTCAGAGAAAATCTACCAAACTAATTGTCAGCTGTCTTATAGAAAATTAAATTATATAATGACCAGTTTTTCCTCATTTGTATTCATTTACAACCTTTAAAACGTGAGGCTAAAGGAAACACATATACACATATAAATTAGGAAAATGACCAGTGGGCTATGTTACAAAGAGTAATTAGCAAATGCATCCTTTGATCAGAAGGAAACCAAAACTTTACAGTTTGTTTGTCTTGTCCCTCAGCCTCAGATCCTCTGGAACCATCTAGTACTAAAGTGGGGGAGCCATTCCTGGGTAGTACTAAAATGAGAGTCCTTTGCTCAGGGGAGTCTCAGCCTACAATGGACTCCGGAAGGCTTGCAGTAGTTCTCTTCATCCCTCAAGCCTTGGCTTTTCCAGAGTTTCGTTCTAAGCGTTTTTGGGTTTTTTTCCCCTCAGTTTAACTCAGAGCTGTCCAAATCTGACCATGCATCAGGATGAGTGAGGGGCTGTCAGAAACACACCCCAGTGGACCCTGGCGTATTGAACGAGTTCCTGAGTGACTCTGATGTTGCAAGGCCACACCCTGCAATGAGTCCAGACCCTTGGTTGATTGAAACTGTTTCTGTGGATGAAAGCAGAGAATGCCTCTCGGCCTTCGTGTTTGAATATCAGAGACTTTGGCAAACTTAGACTTTCTTTGAGCCCCTAGTCACAGCCTTGTTCATTGGGCTGTCGTTGTCCTTGCCTTTGATAAGGCATGCTTGCTTCCCTGTCAGACTTTTCCTCCGTGCTTTATTATTCTTACTCTCAAGTCCCAGCAAGTCACAGCTTTCTCTAAACTATCGCTTAACTTGCTTAGCAAAACCTCAGATGCAGTAAAAATTAACTTTCCACATTGAGCAACATTTTTGACAACCTTTGTCCTACAGCATAGTTCTCAGCCTTGGCACTGTGAAGATTTGGGAGTAGGAGGAACCGTCCTGTGGACAGGATATTTATCAGTATCTTTGGCCTCTGCCTACTAGATGCCAAAAGCACCTACACCACACAGTTACGACAACCCAAAGCCTCTAGATGAGAACCACTGACCTAGAGGACATCCACACAGATGTTCTTTACCCCGTATCTCCAAGTGTGTTCCTTTGGACGCCTCTCAAGTACCTTTGCATTAACTCTTTCCCTCTCCTGCTGCCTAGTAATTAGGCTTTCTGTCTAGGATACCCCGCCCTTCCTCTTTTGTCTGCCACAGTCTGAGTCCCCGCCTACCGCAGCTTCCTGTATCTCCCTTAACTAAGTAGCTCCGCCCCTCACTGTCTTTCCATGGGCCTCTGAACTGGCTAGACAGTCTGGGCCTGTAGTGCTGCCCAAGCCCTTCGATCCCGGCTGGCTCTCTGTTCAGCTCTTCCAGGTGTATTTATTCTCCTTAAACACCTTAACTCACTGCATTATTCCTCCCTCTTGGCAGAGCCAACTTCATAAAGAAAGTAACAGGCAGAATCCCCTTGCCTCCTGTCCCCAGGCCTTCAGGTGTGATTGCCTTCTCACCCAACAAGGCATCTCCTGCCAGGATGGTGGAGGCAGTACCCTCTATTCTGGTGCTGTGCTTTTTCCATGGACCTCTGCCAGCTCTTTCCCTTCCCAGGGACCTTGCTCTATTCATTCTCTGCCCCTTCCAGTTTTGTTCTTCTGTCCCTGCTCATCAGCATTTAATCATGCTCAAGCATTTCCTATTCTAGTTTTTAAAACTCTCAAACCATCACCCTCAGCACACCACACTGCAGTTCTGCCCTTCATAGCCAGCCTTTGGCAAGGTCTAGACTTACTGTCTCTCCTTCACCCCTTAAGGGACAGAGAAAGCCAGATGCCTTGTATGTGTCTGTCCTTCATCCTTAACAAGCCCACCACGGGAACTGAACTAAGCTTTTCCATCTATATATATCAGGCCTCTTGTGGGTTGCTGACTTTTTGTAGCATGACCTTTGCTTTTTCTCCTCTGTCACACTAATGTATTGTGCACAGATGGCAGTTGGCATTGCTTTGGGGACCTCCTGCTTGTGTCAGTTGATTACAGTTGATCATCCTTTGGATATTAGCCAACATGTCTTAGAAACTGAGAAATAGTCACCTTAAAGGTTAGCCACGAAATTTTTAGTAGATAAAAATACCCTTTCAGAAGTAGAGTGCCCCAGCTTGGATAAACATATGTTTAAGATGCCAGCTTGGGAGCTAAAGTGGGTCAGTCAGCTGGCTGCTGGCTGGCTGAGGAGTTGCTGCAAACACCCTCACCTCAGTGGCAGGCCCAGCATCCGTGCCATCTGCCGCCAGTCCAGGTGAGGGAATGGAGTTCTTGTCTCTAACCTTTAATAATCTTGAATCGTTTTGTTTGCCAGGTCCTTGACATGGCACCCGAGACTGCAGAGTTGTGAAAACAACTCATTTTCAGTGTAGACTTCTCAGCCCCCAAACCCCATCTCCGTTTTTCTGACTTCTCTAATTGTGGGCAATAGGAAGGAAGAGGAGCTGTACTTAGGTGTTACTGGTTGTGTTTCTTTCATTGTTCCATATGTTGTGTGTTCTGTATCCCCAAGTATTTCTTTGTTTATTTTTTTATTTTTATTTTTGGTACCAGGGATTGAACTCGGGTCCTTGCGTTTGCGTAGCAGGCAGCGAAACCATTGAGCTAAATCTCCGACCCTCCCCAAGTATTTCTTACAGGAATAAAGGACTTTTTCATTGAAGCTCTGATACACTTGTCCTTTCCACAGTTCCTTGTCCCTCACACATCACCTGCCTTCCATCCCAGTGTATCACTCCGCCCTAGTGTGCTGGGCTCTTTTCCACTTTCATGTGCATTTTATTACTGGAGTCTTTGGTTTTAAGAGTGGGACCGGGCTTCTTTCCATGACATTACTGGCCCCAGGTGCCATGCACAGTGCACCCCTGGCTAGTGAGAAGGCATCCGCTGGGAGTGGCAGGTTCTGATCATTCCTTGGGGCTTCCTATAAAATCTTAACTTCACTTTGCCTGCTTAACGGTTCTTTTCTTTCACACCCCTGAGGACTTTTCTAAGTGTTCCATGTACAGTTTTCATTTTGTTGCTCGGACAGCCTGGTGCAGTAGATCAAGCCCACGTTCTCCACTGCTCCATCCCGCAGTCTTCTAGGTGAGACAGCTGGAAAGCAGACTGTGTGGCTGGCCATGGGCCACGGAGTAGCAGGACTCAGCTACTAGAGAAGGGAGGGAAAGGTCACAGTGGATTTAGTGGGGCCGCAGGGTTGAGCTGGCGGAAACAGGAAGGTGAAGAGGATGGGTGATGAAGACGGGAAGCGCAGTGCCAGGAGCTCACCAAGATGCTCTAAGGCAAGAGGACAGGGCTTTCTGTCGGGGGCTGGTGGGCAGGACACGTACTCAGTGTTGGCTCCAGGAGTGAGGGCTGTCATGTGGCCAGACCACAGGTCTAGGCTAAAAGCACAGGTGGAGCTGGCAGGAACCTGGAGAGACGTGCTGCAGAGAGAGGAAGGGGAGCTGGGAGTCCATTGACAGGGGAAGAGGGTGGGAGCATGGTTTTGTTTTATTTTTATTCGGATGTGTGTAGCATGTAATGATTACATTCACCATGGGGAGTTGCTACATGTACGAAACACAGTAATTCTACTTTCACTTCCCCTGCCCTCCTTCAGGAACATTCTTTTTAGAAGTAGTTCCTTTAGATTTTGAGTTAGCTAAGGAAAAGAGGTTTTCTCAGTTTGGCTCTTAAAAACCAGTTAGTCTTTGTTGTCTTTCATTATAGTACTTGACAGCATAGAGGAGATTGTAATTGTCTAGTGAAACGGAGCAAGGCACTTGTTCTTTACATCAACAAATATAAAATGAAGCAGTTACTTAAGAACATCAGCGTAAAAAAAATCCACTTATAACTGAAGATTAATGGAACAGAGAACATTCAATTCATATAGTGTTAGATATTAAACATGAGAGTTAACACCGTTTTGTACTCTGAGAATAACCAGTAATGGAAAAGCAAAAACGCTGGCCAGAGCCGCCCTTTAAACCTGCTTAAGCCAGGGATTTCACCTCCAGCTGCTCCTGCTCCAGCACCAGAGTGACTGTGGTCAGAGATCACATGACCTCATCTCTTCCCTTGTCACTCAGCCAAGTCCCATTGTCCACCCTGCACAGACAGACCTGACCCAGTGGACTTCCCACCCTCTCCTGGCCCTGGGCAAACCAGAGCTCAGTACACCACCCCCACACACCAGAATGCCACACGACATCTGGAAGACGTGCCCTTGTGACTTCTTGGAGGCAGGTTCTGTAGTTTATGTCAGACCCAAAGGGATCTATCCCCCAAATGGGTTGGGATCAAGCTGTTCAGCATCAGGCAGCCTTGCTATGGTTGACTGCTGCTGGAGAGTAAGCTGAAGGATCCCCGCAGTGAGGATTTCTTAACCCACTCCGGAGCACTCTTGTGTTCAGGCACCAACAGCAAGCAGCAGACATGGCACCTGTGTACTCTGAATGAATTGGGGTCTTGTCTCTGGCTGACGTAAGAGCTCCCTTAAGTAAGAGCCTTCAGGAATGATGAGGTTTTGGGTAAATGCATCATCTGCATGTTTTAGGCCGGATTGATAAACTCAGACTTCAAGATAGATCTTTATTCTTATCCCCAAAGAAATGGGTGAGTTTTCTCAACCTCTTTTTTTTTCAAAGTCAAAACTGCATTTTTCAACCAGCAATCAAAGCATTGCATGTTAAATTACAATCAGGGTTTTAAAGGCATACCATGGACCAAGTTGCTTATCTTTCTTAGGAGTCCTTTATCCTGACTGTAGTGTTCCTTCCATTGTGCCTGCATGACTGTGTGGGGTCCACCCCTTCCCAGTTGGCCCAGACTCCAGGCCTCCCATTGGGTTTGGTGGCAGCCCTCAGAGCTCTTGTGCAGGGTGCCTGAGTTTGGAGAGTGATTTCTGCAGCTCCCCTCCACAAAGCGTACAAGTTCTTTTTCTAAGAATGCAGGCTCTTCCTCAGCTGATTTATTTCCCATCACGAGGGTGTGACTTTCTGTTTTCTAGAATTTGAGACGCAGTCACCCACACCTGCCCCTTGAACATGTCAGCTGAAACTTGCTAAGTGTTACTTGATTCTTGGAACTGCCAGTTTACCCCTTTCAACAATTCCAACTGCCTTATAACTTTTACAGACATTAAACAGGTTGAGTTCTGTGAAACCAGGAGTTATATAGAGAACTTTTTTTATTTAACTGTGACTTAGTATCTTTTTGAATTTCCATTTTCACATTAACGGTTATGGAAACCTTAACTGACTTATAAGTTATGATTGTCTTTATTCATAATGAATTTTCTAAGTTTCCTCTAGTCTTTTTGGAATTTTGATAAAGTAAAATGTCCAAGTCGAGCACAATGGACATATCTGTAGTCCCAGCTGCTCAGAAAGCTGAGGCAAGAGAATCCCTGGAGCCAAGAATATGGGGCTAGCCTGGGCACTGTAGTAAGACCCTCCTTGTCATTTTGCCCAACACGCACAAGGCCCTGAGTTCCATCCCCAGCACTATAAAAATAAAGTCCAAACAACCATATCCCACTTACCAGTTCTCATCACAGTGCTGTTAATATATGAGATTGAGTTCAGAAGGTTTTTCCACAAATTGTACTTTAATCCTCCCATTTGTCTCTTGCAACTTAAAACTAAATGCCAAAATGAGGAAAAACAGACTAAAAATTCTATTTTTTTGCATTTTGCCCTCATAAGTTTTCAGTATATAATTGATGACATGATTCTCCATTATTTTACAGGCACGTTTTCCACAAATCTTGTGTGGATCCCTGGCTTAGTGAACATTGTACCTGTCCTATGTGCAAACTTAATATTTTGAAGGCCCTGGGAATTGTGGTATGTTTCCTATTTCATTGCTACTTTTACGTATTATTATATCTAAGTATAATACAATATAACACAAGTGTAATACAGTATAACACAACTGGTATGGTAGGAGACATGATTTAGTGACACTGAAATACACTGGCTCTCTTTGCCATAGAACTTTGTTAGTCCACCTGCCTTTTTCCAGATTATTTCAAAGTCTAGAAACTCTAGAAAAGAAGATAATACTGTACTAGTCTACTTTTAAAAGTGTGTTTCTATTGGGAGGTGGATGTGTGGAGAACTGACATAGAGACAAGGACATGGATGCCCTCATTCTAGTCTCTCAAAAAAGTGAGGAGGGGTCTGGCAGCATGGCTCAGGGGCGGGAAGTTTGCCTGACCTGTGAAGCCTTGGGCTCCCTTCCCAGCACCACACACACACACAAGTCAGTCAGACTTTTGACCTTGGTGCAGTAGTCGTTCTTCTGCATTTGATATAATATAAAATTATGTCATCACTTATGTTCCTCCTCTTAAGTTTCTTTGGTCTCTTGGGTGTTGGTAAGCTGCCAAGGCACATGGTAACTGAAGCCCCTGAAGAACCTGGAACAGCCTGGCAAGGACACTGGGCAGGTGTGCTCCACAGAGACCACCTGTCACAGGGCCAGGCCTTCACCGACCAACTGAGACCCTGGAGTCACCTTTGCTTTTGCTTCAGAGAAGGATATATTCAGGATTATGCTTTTTAGAGGAAAATAAAATATTTCCTGGTCTCAAAAGAAAATGAATAGTCTCCTTATGCAACAAAAAGTTGAGTTTGGTCCAGCCGATGAACTCTGCATTTTACCTTACAACCCAAAGAAGATTTAAGTAGTCCTGTTTCAATTATGCTGTCAGATCATGGATTAGCTACAGTGTAGTTCATCAGTATGCCACATTTGTTGTCTTCTCCAGAGATCATGTCAGTGATGAAACAGTTTAACCCAGGATGGCCGCATCTTGACATTACTGACACTTTGAACTAGATAATTCCTTCTCGTAGGGGCTGGTTTATGCATTATAGGCTACAGTAGCATCCCTAGCCTCTACTACTAAATGCTAGTGGCATGACACCCCAGTCACAAAAGTCAAAACTATCTCCTGAAAGCAAGGCACACTGGTGTTTGCCTGGGATCCCAGCTACTCAGGAGGGGAGGATCACTTGAGTCTGGTAGTTTCAGATCTGCCTGAGCAACATAGTGAGGACCTTAAAAAACCAAAGTCTCCCAACATTGGGGTGGGGGCAGTTCACCCCATGTGAGACCGAGTAACGTAGAGTCTCTCATGTTGCCTGACACTTGTAAAATATTAGCACCCGTGGTCACTGCCTCTTGTCTGTTCTTTTAGGTACTAATACTTTCTCTATTTTAAATAGAAATCTTACTAAAGTGTATTATAAGCTATCATGGTTCTTTAAATATAACAAATATTATAAGCCTCTTCTAACTGATGTCTTTCTAAGCATCACTTTTATACTATGCTGTAATTTTTTAAAATAGAACTTTGGGTGATCTAAAACAATTCATTTGGTCAAAAATCCTTCAGTTCTGAGTTTGCTTGGTTGTGACTTCTCTTTATGTAAACTTTTCTCAGTCACCTTTCCCAGCTGTGCTTTTCAAATGCTGTCAGCTACAAGCCGCAAGAGCTGGAAGTTGCTAAGGAAACCAAATACTCATATTGTTAGATTGGAAGACTCTTACAAGCACTTTTTTAATTGATAGACTTTGGCCCCAAGCAGTTATATACCTCTCCTAAAAGATTAAGTGCTTAGGTTTTGAAAGGGATTGTTAGTTTAAAATCTTTTCAGTTTTGGGCCAGGGATTTAGCTCAGTGGTTTCGCCGCCTGCTGCACAAGCGCAAGGACCCAAGTTCGATATCCGGTACCAAAAAAAAAAAAAAAAAAAAATCTTTTCACTTTTGATCTGCCCTTGGCTGTATGTTTTACTTGTATCAAAAGGTAGAAGACATTTAGAAACTCAGTACCAGATAAATAGGGCATTTCAGAGAAGTTAGTAGGATGAAAGAGGAATTTTTATCTTACCTCCCGTCTCTTAACATTAACATTTAACATTAGCCAAATAATACAGTTTGTCTCTTACTGAATGTCTCCCAGCGTTGCAGTCATGACCCCTCTGCCTGTGAGCCATGTCCACAAAAGGTTGTCCTTTCTTTACAAAGATGCAGCAGACAGTTTTCTTAGTTATACAGTGAATTGTGGTTTTCCCTTGTACCATTTTTGGGAGATCAGCTTGTCCTTTTGTGAAAAATCTTTTAGGTTAAAGAAGAAAATTTAGATGGGCAGGGAAATGAGAAGAAACCATACGAATAAAACTTTTTGAAGTCTTTGCAATGGAGTGTTAAACATTCACAAGTTTAGGGCCGGGGATTTAGCTTGGTGGTACCTCGCCTGCCTTGCAAGTGCAAGGTCCTGAATTCGATCCCTGATACCAAAAAAACCATATTCATGAGTTTATGAAAGAACTTCTTATTCTTACAGCTATTCTTAATCTGGAAATATTTTGCAGCCAAATCTGCCGTGTACTGACAATGTAGCATTTGATATGGAAAGGCTTACCAGAACCCAGGCAGTTAACCGGAGATCAGCCCTCGGTGACCTTGCCAGTGACAACGCCCTTGGCCTTGAGCCACTGCGAACTTCCGGGATCTCACCTCTTCCTCAGGATGGGGAGCTCACCCCCAGAGCGGGAGAAATCAACATTGCAGTAACGAGTAAGTAGCCCCAGGCACCAGGCAGCATCTCTGCTTCTGTTGGGCATGCGGCAACTGTCAAGACTGGGGCCAGCAGCTCTGAAACTGAGAAAGGAATGGACACTTGCATCAGGACGGGTGTTTGGAATCACAGAGCTTTCTGTGTCATAAGGGGCTGCTGTACTGGTGTTTCATTGATAGGAATAACTGTCCTTGATGAGCAGTCATCAGAGGTTTGTCTCTGTAACTGTTTTATAAGCTCGTTTTGAAATCACTGCATTGCAGACCGGCCTTTTAAAGGGAGACATGGCATGTGGTGGAGGCCGCAGCGGCGCTGGCATGTTGCGTAACTGAGCGCTGGTGCTGCCCTTCTCCCAGGCTGCAGGCAGCTCCCTAGAATTTTAACCTACAAAGTCTCAGCTGCGGGACAGTTGAGATGGCCTGTCATTGCTCACTTTGTTTCATACTTTCTAAGGAAGTTCGGTGTCTTGGTACTTAACTCTTTGGTATAATTGTACATGAGATGGGAGAAAAGCCAAAGTGGAACCTGCCTTTGAAGAACAGTGTTACGAGCTAGTTATGAACATCTTGATTGTGGAGCTGTTGACAAGCAGAAAAGAACTGCAGCAAGGTTTTTGAGGCTGGTGCCCATGGACAGTGTGAGTGGGCCAAGGCGTGCGTGGCCAGCAGGGTGCTTGGCCAGCAGCGTGTGTGGGCGTCGTAGGCATTCACTCCGCCTAAAGTCAGCTTCTTCTCTCCAGCTCCATTCTGTACATGCAGTCTCCATCTAACAACCTCTCACCTTGTTGCCGCTCTGGTTCTGCCTTTTCCAGTTTATGCTATTGCTTGCCTCGAGCTTCAAGCCCTCAAGCTGATGGGACTCCACTTACCACTGGGAGTCAGTAAAACCGGGAATAGTAGGTTTATAAAATAGTTTTCTCTTACATATTAATATTCATGTGGTCTGCTCAATTGAAGTATGTGCTTTTAACCACCCAGAGATTATCCTTAGAAAATGATTTCCCATGTGTTACTTTATCTGTTGTCTGAACTCCAAGAGCCTCCATTCAGTTATACATAAAACTATTCTTTGCTAGTTTGGCTCATTTCTTACTATTTGATGATTTTTTTCAACACCATTTCTCAGTTTTCTTACTTTGGCATTTAGATTTTGTGGTCTACATTTTAAAAAATTGATCCTTGTAGTAGTAAAGGAGACAAAGGTTGTTTGTTTATTAATGAGTTCTTGTAAATCCTTCATTGATCATACATTTATTGAGCACCTACTACTACATTAAGTACAGACTTATATTTTATGTAGAAATGTTCTTTGCAAATCTTACATTTTTGATGATAAAGAAATATTACTTCATGTACCAAATTAATCACCTTGAGAAAAATTTACACATGATGCCATAAATAAAATTCATAGGATTAAACTAGACCCAAACTACTTCTCCTTTCCCCTCCAAGCCCCCATAGCTCCATAGCAACTATGATGCATTCAGCCAGCACCCACTGTGTGCAAGGCACTGTGCTAAATAAGCAGCGGAGGACAGAGGTGACCGAGGCCCCAGCTGTGCGGATCACTGTAAACAGGCTTGGGCCTGTTGAGTATTCCTGTGATGGTGTTTCCTTCTCTTTGAATACTAGTTTTTATGAGTAAAATGACCAATACACACATGTATGTGTATTCGGAATTCAGAAA
This sequence comes from Heterocephalus glaber, assembly GCF_053883595.1. NCBI lineage: Eukaryota > Metazoa > Chordata > Mammalia > Rodentia > Bathyergidae > Heterocephalus > Heterocephalus glaber. The sequence continues at coordinate 42,004,478 of NW_028258377.1, read as the reverse complement.
TGTAATTGAAGTTCCAAGTGTTAGTCGTCTTATGTGTAAAAGGATCTGAGAAGGGCTGGGGTATAGTTCAGTTGTAGTGTACGTGCTTAATACATATCAGGCCCTGGGTTAAGTCCCAAGCACTAAAAAAAAAAAAAGAAAGAAAAAAAATCTCTAAGAAGAAAATGCTGTGTTAGTCTCCTTGATGTTAATAACCATTCCTTCACATCTTGATTTTTGTTTTTAAATGCCTATATACATTTTTAACCTAAAATATATACATATTAAAATGATGGATTTTGTATGGGTTCTTGAACGTTCAATTTGACGTAAAAAACTTCACTCTAAGGATGAGGCAGCTGCACTGAAGAGTTTGCTAAGCATTTTGATAATATAAACTAATTGGGGCAGAGATGCTCACATAGAACAAACTCAGCATGCTGGGATCTCAAGGAGCAGTTCTTAACCTTTAAAATCTAAGTACAGTGAATATTTTCAAGAAAAATGCCTGTACACACACAGTTTTGCATGCAGCTTTAGAATTCATGAAACACAGAGTAAGAAATACCCATGTGGGGCTGAGGATTTAGCTCAGTGGCACCGCATCTGCCTGGTAGGTGCAAGGTTCTGATTTTGATCCCTGGTACCCCCCCAAAAAAGAAAGAAAGAAATACCCATGTGCCAGGCAGAGTAGGGCATGCCTGTAATCCTAGCCACTCAGGAGCCTGAGGCAGGAAGATCACAAGATCCAGGCCAATCTGGGCACCCTGGCAAGAAAGACCCTGTCTCAAAATTTTTTTAAAAAGTGATGGGCTCTAACTCAGTGGTGGAGCGGCCCCTGGGTTCAATCCTCAGTACCACCCTCGAAAAGAAGCCATGTTATATGCAACTTTTGCATCTAAACATTTGGTGTTCCAAGTGTAAATATTTCTTCTCTGCCCTCTTACAGATTTAGGGGGGATTTTAATGAGTAGCAATTTGTTAAACCACCCCTAGTTAGTGTGTACTATGAGAAATATTTTATAGTCTAGACTTTTTAGGAAGTCAGATTGGTTCTTGAGTTTAGAAGTTCTTGATAAATACTGTTTTTTTAATATGTTATCTTAACTGAAAAGGGAAAATAGTAACTAAATTCCTGGGTGGAGACAGAGACGTTAGGTAAAAGGCCTTAGGGTTCTGTGCACAGAGGTTTTCAGCTCTTGGATGGCCAAGACCTTGTCAGTCATCTTCCCTTCTGCTTCTCCATGAAGCCGTCCCAACCAGTGTTGCTTGCCGGCAGTGGGGTCCTGAAGGGTGTTGCCTGTTTTCTTCAGACACCAGTGAGATGTCCTTTTAATGTAAATACTCCAGCCCATAAGAGAAGAGAACGTAGACATGAATGCTGTGGAAGGCCAGCTTGCAGACTGCTTGGAATACCCACAAGACCTTTGGGAGCCACTACTCCATATTGCTGAGCCTTTATCTAAGAACAAGTGATGCAGCCATACAGAAACAACAAAATGAAGCTTGAAAAATGGTTGTAATTATGATTACTCTACTGTCATTTAAATTACATTAAATGAAGATATCAACGTCCATGTGCAGTTTTATATACACATTTTTTCTATGCACTTTTTGGTGGCCACATACCTCACGACCTAAACTGGAAGAAATCGTTGGGCCATGCTTTCCTTTGTCCCTTGCAGCTTCTACCAGTACTGCCACTAACCTTCTCCAGTTAGTAGCTCTCTGGCAAACCTCCTCCTGCTTCACTTCCTTGAGCCAGTTTTGGCTTACACCTCCGTGACGTCTGCTTCGTTGCATTTGAGGGAAATGTTGACATCGATTTGACTTAAACCTTCTCCTTAGAGTGATTTCCTCCCTTTCCTTTATCAACAGAAGAATGGTTTATTATTGCCAGTTTTGGCCTCCTCAGTGCTCTCACACTCTGCTACATGATCATCAGAGCCACAGCTAGCTTGAATGCTAATGAGTAAGTAACAAATTATTTTTTGGATTGCATGTCCCAGATGATCCCCAAAAAAGATGTAGAATAATTTTCATAAAAGAGATGAGAATTGGCTTCCCACCTGCTTGATACTGATCCTAATGGGATCATAGCTAGCAAAGGAACTTATTTCATGAATATGTATTTCTAGTCAGTTACACAGATTGGGAGTTCACCTTGTTCAGCAAATACCAAGGGAACCAGTGCAGTCATGGTGTGTAAACAGTGTCAGCATCCTCATCGTCGACAGGTAGGCTAGTCAGACTTTACCTGGAGTCTTAGCTCTGGGGGGACACCAGCACCCTTAACTACATCAAGGACAGTGATTTGGATGTTTAGCGTGCAGGAAGGAACTGTCAGAAGACCTGCTGTTTCTAAATGTCAACAAAAACTTAAGAAGGGAAAATCAGTATGAACTATCTTTAAGGGACAGAACGAGGGACAAAGAGTAGGTTAGGGGAAGGCAAATTTCACCAGAGTAAAAGGAAGAACATCGGTCAGTTAGATGCCTTCATGATGGTATGGTTTGCTGCAGGGAGTTCTCAGGGCTAGGAATGCAGGTGGAAGCTGAGTGTACTGGTAGGGGCTGCTGGAGGGAGATACTCTTTGGAGGATGGAAAATTGGATTAGATGACTGTTATGGTCCATTTTTTAAAGGAATATAAAACTATTTATTGACCACTGCTCACCATTATTTACAATACAGTAAACTATACAGTAGGATAACTTTCTGACTATTACAAAGTTATTTTCCTGGCTTCTGCTGAAACAGTAACCTAAATACTGAAAAGGTTGAGCCTACATGTAAAGAACAAGTTGTTGTCAGGAAAACATGCAGGTTAATAGTTTGGGCTACACAAGTTTGCTCACTCATTTACTCTAGCAGATCTTAAATTGTGAACACCTCTACCAACAACATCTCTAGTCAAATAAATTAACCATTAAGTGGACCCTTGACTTACGGACTTGGTTCTAAGTCAGAACAGCTAAGACCTAGGTGTTTCCCTGGGTACATGCTATAGATAACAAGAGGCAGATGAATCTTCCGTTAACCTAATTAACCCAAGCTGTTCGTATGTCAGGCCAGTTGTAACTTGAGGGTCCACTATACCTGGTTTGTTTGAATTAGCTGAGCAAGACTTGTTAAGATTCCTAATGACCCATTCCCTTACATAAGTTGATTTTCCAAAAGCAGCTTCCCACAGCATTAAGATACAGGAAAGGGTTTTTGGGTTGGTTTGGTTTTAAATTTGGGGCCTTTTCTTTTTAATCCTTTCTTTTACTAGTGTTCGTAAAAACTAATTAGAGATGAAAGCAGCAGCAGGGAACTGCCCGTATTTGAACCAGAATTGGTCCTAGTGGACTTCGTGCCCTCCTCCTCAGTGTGTCCTGGCCCCTTAGGTGATTCATACTAACCAAACAGTCCCATGCAGTTTGCTTGGCATTGTCCAGACGTGAACACACAGGCTCGTAACTTACACGTGAGGTGACTTGGTCTCATTACCTCTGCTCCGACCGTTGGGTAGGTGCTTGCTAACTGACCAGGACATTCTCCGGCCTTTGGATGAGTCGTGCTGCCTCATTGAGTAGATCAACAGCCAGGTTCTCCTGTCCGACCACCTGATGCAGTTCCCTTCAGCAGAGCACCGTGTTAATTGTTCAGACTCTAGAGTCGGGCTCACCTAGATTTGACTTTCAGCTCCTCCGTTTTTCAGTTGTAAGACCCGAGCAGTTAAGCTTATCTGAAGCTGCTGGGAATGTAGCTCAGTGGCACCGCACCTGCCTGACAAGCACAAAGCCCTGAGTACAATTTCCAGTACCAGAAAAAACAAAACAAACCAAAAAAGCTTATCTGAAGCTTATTTTAATCATCAATAAAGCAAAGATAACTCCTTCATAGGTTTCTTGTGAGAATTAGGATACATAACGTGCTTATAGCACAGTGCCTCGTACATAATAAGTGCTCAATAAATGTTAGCCAAACCAATTCTGCTGCAGTTGTATCAAAGTTCTGTGACTAAGATGGCCTTTTGCCTTTATCACTTGACAAGTGATTTTAATTTTTTCCATGAAAGAGGATACAGAACTACAGAGGCTCTGTGGTGCTTGTGTTTCACACCTCAGTTCAGAGGGAAATATTTATCTTGCCTACAACCACCTCTTTTACTCACTCCCATATTGACCCATCAGGCTGGATAATAATATAAGTAAATATTGTGATAATAATGTAAGTAAATAATACTGGTAAAAATTTTACCAATGAGTAATAACCAGTACAATAGTGACATTCTGGCACTTGTAGAGAATTATTGAGGAATTTAATGGTCACCTGACTGCCACTAGAACTGCCAGGTGGCCGTTTTATGCATCAGATACTGGAAGGAATGCTCAGCAGACATGAGACTGACTAGAAATCAAGTACCTGGGTCATAATATTTTAGCTCCATGCATAAATGCCTGCATGGCTTGGAACTAAGTCCTGGATCCTAGGATCCATGCCTTAGTCTAACCCTTCTCTCGTTAGCCTTCGTAGAGGGTTGATACTACAGTTACTCATTTGACTGTTACTCATGTGCCTGTTATTCATTATTTAGTCAAATCCACTGAAGGGCAATATTCATGATTCCATTTAGAGAGAGAAATTGAGTGTGGGTGTGGGTGTGCTGTACACACTTGTGGATGCATGAAAGGTTGATCAGCAAAAGATTTGTGATTATCTTAAGTTAGAGTTTGTGTGTTTATCTGTTGTTTTGTTTTTTCAGTAAACATGAATTACTTAATTCTTAAAGACCATTTTTTTGTGGAAGGTAATAGAAAAAATAATCATTTTTACTCAGTGTCTCAAAAATGTTGATGAAAAAATTCCTGTTTGGTTTTATTCCAGAAAAGGGTTTTTTTAGATAATAAATTTATAATTATTCATTTATGAATTCTTTAAAATCTTTCTTATCTTTTTTGCCTGTATCAGTAAGAAAAGGAGATCCTTGTTTTCATTTTGATCACCCTGGTTTAATTTTCTGGGTAACCTCATTCATTTATAGGAGAGTCTTACATATAAACAGATTTAAAGATGTTTTGACATTTTAGTGATTATTGGGAATTTGATAGCAGCCTTCATGCTCCGTACATGAGTAGAACTGTTTCATTTTCTCACAGTACTCGTAGTCACTGATTTGTGTGTTACAATTTCAGTAAGTGCTTGACTCAGCACATTCACTCGTGAAACCCTGTGGGCAGGATGAAGCATGAAGCAGCACCCCACACATATGGAAAGGCTCTGGCCCCTGCCACCCCAGGAGCAGCCCTGCTCCTCACCCCTTATCCACAGGGCTCCGCGAGATGACAAGGGCTGGCACTGTTGGCCGAGTGAAAGTCACAAGTCCATGTATTCGAGGCCACTGCCATTTATTTAAGCACTGTGCTGTGACTGTGCCTTTCAATTTTCTGACGCTGCACACAAATCTAGTGAATTTTGAGACTTTGCAAAGACAAACAGGGTGGTATAGTCAAAGAAGCAGATAAACCCAAAGTAAATTATATGTATCAGCTTCACATACCTGTTTCTTGGTACCTACATAAGCAAGATTATTGAACTTCATTTCCCACAGGAGGTATTTTGCTCTACATATTCAGATAAACTTGTGAAATCCCAACAAATACCAGCTTGTATTTGTGTCTCAATATTTTCATTATTGTTTTTCCTTGAACAAAGGTGTGGGTGATAATAGAAGAGATTCTGAGTGGAGTGGGAGGTTTGACCCGGTATGCTCTAGAGCCCTTTTCCTGTTCCTAGAATTTTGGTTCATAGAAATCATGTCCTGTGGCTACTGTGATGAAATAGCAGGAACAAATGTTCCTGTAGCACAATCTAAGATCGAGAAACCACCCTGGCTTGGACTGGGGTTGTAGCTCAGTGATAGGGGACTTACCTAACATGTATGTATGAGACCCTGGGTTTGATCCCCAGTGCTCCAAAAAAAAAAAGGAAGAGGAAGAAGAAGCCCTAGCTTTGAGCTTTTATAGCAAGTTAGTGGGCTCTGATGTCCCCACTGATACTCCTGGCGATATTCTGCCTTTTAGATGTGCAGTAGAAGTTTATTGACCAGATAAGAGGAATTGTTTCTCTTTTTACTCTGTACTGAATATTCTGCTCAGGTCTCTTTTTCAGAATATTGACAGATTATTTGGAGCCTGAAAAATTAATCATTCAGGGCTGGGGATGTAGCTCAGTGGCACCGTGCCTGCCTGGCAAGCGCAAGGTCCTGAGTTCAATCCCTGGTACATAATAATAAAATTAATTAATTAATTAATTAATTCAATGTCTTAGGAATGCTTGGCTTAGAAAAGATGGAACAGAAGTGATGCGAGAGGTATTTCCAGGTGTTTGAAGGACCCTTAAAGATGGGAATAGTTACTTTTATTCACTGCCCACCACAGACTTGCTCTTGTATTGGTTTTTCACCTGTGTTTGCTGATTTAATATTCATAATAGCCTCATACTGATCAGCCCATACACACAGAGGGTGATGCTTACTCTGCAGTCTTGGAGCTCTGGTGACATCCAGGGAGGATTTCCACTAAGTATGAGAAAAAGCTTTCTACCAGTCATTTATCACCTGTGACATATGGTACAGTACTGGGCTTGTCAGGACCCAGCTATGCACACAGAACCTTGCAGGCCAGCGCAGTCAGAGGCAGGTCTCCCTTTGGAATTGTCTCCCGAGAAGGGTCAGTGCCTGAGGACAGGGGTTGTGTTGCTTTCCAGTTGCCTTTTTCAGAACGTTGAGTTTGAAAAAGCAGTGTTTTTAACATTCTTTTTACCATGCTTCCACAGTAAGAGGAGCATTTTGCATTGTGACCTAGAAGTCTCACATATATAACTAAAACAAATTTCACTAAATTTTCCCTAACTACAATCCTATACAGAATTCTCTTATATACTCTCTGGTGGACTTTATCCTATACTTTGTCATTTCTGTTAATCCTAATCCTGAACTTCAAAATTGATTTTATAAGCGTTTTTTAGCTTGTACCCTGTAGTTTGTGAAACAGTGGTCTAAAGAATTCTAAATCTTTAGTTTTCAGCCACCTACTTTTTGCTCCTACTAGAACCATGTGTTATTTTACTGAGAATACCTTTCTTAATAGTGACTCCACCAAAGATTTAAAGATCCTGCACCTTCTGTTTGAGATACATTGCTAGGTAGTGGATCCTCTTCTCTGTATTTATTTCCCTTTTTAGTCATGCTAAGATATTTAGACACAGAAGAATAAACTGAGGCTCAAAGGGATTGAATGACTCTTGAGAGATGCTGTAGGAAAAAGGACACTGGAATTCTGGTTCCAACTTTACACAGCTTGTCATTGACTACTTCGGAAATCCATTTGAGAGCTCCAAATAATGTGGTTGGAGAAGACAAATTTAGTGTCTAGAAACATGATTGAAAAAAAAGAGTTTAAAGGCAACGGGGACCTTTGATTAGACCTCTTTACTATCTTTGGTCTTTTCGTCTTTTCCAGAAGCACTCTAATATTATGGCTGCATTCATTTATAATTTCTTAAAACAGTAGCAAAATAAGGTATTTTTAAAGCTCTTGCTTCACCTCTAAAAAAGACCTCCTATCTAATAATCCACTTTTTCCAAGGAAATACTATAAAGACAGTGTGGTTTCTGAAATATGACCTACACTAAATAATCAAGCGCGAGGTTATGTGTAAAGTTGTAAACGTCCTTCATGCCAGACCTTTTCAAAAAAAGTTGAATGACTCCATCTTGTCCATTTTCATGCCATTTCCCTTGTGCTTCTTAGGCACCAAGCTCACAGGAATGGAGGCAGCAGAGGTCTGGTCTTCCCTTGCAGGAGTTTGAAGTGACAGAGAGCGTGGGAAGGAGAGAGGGAAGGGCCACAGTGTACTTCTGATCACAGCTTTGCACTGAGAGAGTTTGAACAGAGGCTTCACACAGAGAATGGCTTCGGAGCCAGGCGGGCCTCATTAGGCACAGAGGGAGGAAGAAGCAGAACAGATTCAGGGAGATCTGTTCTGATGGACGGACTATAGGCATACTATAAAATTTGTACTTTATTCTTACAGTGGGTAGTGTCTAAGGCTTTTCCTGTGGCTGAGAAGTTTCTTTGAAGTAGTAGAAAATGGAGACAGAAAGATAGGTTAGGTCAGAATCTGGAGTTGAAGGAGGAAATCAGAGTGGTCAGAGGAAATGAATTTGAGAGATTCTGGAGAGTTATATGATAAGCAAAGTTTATACCAGGTGAAAGAGTATATCTAGAACTCAGCACAGAGAAAAGAGATCAGAACTCGAGACATGATTTGGGAACTGCAGAAATGAACCAGACTGGAGGGAGGCCCTGTGGAATAAGCCAGAGTACAAAGGGCCAAGTAGAAAGGGAGCTTCACCATGCAGGGATGCAGAGAAGTGGCATGGATTAGCCTGAGGGGTAGTGTAGGAAACCCTTCCAAAGACTCCAGGTACTTTTTAGCAGCCGATGTAAGGGACAGAAACACATGCACACACCTGAAACATACAGAATTTTTGGAAGAAAGACCCATCCATGTATCCCTGGAAGTCTATGATCTTCAACTCTTACTTCAGAATAAGTAATGCCAAGCTTGTTTGAGAAGTAGAACAGGAGGGCCGGGGATTTAGCTCAGTGGTTTTGCCACCTGCTGCGCAAGCGCAAGGATCCAAGTTCGATCCCCGGTTCCAAAAAAAAAAAAAAAGAAGAAGAAGTAGAACAGGAACATATTTTAAAGAAAGCAGTTACAGATTGTAGCACACACACTCAGCTTTTAGTTCAAACCAGGAGAAGCTATAAATTATGTAATTGAACAAGTTGCTATTGGCTTATACTTGTTCCTGCATTCCTTTTGGGAATATTAAAACACTTCTGAGATAACCACTTCAGTTGCAACTATGAAACTTGACTTCAGGCAAGTGCTAATGTCGAATTGGCTGTACTAAAAAGGATTAGGGGCCAGGGATTTAGCTCAATGGTTCTGCCACCTGCCTCGCAAGTGCAAGGTCCAGAGTTCAATCCCTGGTACAAAAAAAAAAAAAAAATTATTGAGCATCTGTTGGGCCGGGGATTTAGCTCAGTGGTTCCACCGCCTGCCTCACAAGCGCAAAGACCCGAGTTTGATCCCCAGTACCAAAAAAACACGATGAATTAGGAAACAGTGGGAGACAATCTCAGACCACCCGTTAGTTAGAAGCAATCCTGTTAATTTAAAATATTGACAGCTGCCCTTTAACTAATTCATAACCTCTTTTTCCTTTTTATTCCATAGGGTAGAATGGTTTTGAAGAAGAAAAAACTGCTTTCTGACTGATTGCCTTGACGAAAAAAGAACCTATTTTTGTGCATCACTTACCAATCATGCCACACAAGCATTTATTTTTAGTACATTTTATTTTTTCATAAAATTGCTAATGCCAAAGCTTTGTATTAAAAGAAATAAATAATAAAATAAAAAGACTGTGCCACTGAGTATTATTGTGTTCTGAAGATTGATTTGGAGATTGCGTACCTGAATGTCACCTGTGTGTGTTTCAGAGACAGAATGTGTTCCTAACTCCCCACGTAGGCTGGCGACGCTGTTTCTGTTAGTGTTTAATGTTGTCTTCGACTGTGCCCAAGTACAGTACAAGAATGGAGAGCCCTCCGTTGGAATGCCCTCTATTTCCTTGGCAGAAGTGCCACTGAATCATTGCATCTTACCTTATTCAGGGCACCCTTCACTCTGATTACCCCCCCCTTCCTTGTGGTTTCTCTGCCTCCACCAGGACGTCAGCTCGACCTCTGAGGCACCAAGGCTTCTGAACTGTGTCACTCCCTGTCGTCTCCCCCACGCCTAGGAGAGTGGTTTGCATGTAGTAAGTGCTCAGTAAATATTTGTGAAATGGAAGGATGACCAAGAGTTTCCAAAATATGCATTAATAATGCTGTCCAGGATATTCTTTCTACTTTGTATAATACTCATTTAAAGAGAGCAAATTCTAAAGAGTTGGAGAGCAGTTTTGCATGTGTAAATGAAATACTTTGGCTTTATTAATGTGCAAATATTTTAGTATTTTGTATGCTTGCAGGATGATGAATATTTGTAAACTTCTTGAGGAGCAAATTCTCAGCCTTCCGCCTCAGGATACCTAAGATGAGAATATATTCCTTTTGATTAATTGCAGCAGTCATGGGTTTGCAGACAGCAAAAGGTTTTTTTCCTGTTCTTTTTTAGTTGAGATATAATTTACTTGCCATAAAATTTAGACTGTTAAAGTATACATCTCAGTAGTTTTAAGTATCTTCACGCGTTTGTACAATCACCTTAATTCCAGAACATTTTCTTCACCCCAGAAAAACAAACCTCATACCTCCATTAACAGTAACTGCTCACTCTTTGCCAGCCCTGGAAACTGCAAATCTCTATTTCTCTATAGATTTTACCTATTCCAGCATTTCCTGTAAACAGAGTCATACAGTATGTAGCCTTTTATATCCGACTTCTTGTACTTCGCGTATCATGTTGAAGGTTTCATCCATATTGTAACAATGTGTCAAGACTTCATCCTACAAAAACATGATTTTTTGTATATTGATCTTTATCTTACAACCTTGCTAAACTTATTATGTCTTTTATTGGATTCCTTAGGATTTTCTGTGTATAAAATCATATCGTTTGCATATGGAGGGTAATTTTTGTTCATCCTTTTCCAATCGAAATGCTAGTTCATTTCATTTTCTTGATTAATTATCCCTGGCCAGGAATTCAGATAGTAGATTGTCAAAAAGAAGTGTTGTGAACAAGCCAGGCATGGTGGTGCACACCTGTACTTCCAGCACTCAGAAGGCTGAGGCAGGAGGATTGCCACAAGTTCAAGGCCAGCCTGAACTACATAGTGAGACCTTGTCTGGAAAAAAAAAAAAAAAAAAAGAAGAAGTGATATGAGTAAACATCTATGTTTTGCTATGGTCTTGGGGGAAAACCCTTCAGTTTATTATCATTGATTATGAAGTTAGCTGTAGAATTATCATAGGTTATCTAACTTTATCAAGTTGAGAAAGTTACTTTCTAGTCCTAGTTTATCAGGTGTTTTTATCAAGAAAGTTTTGGGTTATGTCAAACGCTTCTTCCGTGTTTTTTGAGATGATCTTGCGGAGTTTTTGTCCTTACCTATTGATACTGTATTCCACATTGATTTTTTGGGGGTACCAGTGATTGAACCCGGGTCCTTGTGCTTGCGAAGCAGGTGGCGGAACCACTGAGCTAAATCTCCGGCCCCCACATTGATTTTTATATGATGAACCAACCTTGCATTCCTGAGCATTTCTTCATATGTTGCTGGGTTCAGTTTACTAGTATTTTGCTGAGAATTTTTTTTAATCTTATAATACTGGTGTGTATTTTCCTTTTGACGTCTTTATCGGGCTTTGAGATCATTGAAGTTCTGCCCTCATAAAATTAAATGTACTCTCCTCTTCTGTATTTTGAAAGAGTTTAAGAAGGCTTGACGCTATTAGATGTTTGAAAGCTCTCTAGTCACAGACTATTCTTTGTAGTTTTCTTTTGTAGATTTTGTTTTGTTTTGTTTTTTCATTTCTCTTAAGGTGGAAGGTAGGTTATAGATATGAAGTCTGTCTCTTTTTTTTTAACTTTGAGACGGCGCTGCCCTCAAACTTGTAAGCTCGAGTGATCCTCTTGGCTCATCCTCCTCTAAGTAGCTGGGACTATCAGTATGCACCACCACACCTAAATAAAGGTGTTCATAGCCAGGAATTTCCCCTAAGTCCTGTTGCACCTATCCATATTTGATATGCCATGGCATCTGTGTCATTCGTGTCTCATTTCCCCTGTGATTTCTATTAACACATTGGCTATTTAGTGTTGTGTAAATCCTCCACATTTGTGAGTTTTCAAATTTACCTTCTGTTATAGATTTCCAGTTTCATTATAAATTCATTAGTTGGAGAACATACTTTGTACAGTCTCAGTCATGTTAAATTTGTGAGAGCTTCTTTTGTCACCTAAAATATAGTCTGTTCTGGGGAATGTCCCATATGCATTTGAGAGGAATGTATATTCCGCGGTTACTGGGCAGCGTGCACCAGAGATGGCTGTTGGGTCTGTTTGGTTAATGGTGCTGTTTCAGTCTTCTCTCTCCTTGTTTGTCTTCTCTCTAGTTGTGCTATCCATTATGGAAAGTGAGTGTTGATATCTTTGCTATTGTTGAATTGTCTATTTCTCCCTCCCATTCTGTCACCTTTTGCTTTTGGGGCTCTGTTGTCAGGTGCATTGGGGTTAAAGAATTTTTTAAAGCTGTGCAAGTGATTCATTACATTTCTGTCCACTGAGACTCTGGTTTAGTGGTAGACCTGATGTCCCAGCCAGTTCAAACTACACTCTAGAGGTGGCTTTGTTTCATTGACATCTTCCTCATACAAATTTATTTTTTTCTGGCACTACTTTTATAAATGAATAGTGTAGTCTCTCCCCAACCTAGTTTTATTCCAGTAGAAATCAAAGCAGTTCTCCCTTTCCTTTCCTCCCCAATTATAGAATCACTATTTTCTTTCATCAGTAGTCATCAGTAAACTGTTAACCGTTTGTGGTTTAATGTACTTTTACTCTTTTCAGATATTTCAAATCTGTGATCATGTAAGACTTTTTTTTATAACAGGTACTGCTGGTCATGGTACACACTTAGCGCAGCACTCTGGAAGGCAGAGGCAGGATTGTAAATTCGACCCCAGCCTGGGAATCTTAGTGTCTTAGCGAGATCCTGTCTCAAAGTAAAGAAATTTCTTTTTAATGGATGGGAATGTAGCTCAGCACTTTCTGGGTTCAATCCCCAGCACACAAAAAAAGTGCTGTTCAAGGCCAGATACAGAATTTTTGTAAGAACTAAGAAATGAAACAAGCAAATAAACAGGATAGAGCTATCAATCTTGGAAAAAATTTGTCATCAGTTATTGAAAATTGAACATCCTGTTTTGTAGCTTTGAGATTCAGCTAATACCAAGTTTTCCTGTTTTAGTTAGTCATGGACTAAACAGGAAAGTGGTGCATTATGTATGTGCAGGCACACGTGCGTACGCACCTTGAAAGTGTGGATTTTTGTTCTTTAGGACTGGAGACAGAATTAGCATCAAAATGTAGTAGTTTGTTAATAGGAATGATGGGAAGGAATAGAAACTTTATGATGTTGCATAATTTCTTACTTATTGTTTCAAAAGTTAGTGACCTGGGCCAGGGATTTAGCTCAGTGGTGCTGCGCCTGCCTCAAAACGACAAGGTCCTGAATTCGATTCCCAGTACCAGAAAAAAAAAGTTAGTGACCAAAATTTAGGCTGGAACAGATGTGAAACAATAGTTTCAAACCATTTTTGAAGAAGCTGTTGCAGTACGTAAGGCAGAGACTGTTTTTGTTTTGGCTTTCTCCCCCCCCCCCCAAAAAAAAGGTTTTTAAGAGTATTTTATTTCAAGGATTGCTATTTGCATAGACCAAAAGTCACTGAGAGTACAGTTTAAAGAGTCTCAGTTGACAAGCAGTTCACCTGATCTTACCTGTAGGCACTAAAGCCTGACTGAATTAAATCACATCTCACTTTGGCCAGCTGGGTTGTAACTATAGACTTTTTTTTTCCCCCTTGGTATTGGGGATCGAACTCAGGACCTTGCGCTTGCGAGGAAGGCGTCAGAGCCACTGAGGTAAATCCCAGACCCAACTGTAGACTTTTTAAATAGTTGAGGAAAGATCCTGAAGACTTTTTCCATCTTATTTGATTATATTGTACTAAGCTCCTGATCAAGAGTTTAAGAACAGAACTTAATAGCAGCAAATAGAACAAAGAATGGAGACTGTGAAATAGAAGTGGCTCTTGCAGCTCTTTGCCATGAGGCTGGACAGGAAGAAAGTATTAACTATTGCTTAGCAGTTCCAGACCATTTAGGTTGTGCCAGGCATGCCGCTGAATGAGTCCGTACTTTTCATTTTTTCCTGTGTGTAATTTCTCTGTTGGCCACATCCTAGTGAGAGAGGTATAGTTGTTTTCCTGTTTTAGAAATGAAGAAACGGATGGTTAGAGAGGTTCGAGTAACTTGCCCAATAGGACTTGAACCTAGTGAGTGGTGAGGGCAGCCCATTGGTGCCTCTCCCCACTCACTGCCCTCCAGACTTGGGCCACTTGGACCAGATTTGCCAAGTTAGAGAAAGTCCTCACCCTTAAGCAATTCTGAGTCTTGGGGGAAAACAGATTTGAATGAAAGGAACAATTTAAGAGCTCAGCTACCCACACAAATCTACTGTATCTACCCATCTATTTAATATGCGTATAACGTGTATATTTTTAAAAGTTAATCACGGTGATAATATACACAGTGCTTACTCTGCTAGGCCCTCTTCTAAGCACTTTACACATATTATCTAATCCTCGCAACAATGCTTTTTTTAACAGACAAGGAAATGTGCTTAGAAAAATTGAATAACTTGCCAGAGTTACACTACTAATAATCTTGATGCTGGGCTCCAGTGCAGATGGTCTGACTCCTGCTTCCGTGTCACCCCCACTGTGTTTCACCCCCTGAGGAGGCTCATCACGTAGGAGGGGCAGGTTGTGGGGCGGCCTCACTTGTGGGGCTGTGTGTGCAGAGCATGATGGTAGGAAAGACTGAGGCTGGTGCCGGCTTGGCGTTAGGACATGAGCCAGGCTGGCTGAGAGAAGTTCCTGGGCTGGATCATGATGCTTTTTCAGAGCCTGGGCTTTCTTGGGAGCAAGGAGGTGCATGCGTCTTGGAAGGTGTCAGTTGGATGCAGACTGCCTCCTGACACTAAAATAATGCAGTCCCTAAAACAAAGGCAAATAAAGTTGCTGATGGAGAACATTACAGTTTAGAAACTGCCTTAACAAACAAGTCAGCAGGCAAGAGACAGCAAAGACAGATGGGCCAGCGACAGATGGATTCTGGAAATCCCCTGGTGAGGGCCCTGTGGCAGAGCTGTGCTGTGTGCACCCACGCCACT
This sequence comes from Heterocephalus glaber, assembly GCF_053883595.1. Lineage (NCBI taxonomy): Eukaryota > Metazoa > Chordata > Mammalia > Rodentia > Bathyergidae > Heterocephalus > Heterocephalus glaber. The sequence goes on along the minus strand of NW_028258377.1, from coordinate 41,989,478 downwards.
GCACACCACCACGGGCTCAGAGATGTGAGATTCTGCGGGGAGACTACTGGGTATACCGAGGAAACGAGAAAGCAGGGAGAAATAACAGGAGCCAGGGCAGGAGCAGAAGCAAGATCAGCCTGAGGCTGATGAAGGGTAAAGACAGAGCGCAGTCGTGAAGACACAGTGTGTGGTGTACCGGTGGCAACACCCTGGCCAGGCTGCGAGACTACAGGAAACAAGAAAGCTAGCAAACCTACAAAACTGGCCCTGGTCCTTTACCTTCCAAGTTTTTCGTCAGTCCCTTCTGAGGGACTTTCTGAGGAAGATGTCAGGTCTGGGGCAGAAGGAAAGGGGTTGCCTCACCATGGGCCTCTGCCTCAAGACTGCTCAGGCCACCGCAAAGGCCGTGGCGCAGGGGCAGAGCTGGGTGCTTTGCCAGAGACGCACCTGGCCTGACCACCCACAGGCTGCTTCCCCAAGGCCACACAAGCATGACCTGCAGAGCTAGACACAAGGTTGATGAGTCGTTCAGAACTTAGAGGCACAAATGATTTCCCTGCAAACTCACAGTGAGTTTCCAGCAGCGAGATTCTAATCATGATCTCACGAAGTATAGGAGAGTTGCATCTGAGGTGTCAGTTTATAGAGGCAAAAGCAAAGCGTACTCCGAATGGTATTGGGAAGATCCCACAGATGACCGAAGTACTGTTGAGAAGTGCAGGGAAACCAACACTAGTGGTACATCAGATCGGAGTCATCATGGTCTCTGGTCGCTCTCCCAGCAATGCAGATGCTCACTGTGGAGGGACAAAGTCCGAGACTGCATATTCTCTCCCTCTCCCTGCCTGCCTTCTGGCTCTCTCTCTGGGCACTTAGTGTTGAAGGGTATAAAATCCCCTGCAGCTGAGGCTACCAGACCAAGCTGGGCTCCAGGCTGGCAAGCCCTTCCCCAGGAAGTGTGCCAGAGCAGCCCAGGACAGAGCAAGGCTCCCAGCAGCAGCACGTAGCACCTGAGTTCCTGCCGAGGCTGGGCAGACTGAATTTCCATCGTCCCTCTCGGGTACTTCACCTCCACCACCATCTCAACACACAAACCAACACCTCCTTCATGGTGACTTGATCTACATAGTAGGGTGGTGCAGTGAGCCGTGGTGGCAGAAGGAGCCCCGAGGCCTCCTCTGCTACCTGCCCAGACCTCCACTGCTCTCAACTCTGGCCCCCGAAGCTGCACCCTCATGAGCTGAGCCAGCATGCTGGGCCCTCACCGACCTCGCAGGGTGGGGGACTGGACAGAGCTCAAGTCCTGCCCAGAAGCTCCATCGGAGGTGCAGGCCAGTGAGCAGGCACCCCAGTCACCCCTTGCCTCTTCCTGCTACAGTTGAATCTGCTGCCTGTGCCCAGGTGCTGGACTTCTGTACCGACACTGAACCCCCATTGCCTCCTGGGCGGCCTTGTCATGCTGCCCACAGTGGAGACATGAGCCCTGGGACTGGCTCTATCACATGAGGAGCAGGGCCAGGTGCTGGAAAACATGCAGGTGTCCCAACTGAATGAGTTATTCCTGTGATGAAGGTCTTGAAGAGGTCTGTCCCATGTGTGGTGATGAATGAATGCCATGGGCTCCTCCCCTGTGAAAGCTACAAGGGATTTTTTTTAAGCAAACAGTCCAAAATAATAAAAGGTACATGTATAGAAAACTAGAACTGCCAGATTGACAAACTACAGAGAAAACGTCCTTACTATTAATTTCAAAAATGTCTGCGTGTTGGAACGAAGCTAGAAGTGGTAAGGGCCAGCTGAATTCATGGAGGAAGGAGTAAGTTTGGGTCAATGTATGAGATAGGCAAGGCCCTGAAGCAACAGAAAAAAGCCCTCAGCTGAGCCAGTGAACTTAAACTAGAAGCCATGTCTCAGGGGATCCAAGCGATGCCCTCTGACCTGATCATCTCTGATTCAGAACATCCACTCTGCCTCTAAAGGCCCACCTCCGAACCATGCTGCCGAGTAGGACAGCCCTTTTGTAACATCCCCCATTGGGGTGACAATGCCCCCTGGTGGCCGCCTGCAAGGTTGCCAAACAAGTGGCCATTTTCCTACCTGGGCCCCTACACCAGCCCACCTGAGTCAGTCATGAGCGCTTCCTCTATGGACAGCTACCAGACCAGCTTCCCAGTAAGCACCCCGCATCTGCTACTGGAACTTTTCAAGTGTGAGCCAGACAAGCCCCGTCTGCAATCCCAAAGCATGGCCTATTTGCAGCAAGAGCAGGCTGACAGAAGCAAGCACAGAAAGCTCAGGACATTTGGGTTTATGTGCAAAATGGCAGATCAGACCCTCTTCTCCACGTTGAGGGGGCCAGGAGTAGTACTTCCTCTGAGAACTGAAGGGTGATGACCAAATGAAGCTGCTTCAGAACTGCTGGAGTGAGCTCTTAATCCTCAACACATCTACCGGCAAGTGGGATGTGGAAAGGGTCGATGTTCCTGGCTGCTGGGCAACAAGAGGACTATTGTATAATAGCATCACAAGCTGTGCCACCTTCAACAACCGCATGAAACACACAGGAGCTAGTGGCAAAACTTCAGTCCCTACAGTTTGATCAGTGAGAGTTTGTGTGTCTAAAGTTCTTGGTGCTCTTTAAGACCTTGAGAACTTCCGGCTGGTGGAAGGTGTCCAGGGACAAGTCAGTGCAGCCTTGCTGGGCTATACACTGTACAGCTGCCCACAGCAAGCGGGAGAGTTTGGACGGCTACTACTTTACCTGAAATCCGGGTGATTAGCATGCAGGCTGAAGAATACCTCTACTACAAGCGCCTGAATGGGGATGCGCCCTGTAATAAGCTTCTCGTGACATGTTGCATGCAAAAAGAGTGTAAGTTACAACCTGAGGAAAGCTCCTTTTGGAGCAAAAAGAGATTGGGGTGGGAGAGGGAAGAAGAACAAGAAGAGAAAAAAAAGCCCTCCGAACTGCTCCAAGCACCACCAATTAGAATTGTGCTGGGGCGGGTCTCGGCCTGGCCTCTGACCGAGCGGGTTAGTGCTTAACTTCTTCTCACCAGTGGGATCAAAGTTGCCTAACAGCAACACAAAGATTTTTGAATCAGTCAATGTTTCTGAAAGTGTGTAGCATACTGTGTTGCTCGGTAATGTTTGTTTTTTCCTTCCTTCTATGAGAAAATGAACCAATCCAGCAAAGTGTTGGTGAGAGGGAGGGGCCTGCACCGCACCAGAGAGGTCCTCCAGCTGGTCTTCTGCTTGGTGCCTGGATCTGTGGGTTCCGCTGCCATGCTCCTTGCTCGACAGCTCACACTGGTGGCCCTGAGCTGTGTTACATCATGGAAGAACAGGGCCACAGTCAGAGGTGTGGCCCACAGAAAGGACCCTCAGGCAGGTTCAGTCATACCATTTGCCTCACCAAGGAGCGTTCGAATGAAAATTCTGGTCATGTATCCCTCCCCACGATGCAGAGCTTTGCCGCTTGTGAGCAAATACACGCACCTGGTCTGGAAAGAGACCAGCAGTGATACAAGGAGATCAGAAGAAAGGGCCAAGCACTGGTGCTCTGTGGCCTCATTCCAGAGTGAGCGCTTCATGACTGAGGAGTAGAGGAAGCCTGAGCGTCGCTTAATTTCTCTAGGAAGACACAAGGCACAGACTTGTTACATTACTTATAAGAACACAGTGAGGTTCTCTAGTGAAAGTGATCCTTAGAATTTGTCAGATCCTTGAGTCACTTAGTCTACTGGAATTACCACTGAAGACTTACACAGTATTTCTTAAAAGTCTGAAACAGAAATAGCACTGGGCCTTTGTAAAGGCTTTGGGAAGTTTTCAGGTTTCAGTTAAATGTTGACCACCTTAGAAAAAGTGCACCCAGCAGGGTGTGGTTGGCGCTCACCTGTGATCCCAGCACTCAGGAGGCTGAGGCAGGAAGGTCGCCACAAGTTGGAGGATATCCTGGACTACACAGTGAGTTCAAGGCCAGCCTACACTACTTAATGAGACCCTGTCTCAGAAAAACAAAAAAAAAGGAACAAGTGCACCTTCTCATTTACTATCGACATTTCTTTGTGCGGTGTAAGATCTGAAATCAGTCAACAGTGTTGTAGCTCAGGAATTTAAATTATTGTGGGCTACTTTTCGCAGTGTGATATAGCTACAGTCCACATTTCTTGTGTGTTAAGAGTACAAAAGTGAAAGGTAACTTGACTTTGGGTTCAGATTTACCCAGATTCTAGTTCTAGCTTAATGATTTTGAGCAGTTTTTATTTCTCTGAGCCTCACTTTCCCTGTCTACGAAGGAAGAGTGACGTATCTGTCTAGGAGGACCATTACAAAATCTTACATAGACATTTTCCCTTCATCCCACTTTTTATATACTTAGAACTTGTTTTATTTTTCTGAATAAATAATTCATGCACATGGCTAAAAATGAAAATAGTAGAAAGGTCAGGAAGTGTGAGGTGTACCCACCCTGACCACGGTCTCCCGGGCCACTGCCAGCATCTGTTACCCATGGCACACACATTTTAGGGCAGTAATTAGCAGAATATACATGATGTCCTTACCTAATAAAATCTCTACACAGTTTTAAAACAAGTTACGATTGGCCACTGGTCCACTAATTCTCCTTTTGTCTGTGAGGGGGAATGAACATTTCTGAAGCTCTGGGGCGGGCGGGCTACCTTGATGATAATGGAAATATGGTACCCAAAGCAACAAATTATCATAGGTGTTTTAAGAATTAATCAAACAGGGCCGGGAATTTAGCTCAGTGGCCCTGTGCTTGCCTCGCAAGCACAAGGCCCTGAGTTCAATCCCTAGTACTGCAAAAAAAAAAGAATCTAACATCCCTGAAGAAAACATCCCTCCAAAGTATAGAAGTCTCAGAAAGGAATGGCACAGATACTGTTACTGGGCATTCTAATGATAACATGATGTAACAATTTATGATTGTTTTCAGTCTTCGTCTTAACTGTACAGTTTTCTTCTAATTGGCTCTACTGTTCAGAATTCTGTTTTCTTTTGGATCTGCATCAATTCCTTTACCTGTCACAATGCCTTGTGATTTTTTTTTTTTTTTTTTTTTTTGGTACCAGGGATCGTACTCGGGTCCTTGCGCTTGTGCAGCAGGCGGCCAAACCACTGAGCTAAATCCCCGGCCCAATGCCTTGTGATCTTAAGGCATTGGTGGCCTTGCATTTGCAATTTTGCTAGAACTGTATACAAAAACAAGTACATAATGAAATTTGAGCATAAAAGTATACAGTGCAATAGGTTTCCCAAAGCAGAACACGTGGACTCTATAGGCCTTCATAATATTTGGAGAGTTTTCTGTTTCACTGCATATGGATAAGACTGCCTCGTTCTCTTCAGCATTGACAGAAGGATTGTATATTGAATCCATTCTCATCTTATGGACATTTCAGTTATTTAAAATCTTTGGAGTGAGTCAGGGATGGAGTGAGTCTGTTTTATGGAATCCAGTTCTTTTTTGTGTTTAGCATTCATGGTTTCCATGTCTTTCCTAAACTAGAAGAGGTTTTTTTTAATCTGTTTCTACTCTAGATTCACTAATGGTTTCCTTCATTATGGTTGTCTCTTTAACTGTCTGTTTTGTTTCTGTGAGGAAACTTATTGATGTGTCTTGTTACTTCTGCTGCTACCATTTCATAAAATTCAGCTGGGCAGCTTGTGTTTTCTTCTACCCCAGTGCCCCTTGATTTGCCTTGGGTGAGCTGGGGGTTATGGGCTGGATCTTGCTGCTGTTTTCCCATTTTCTGTTTGTTTGTTTGTTTGTTCTCTGTATTGAGGCTTATAAATTGTTTATGATAGGTGGCTTTATTCCTAGTATCGAGACCTTTTTAGGAAATGGCTACTTTTCAGAGACGTCTTCTAGGGATAGCTGCCTTTTGACTTTCGAGTCTGTCCCAGGATCCTGCTTCGTCTGTTTGTTAGGGATGAAAGGTTGCTGCCTGCTTGGCCCAGCACCCAGTTCTTTGGTGCTGGACTACAGTATTGTTCATGACCGCCAGACAGTCTCACCATTGGCATGCAAGGAAGATCAATTGATCGTAACAACTATGTCACCTTGACTAAGGTAATACAGTCATAACAATAGCGCCAAGCAGAGACTGAAAAATGACAAACTGTGTGTATTAGTGCTTACTAGAGAAACAGATTTAATACAAGATATACAAATATATAAGAATTTACAAGACTGCCTACAGTGGCCGCCCACAGAGTCGGTATGGAAGAGCCAGAGGTCTGTCTAAGACCGAGGGCCTTAACAAACGCTCCGAGGAGCTGACTGCAGCGACAAACACCCGGGAAGGAACACACCGGACAAGTTGGAAAATAAAACAGACCTTTATTAGTCTGGCCAGACGGCACTCCCAAAGCAAAGTAGCTAAGAGAGGCAACTGGCTCAGAGTCCGAGGCTGTTTCATAGCGGGTTGAGGGGGAGGTTAACATGTAGATTTACGAAAAAAAAAGGAACAAATGTTAGTGGTCAACTGTCACATACTGATGGTCAGCAGACACATTGATGGATTGTTCTACAGGTAGTGGGCCCGGGAACATTCGTTCTCCGGACAAACAACGGGTTGAGCAGTTTTACTTAGGAACTCTGTTTCGTTACAGATTCTGTTATCCCAGAACTAACAAGCACATTTTAACCATTAATTTACAAGTACAATAGAGGCTAGGGGAATAATTGATTTTGGAATCATGCAATCCCACATCTGTGCCCTGGGGAATCGAAGGATCCAGTGGCCCTCACTGTAGAGTCCCGTGTGAGTCCGCATCAGGAGGCCGAGGGTCTGTGATGAAGCCAGGAGTCCACGTCCGAGGTGAAGGTGAAGACTGGGAATCCTCCCAAGACACAGGCGCAGCCGCCCTTCCTGGTTCCCTCCTTCGGGTGGGTCTTCCACACCCAGAGCTATGCTGAGTCAATTCAGCTGGGTGTTTCTTACTCAGGGTGACACGATCAGCTAGCTATCACACTGTGATAACTTTTAGTCACCTGTAACCATAGGTACAAGACTTATGGTGACTTAACAAAATCTTAGACAAATCACAAAATTATGTACAATAAATAACCACTCAATAGAGTGATTTTGCCCTTGGGTGAGAAAATTTTAAAGTGACAGGAGGAAAAAATAGAGAAATAAAAGAGAAAGAGATTAGAAGCAAGGCTGAAGGGCAAAGGTAGGAAACTGGTGAAGACAGGAAGGAAAAACAAGAACAAAACAAAAAAACCTGAAAACAGTGTTCACACACAAACACACAAAAATCAAAAGAGAAAAGCTCACAAACGATGAGAAATAAAAGAAATCTCTCTGCAAGCCCACGGTTATCCTCTGGTGTGTACGGCTCTGTGGCGGTGTTGTTGGGGGCGTGACTGCTCTCACTGAGGGAAGCAGCCCTTCCCCAGATCTGCCCTGGGTACCCACCCGGCCTGCAGTAGGATTAGGGCAGGGCGCAAATCCACGGAAGTTCAAGCTCACCCTGGCCTCTGGTGTGGGGCTGGGGCTTGAGTCATTTAGCTTACATAACACTCTGGGTGTCTCTGGCCAGCCTGACCACAGCTCCCTGACCTGGATGTCTACCCTGGTTGTCCCTCACCCAGTCACTTTGGGAGTTTGACACAAGGAGCCCTGAGATGAAGCCAACCCTCAGCTGCTCTGAGTCCCAGTTCAGTTGACCCCTCCCTAAAATGGCATCTGACCGAGCACTGTCTCCAGCAGACACGGTAGTCGCTGGGACTGGAGTCACTCACGAACTATTACAGTGCACAGGGCACAGCATCCACTGCTGTATTCACTCTTTTTTTTTTTTTTTTTTTGAGACAAGTTCTCACTGTGTAGTTCAGGCTGGTCGAACTCACTATGCAACCCAGGCTGCGATCAAACTCAGTGCGATCCTCCTGCCTCAACCTCCCAAGTGCTGGGATTATAGGCGTGTGCCGCCAGGCCTGGCTTCCATTCTACTCTTGCATTTCTCCCTGGAGGCCTCTGGAGTCACCTGCTTTCACTGTGTCTCTGTAGATTCGATCTTTTCCGTGTCATGAGCCGGGAACCTGGCGAAAGTGCAGATTTCCCCTTCCTTTTTCCCCAAGGAGATCTGTCTCTTCACTTTCTCTGTGGGCTGGGTTTCCCTTGAGATCCTTTCTGGGTATTGGGGATCCACCTCCCTCCTTTTCTTCCCCAAGTTGTTATTTTTCAGTGTCTCGATTCGGAGTTTTGGAGAGGCTGCTTTGTTGCTGCTTACTGCTCTGCCATCTTTGAGTTCTTAATTTTGAAAAAGTTCAGTGTACCTACTTGCTTTTGTTGGTTGCTTGTACTTTAGGTGTCATTTCTCAGAAAGCATTACGTAATTCAAGATCATAGTAATTTTTCGGAGCTTGTAGTTTTATTGCTCGTATTTATGCACTTTCTCCCCTTGGAGTTACTGTTTGTGCGCAGTGTGAGGTAGGGATCCCGCTTCATTCCTTTGCATGTGGATGCCCAGCTTTCCCAGTGTTGTTTGTTGGAGCGACTGTTCTCCCCCTTATTGAATGGTCTTTGGAACTTGTCAAAGATGAATCAGATATAGATGAATGATTTTATTTCTGATCTCAGTTTCATGCTACTGATCTGTTTGCCTGTCTTTAGGCCTTTTTACTATGATTTTGTGGTATCTTAGAAGTGAAAACGTGAATCCTCCAGCTCTATTTTTCCTTCTCCAATAGGAGATACATTGCTTTTAAAGTGTCAGCAGAACACTGGCCATTGGCATCTTCACAGAAACTGTGGGAATCAGAAAACAGCAGAGTGAAGTGTTAGCAGGGAAAAACTCTACCAAACTAAATACCCAGTGGGGAGGTCTGCAAAAATAAAGATGAAATAAAACATTTTCCAACAAACACATACCGTGAGAGAATTCTTTAGGCAGAAGGAAAACTATCCCAGATGGAAACATGGAAGTGCAGGAAGAATTGAGCAACAGAAAGAGTAAATACACAGGTAAATCTAAGTGGTTACTGATGTGTAAAACACTAATAATAATATCTTGTATGGATCCCTTGACATGAACTCCACAAAAAATGGGAGAGAATAAATGCAAGTTCTTTAAGATATAGCACTTACACTGCTCAGCCATAAAGAATGAGAAAGTAGAGACATTTATAGCTAAATGGATGCACATTGAGGCCATCCTCTTAAGTGAAATAAATAGGACACACATGTATAAATACCAAATAGTTTCTCTGGTGTGAGAAACTGAAAGTGTAAATAAGGGTTAAAATGATTAAAACAAATAATTGATCATTTGAAGTAGGAAGAAAAAGTCCAAAGGGGTAGGGGTGGTGGGAAGGGAAGGGGAAAGGGAAGAAGGGAAAGGAAAAATTATGAGAAAAGAAAAAAATGGAAACAAAGTCTATGTAAATAGGAAAGGGTGGAGGGGGAGAAGGGCACACAGATAATGGGGGAAAAAATAAGAACCAAGATACATCATGTGCAGGTACAAGCCCCCAATGATAAATGTAAACAAATTGTATACCTAAAATGTACCAATAAAAGAATTGAAGGGGAAAAAAAAGATATAGTACTTACATTCTCCAGGAATAAATAAAAGTACTAATTTAGAGTAGATTTTAATAAATCAAGAATATATGACATAATCCAGGATAACAACTAAAAAAGTAAAACAATCTTTAGGCTACCTTGAATGGAGAGCCAGGCATGGTGGTGCATGCCTATAATCCCAGCATTTGGGAGGCTGAGGCAGGAGGATCACCAGGAGTTGAAGGCCAGTCTGGGCTACCACGTGAGTTCAGGGCCAATCTGAACTGCATAGCGAGCCCCTGTCTCAAAAGAAGAAGGAGAAAAAGAAAAGAGAAGAAGGAGAAAAGGAGGAAGAAGAGGGAGAAGGAAGGGGAGGAAAAAAGTAACAGACCTCTGAAGATCAAGAAGAAAGATCCAAATAACCAATATTAGGAATGAAAAAGGGGACATTGGGCCGGGGATTTAGCTCAGTGGTTCCACTGCCTGCCTCGCAAGTGGAAGGACCTGAGTTCGATCCCCGGTACCAAAAAAAAAAGGGGGGCCATTACTACAAAGCCTATGCATATTAAAAATAATAGAGTACAAAGTAGAATAGTGGTCATCAAGGGTTTGGGGGAAGGAAAAAGAATGGTTGTTTAATGGGAATACAGTTTCAGATTTGCAGGTTGCTAAGGCTTTGGAAATGTGTTTCCCAACATGAATGTGCTTACACAACCTAACTATATACTCGAGACTAGCCAAGATGGCAAGTCTTATGTTGTATGTCTTGGCCATGATAAAATAATGAAAGAATATCATGAGAAATTTGTCAGTAAATTCTGCAAATTAAATGAGCTTGACAAAATCCTTGAAAAATACAAATATCAAAACTGATACAAGATAAATAGAAAATCTAAATTCTCTCACATCTACACAGTAATTTGGACTCATAATTTAAACTCTTCCTTCAAAAACAACTTAGGCCTGAATACTTTCACTGGGAATTTCTAACATTTAAAGGAGAAATAACAGTAATCTTACACAAATTTGTCCAGAGAATAGAAAGACAAATACTTCCCAAGTCCTTCTGTGAGATTAGCTTATCCTTAATACCAGAGCAGAACAAGGATATCATCTCCTAAGGGAAAAAATGACAAGTTAATATATTTTATGAGTATAGATACAATACTTTAAACCAAATATCGGCTAAATGAACCTGACAATATATAAGTAGGAAAAAACATTACAACCAAGTTGCAGTTATTAAAAATTTTAAGGTTGAGCCAGGGATTTAGTTCAGTGGTGCCGCCAGCTGCCTCGCAAGTGCAAGGTCCTGAGTTCGATCCCGGGTACAAAAAATAATAATTTTAAAAATAATAACTTTTAAGGTTGAAAATCATATTTAGCACATTAACAGAACAAAAGTGGACAGTCATGTAGATACAGAAAAAATATTTGTAACCAAAAAAAAAGAGGCAGCCCGGGTGTGGTGGTCCATGCCTGTAATCCCGTCGCTCAGGAGACTGAGGCAGGAGGATCGCTGCTAGATCAAGGCTAGCCTGGGCTACAAGGTGAGCTCAAGGTCAGCCTGAACTGCATAATGAAACCCTGTCTCAAAAAGACCAAAAAAAAAGGCAAGTGTAGTGGCTCACATCTGTAATCCCAGTACTCAGGAGACTGAGGCAGAATGATTGCCATGAGTTTAAGGCCAACCTAGGCTACATAGCAAGTTCAAGCCCAGCCTGATCTACATAGCAAAACTGTCTGAAAAAAAAAACCTTAGGATAAACAGGGTGCTTTTTAAATTTAATAATGGGTAATTTCAAAATTTAGCAAACATCAGACTTCCTCATGAAATACTGAAAACTTTTTCCTTAAGGTGGTAAATAAGGGTACCTTCTATGACTATCTCTCAACACTGTATTGGCAGTGTCCACCATTATGATAAAAAGTATAAGAATTATAAAAGGGGGCCGAGGATTTAGCTCAGTGGTTTTGCCACCTGCTGCGCAAGCGCAAGGACCCGAGTTCGATCTCCGGTACCAAAACAAAAAACAAAAGAATTATAAAAGGAGTAAAAGTGTCACTATTCACAGACTACATGGTGGTATATGTAGAAAAGCCATATATCCTAAATAAATCAGCTCTTTAATAAGTGAAACTAGAAGGATCAATTGTATTTCCATATACCAAAATAAGCAATTAAAAGAGAAATTTTCAAAAAGTTTCCACTTACAAAAGCTTCAAATAAATGTCATACAGGGCCGGGGATTTAGCTCAGTGGTTTCGCCGCCTGCTGCGCAAGCGCAAGGACCCGAGTTCGATCCCCGGTACCAAAAAATAAATAAATAAACGTCATACAGGCGAATATATCTAAGAGAATATGTACAAGACTTCTACAAGAAAACTATATGTTTGCTTGAGAGTAATTAAAGATCACCCAAATATATGAATATAACAGAGGTTGACCAATTAAAAGTTCCAATATTGGGGCCGGGAATTTAGCTCAGTGGTTCCACCACCTGCCTCACAAGCAGAAGGAAGGACCTGAGTTCGATCCTCAGTACCAAAAAAAAAAGTTCCAATATTGTAAAGGGGTTGATTTTCTCCAAATTGATCTGTAGATTCACTGCAGATTCAGTCTGACCCCCGCACACGTGCGTGTGACAGTGAGAGACTTCACAAAGGGCCAAGAAACAAGACAGTCTTGAAGAATAATGAAGCAGAAAGACTTACCGAGCCAGAAATCAAGACTTTATATAAAGCCTCAGTAGTTAAAACAGTGTTATTGATGCAAGAATGAACAAATAGCTTGGTAGAAAAGAATACAGTTCTGAAACGACCACAAATTCTTGGACACATTCATAACAAAGGCAAGTATTTATGGAAGTAGGGATAAGAACAGTCTTTTTCAAGATGGTGCTGGATCTACCAAATACTCATCTCTTCAGGGAAGAAAATGAATCTTAATTCTTACTTCACATCATACTCAGAAATTAACTTGAGGGCCAGGGATTTAGCTCAGTGGCGCTGTGCCTGCCTCGAAACTGCAAGGTTCTGAGTTCGATCCCCGGTACTGAAAGAAAAAAAAATTAACTTGAAATGGATCATAGACCTAAACGTGTAATGTAGAGCAATGAAGTTTCTAAAGAGTAAAGTAAAACATCCAGGCTGGGCAGGCTGGCGGACGCCTGTAAGCCCAGCACTTGGGAGGCTGAGGGAAGAGTGTTACACGCTCAAGGCCAGCCTGGGCTACAGTGAGTGCAAGGCCAGCTCAACTACATCGGGAGGCCCTGCCTCATTCATAAATAACCACATATCCTCAGAGCCTTGAGATAAAGCCAGGTGCAGTGCACACCCTTGCAGTCCCATCTGCTCAGGAAGCTGAGGCAGGAGGATCATGAGTTCGAGGCCTGCCTGGGTAACATAGCAAGAGCATCTCAAAAACAAATGAAGAAAAACCCTAAGATAGGCATAGATTTCTTTCTTTCTTTCTTTCTTTTTTTTTTTTTTTTTTTGGTGCCGGGGATTGAACTCGGATCCTTGTGCCTTTGAGGCAGGAGCCTGAACCACTGAACTAAATCCCCGGCCCCAGGCATAGATTTTTTAAACAGAACTCAAAAAAGCACCACAAAGGGGCCAGGGATTTAGCTCAGTGGTTTCACTGCCTGCTGCACAAGCCCAAGGACCTGAGTTCGAGCCCCAGTGCCAATCAATCACTCAATCAATCAATCCCCGGCCCTATGACATTTTGTTAATCAAAATACACTTTTTTTTTTGCTTAAATCTTTTATTGGTACATTTTAGGTATACAATACGTTTACATTTATCATTGGGTGTTTGTACCTGTACATGATGCATCTTGGTTCTTATTTTTTCCCCATTCCTTGTGCTCCTTTCCCCCCCTCCACCCTTCCCTATTTACATAGACTTTGTTTCCATTTTTTCCTTTTCTCATAATTTTTCCTTTCCCTTCTTACCTTTCCCCTTCCCCTCCAATTTCCCCTACGCCTTTGGACCTTTTCTTCCTATTTCAAATTATCAATTATTCATTTTAATCATTTTAATCCTTATTTACACTTTCAGTTTCTCACACTAGAGAAACTATTCGATATTTATACACGTGTGTCCTATTTCACTTAAGAGGATGGCCTCAGTATGCATCCATTTAGCTATAAATGTCTCTAGTTTCTCATTCTTTATGGCTGAGTACTACTCCATTTTATTAAAAAAACCACATTTTCTTTGTCCAGTCTCCAGTTGGTGGGCACTTGGGCTGTTACCAAGCTTTAGCTATTACAAACTGTGCCACTATAAACATGGGTGCACATATATCGCTGTGGTATGATTCTTTTAATTCTTTGGGGAAGATACCCAGCAGGCGAATGGCTGGGTCAAATGGGACCTCTAGTCCTAGTTCTTTGAGGTGTCTCTACACTGATCTCCACAGTGGTTGCACCAGTCTGCACTCCCACCAGCAATGGAGCAGGGTTCCTCTTTCCCCACAGCCCCGCCAGCATTTGTTATTGGATGATTTCTTGATAGCAGCCATTCTTTCTGGGGTGAGGTAGAATCTCAGTGTTGTTTTCATCTGCATCTCTTGAATGACCAGTGATGTTGAACATTTTTTCATATATTTATTTGGTGCTTTTACTTCTTTGTCTGAGAAATGTCTGTTCATTTCAGATGCCCATTTTTGAATTGGGTCTTTGAATTTGGGGGGGTCTGATTTTTTTCAGTTCTTTATATATTCTAGATAGTAGCCCTTTGTCTGAAGTACAGCTGCTAAAAAATTTTCCCCACATTGTAGGTTGTCTCTTAGCTCTCTGTTGGTGGTTTCTCTTACAGTATAGAAGCTTTTTTTTTTTTTTTTTGGTACCGGGGATCGAACTCGGGTCCTTATGCTTGCCAGACAAGCAGTGGAACCACTGAGCTAAATCCCCGGCCCTAGAAGCTTTTTAATAAGATGAGATCTCAGTTGTTGATTCTTTGTGTTAGTTCCTGTGCTATTGAGGTTTTGTTCATAAAGTTTTTTCCTATGCCAATGTCTTCAAGAGTTCTTACCTAACTTGTCTTCCAGCAAGTTTAGTGTTTCTGTTTTAATATTTAGATCTTTAATCCACTTCGATCTTAGTTTAGTGCATGGTGATAGATATGGGTCTAGTTTTAATCTCTGGCAGGTTGAAATCCAGTTTTTCCAACAGCATTTATTAAATAGGCTATCTTTCCCCCAATGAGGGTGGTTGGCTCCTTTGTCAAAGATGAGGTGGCTGAGTATGTCTGCAGTTGTTTCTGCATCTTCTAATCTAGTCCACTGACCCTTAGGTCTGTTTCTTTGCCAGTACCATGCTGTTTTTATCACAGTAGCTTGGTAGTATAGTTTCAAGTTGGGGATTGTGATAACCCCTGCCACGTCTCTATTGCCTAGAATTGCTTTTGCTATTCTAGATCTCTTCTGGTTCCAAATGAATTTTTGGGTTGTTTTCTCTAGTTCTCTGAAATATATTGTTGGAATTTCAATCGGCATTGCATTAAATCTGTATAGCAGTTTTGGAAGTATGGCCATTTTCATTGTTGTTTTTTTTTTGGTACTGGGGATTGAACTCGGGTCCTTCTGCTTGTGAGGCAGGCGGTGGAACCACTGAGCTAAATCCCCAGCCCGGCCATTTTCACTATATTGGTTCTTCCTACCCAGGAACAAGGGATGTCTTTCCATTTTCTTATATCCTCTTTGATCTGTTTTTTCAGAGAAAATACACTATTTTAGAAGAAGAGTCCTATAATACTTATAATTCACAAAGAGCTTGTTCAAAATAAAGAAAAAAAAGACTAGCAACCTGATAAAAAATGAGCAAAAGAAATAAACTGACAGCTGAAGATTTAGCTCAGGGGCACCACGCCTCCTACTCTAGGCATAATAAAAGGAAATACCATGCATAGGTAAACAAGAGATATACCTAAGAATATTCCCATAGCAATAATCACAACAGCCCCAAACAGAACAATACAAATGTGGATCAATAAAAGATAAGGTAAACAAATTGTGTAGTGTGTCTGCAACAGAATATCACACAGCAGTGAAAATGAAAAGAACACCACTTATCAGTGACATTGAACGAATGTGACAACATAATATTGTCTACAATAATCTGCATACAAAAGACTATGTATTGTGTTTCTAAGTATGTAAAATTCAAAACAGACAAAGGTGAACTTTGTGTAAAAAGTCTCTGACTCTCGTTTCCTCTGGGGATGCGAGACAGTGTAGGCTGGGAGTCACTGGAGGCCTCTGGGTGTAGTGGTGATGTCTCTCCATCCAGAGAGAGCTTTGGGGGTGTGCTGTCTGTATTTGTTGAGATAAATACGATTGGTGCACCCACCTGTTCATAGGTCATAACTCAACTAAGAGCTTCCCTAATGATGTTAAGTAGCCAATAACATCCACAACAACAAAATCAGTTGATGAAGAAACAGGGTGTGTTTACAGATGTCAAAAATTATGTTGTGCTTCCTTGGCAAATCCAGCATCATGCTTTGCTCTGAAATTCAGCTGCTTGTATGTTCCTCTCCTAGTGTTCTGTTTTTCACAAGAAAACTGGTTAACAGCTGTAGATTATTGAGTTCAGTTCTGATCTTTTTATTTATTTATTTGGGGGGGTACCAGGGATCGAACTCGGGTCCTTGTGCTTGTGAGCCAGGCAGTGGAACCACTGAGCGAAATCCCTGGCCCTCTTTTTATTTGTATTTTATTTTTGGAGCTAGGGATTGAACCCAGGGCCTCAGGGACAGTGAACACAGTCTGCTACGGAGCTGTGTCTGTATCCTCTGCTCCATTCTAATGGGTTTATTTGGGGTGCAGAGGAATTGCCAGAGGCTTGCTGTCAGCTGATCACTGCAGAGCAGAAAATCTCCTTATCTTTAGCACTTTAAAAACCTTTCACTATTTAATACAATTGGATTGTACAGATTCATCAGTTGTCATATCAGACTTCTCATATTTTACTTGTGACCTTACTCTCAGAGGGTATACAAATAGCAAGCAGCTTTGAATTTACACTGATTGTTTTTTATTGCAGTAGATTTTTAAACACAAAAGTTAAACAAGAAAATAGAAATGGTTTTATAGCTTACATGCTGGTACGTGAAATGATTTCATTTAAAACTTGTGTGTACTCTTCAGAACAGCCTTCCTCTCCTCTCTGCTCATCACCACATTTGAAAAATAACAAAGTTGCAGAATTTAAAACACCTAATTTCAAGACGGATAAAGCTCTAGTAGCTAAGACTACATGCCAGGAGTGTCAAGGCAGATTGGCCGTGAGACAGTGGGATCCCCAGAAATGTGTCATCAGGAGATTTTCAGCTGCAGTCCCAAGGCAACTTGACATAAAGGACAATCTTTTATACAAATGATGATGGAATAACTGGATATCTGTCTGCAAAACACAACTGCAAAGGGCTGGGGTGTAGCTCAGTGGTAGAGCGCTTGCCTCCAAGGCCTGAGGCCCAGGTCCAGTTACCCCAGCACGCAAAAACATGAAAGGCTCCAGCCTTTTGTTGGCAAGGTGGTGCATCCCTGTAACCCAGCAGTCAGAGGCCAGCGTGGACTACACAGTGAGACCCTGTCTCAAAAAAGAAGAAGGGCCGGGGATGTAGCTCAGTGGCGCCGCGACTGCCTTGCAAGCACAAGGTCCTGAGTTTGATCCCTGGTACCGGGGGAAAAAAAGAAAATAATGAACTCCTGCCTTATTTCCTTCCATATTAAAAAAGTGTAAATCCTAGAAACCTTGGAATTTGCAAAGAGTTCTTAAATCTGATACAAAAAGCACAAACTATAAGAGGAAAATTGAATTTTAAATTGAATTTTATCAAAATTTGAAACTTTTGCCATTCAAAAGATATTGCTATGAAAAGGCAAACCTCACATTGGGAGAAACTATTTGCAAAACATATGTCTGACAAAGGACTTATAACTGGATTTTTTTTTTTTTTTTTGCACCGGGGATCGAACTCCGGTCCTTGGGCTTAGGCAGCCCGCGGCAAAACCACTGAGCTAAATCCCCGGCCCTATAACTGGAATTTAAAAGAAAAGTGAAAAGGAAAAATTTACCCTCAATAATATGAAGACAACCCAATTTTAATAATAGGCCAAAGGGGCCGGGGATTTAGCTCAGTGGTTTCACTGCCTGCTATGCAAGCGTAAGGACCGGAGTTCGATCCCCGGTACCGAAAAAAATAATAATAATAAGCGAAAGATGTGAACAAAAGCTGTCGCAAAAGAATGCATACACTTGGCTAAAAGTACATGACAAGATGCTCAACATGATTTGTCCTCGGGGGAAACACAAATGAAAACCATACCCAGATACCACCGCTCTCTTACTAACATGGCTAAAATCCCAAAGACTGGTCAGATCTTGTGCTGTGAGAGGCAGGGCGCTGAAATTTTCATGTAGTGCTGGGAGTAATGTAACATTATGCGACCACTTTAGAAAAGCTGGATCCAGCCCCTCTCTCCTGTCTCCTGTCCCCTGTCCCCTCTCCCCTCTCCCCTGTCCCCCTCCCTCCCTGGTTCAGGGGTTTGAACCCAGAGCCTTTGCACTGAGCTACATCCCTAGCCCCCTTTTTTTTATTTTTTTGAGACGGGTCTTTCTGACCCTAAGTTGCCCAGGCTGGGCTCAAATTTGCAGTCCTCCTGCCTCGGCCTCCCCCTGGAATCATAGGTGTGCAGTTGCTTCACAAGTTAAGCAGAGACCAGCCCAGTTCATCCACTGCTCGGTATTTACCCAAGAGCTGTGAGTGCACACCTTACACGCTGTGCACAGACACTTGGAGCAACTTCACTTACACTATGTAGTTCCATTTATAAAAAAAAAATCTAGGAAGAATTTCCAGAAGCTGATCTGTTTACCTGATGACAGAAGGCGGGTGGGAAGAGGGGAGGAGTCACCAAGGGGCCCCTTGGGAGCTGGGAGGGCGATGGCCACGTCCACTGTCTGGATTCTGGGGATGGTTTGTCGGGTGCGCACAGAAACACTCTCAGAACTGTACGCTTCCGTGTGCACCTTCTACTGCATGTCATTTCTACGTCAATAAAGCTGTAGAAATAGAGTTGCACAGAAAAGGAACGTAAGTATGGCCTCGTTCTGAGCAGCACAGAGAGTCACATGCTATAAACACAATTTTTACACATCTCAAGGTAAAACTATATTGAGGCAATAGGAAGTACGTTGGCTGGAGGAGGGTAGGGTCATGAGAAACTCCTAGCCTTCCACAGTGGGGATTCAACAAAGCCACGGCTGAAACAGCTAGGAAGGATGAAGGCGGGGTTGTTCAGAGCCGTGACTCAGGCCAGCCTCGGCTAGGAGCGGCTCTCCCGCGCAGGGCTGTCCTAGGAACACGTGGACTTCGTTAATGAAGCCACAGGAACGTGTGACCGTTTGACCCTCCTAGCTCCATCTCCAGCGTTCGTTTTATTTTGCCCGTGTCAGTGTACGTTTGATCATGATGAGCGTGTTCAGTGTGGAGTACTGGTTCAGATATGGGTTGCATCCAGGCCACTTCTGTCTCCCTCCATTCCCGTCATCTCCCAGGGCCCCTTCACATCTCTGCAAAACCCATCTCCCTGTTTCCTGTCATTTTTTATTTTGCTCTTTAAATTATTTACGCTTTGGATTTCCCATATGAAGGTGTAAGTTTAATATAAATTAAAACTTTTAAACCTCAGCACCACAGCCCCAGACCCCCTCATCTGCCCGGCTGGCGAAGGGCCGGGCAGGTGCTCAGGGAGGAGGGCAAGGCCGCTGGGCTGGGCGCTGCCCTGTGCCTGTGTCCCGAGGAGGACGTCTTGGGCTGTGCGGAGAAGCGTTGAGCGCAGGCAGCTTTTGCTGTGAAGCAGGACTGGTGACCCCCAGGCACCAGGACATGGGCTGTGCCCGTGTGAAGTGAGCCTGCCGAGGCCGTGCGGCCCCAGGTTCCGACCCAAACACAGAACCAGATTAAGGGCTGGGCATAGCTCGGTGGTCACGTGTTTGCCTAGGGTCCATGCACCAATCCTGCAATATTAGGTAGTTATTTAGTTAAGGTAAAGCATGCTTACCTTGAGGACTATACTCATTTTTTCTTTCTGTGATAACGGGCCGGAAGGACACCTTTGAGGAATGATGCACCTCTATTCTGTGAACCCCCTGGGAGCTGACTTACTAAGTCTGTTTCTGATGTTCCTTTTGCAGGTGGTCACTTCTTTCAACGAAACTCCTTGTCTCCTCGGAGCCTGGTGTATGAAAGTGAATTCTCTACAATCGAACCTTCTTTGGACATGTATGATGAGAACAAAACCTGATTTTTAAAAAGTGGGCTGTGGGGGTCACTTCGTTTGTGATTTGATTTATGATCACCTTTCTTATTTTGTATTCTCCTGTCAGCATCCGTTTTAGAAGAATGGCAGCACTGCCAAGCACAGGTTGGGGTTCAGGGTTACATTGCAAAGCCCCCTGAGGCAAGGCTTTGAGGACTGTGTGATTGCCTGGGGCCTCACGGTACTGAGCACCTGCCAAGCTGGCCGTGAACATGGGCTCCCAGCAAGCCGGGCCATTCCCGGGGACAAAGGGGACCAGGAGTTGATGCTGCACCACAAACGTGTCCGAATAATCACATGCTATTCTGTGTCGGGGTGGCATGGGGACTTTTAAAAATACTTTTTGTGATCCTGTCTTACAGTGCATCCCAGAGCCTGCAGGTAAAGTTCCCTGCCCTTGCACAGTGAGTCACAGCTCTCTGATGTGCTGTTCTGTCATCTGTCTCGTCTTCCTGTGAGGGGCCTCTTTGCATAGGAAGGTGAGCGAGAGCCTTGCCTTCGAACCTCCTTGAGACTCTGAGCACCCTTTCCCCCGAGCTCTGCCTCAGCGACAGAGGTCAGGACCAGGCTTTGTGCTTAGGCCTGGGCAGCTGTCCCCACTGGCGTTTTCCAGTGTCTGTGTCGAGCATGATGTGAGGTGACAAGTGTTTTTGTGGCCACGAAACACCCGAGGCCCCGTCCCCACGGCCTTTGGGCTTGTCCACTGGGCTGTACGGGGAGTGGCACTGGGGAGCCCAGCCCCCCGCCCCTCTGGGCACAGTGGGCACAGGGCGCAGCCAGCAGATGCCAGCACCAGAATGGTCTGGAACGTTTCACAAGACCTGGCCACGTTCCTGCTGCCAGGTCTCATACCAGGAGCCCTCTTTCTGTCTTCGTTGGTCCGATCTCATCCCTGCCCCTGGCCTCGGCACCTGCGTGAAGAAAGCATTGGAGCCTGGTCTCCAGGCTTCCAGAAAGCTGGGAGGACCCTGAGGGCAGGTGCTCTGCCCGCACATCCAAGATGGCACGGAGTTAACATGACGAGAAACTTGTATTCTGTGAATAATGGACCCAAGAGGAACAAATTTACCAAACATGTCTACGCATCCTTTGCTATAGTTCAGTCTGCTTCTCCTCGGCAGTGGGAGCTGTGTGCAGCCTGAGGTCTTCAGCGCCTTGCTGTGGAAATGGTCCTTCAGTCTCCAGATGCGCTGGATTTGCCACCCAGATGCCCTACCCTGTTATTTTTATTAGCTGTGTAGGATGTAAGTTTGAAGTGAACACTTGCCATCTTTCTGTGTATGGCATCTTTTCTTGTAATATGTTGTTAAGATGCCTCAGACATAGATGTGTTCCAAACAAAAACCATCAGAAGCCCGAGATGGTGACACCCTTGGGGAACATGACAGCACTGTGACCAGCAGCATTTTCTCTTATTAACTGAAGGCTGGCACAGGTAGATATTTAAGGTTTTAACTGCTTTTGCTTTCTACTCTCTACCAAGGGCTTTTGTTTATTCGTTTTCCTTTTTATAGTCTTTGTAATGTAAAAAATATTTTTGATAAGCAGTTTCAGTTTCACCATGGTTCAGAAAGCCGATGGTTCCCCACTGGGTTCTCGGTAAGAAATGAGTTTTAAGACGATCAGAACTCGCTTTGCCAGAGCTGTAGCCACACACTTGGGCTGGTGCTCGCACTGCTCACCAGGCAGGTGGGGTAACCGGGTTCCAATTATTGCCGGGCTGCCTGTCCTGCCCTTGTTTTCCCTGAAACAAAGCTCAGATCCCTACGTAGCATTTCCTCCTGATTTGTGCAGTCGTATGAAGCCATGTACATTAATGTCACTGAGACAGTTCTTACTGAAAAGGAATGAAATTGCTTAAGAGGAAATGTTTTTAAATTGAATCCTTAAAATCTACTGGTATAATACTGAGTTTCTGGCAAATCTGGGACAGAGTCACTGTAGAGCAGCCAAGGAGGCATTGCTTCTGAGAGAATTTACTCTGAGGAGCGCCTTGGATCCCAGCTTGACCCGTTTTCCTGAAGATCAGGGCCACCTTCCCACTCGGGACAGAATGTCCTGTCTTTGTCAAGAAGGACACTAACTTCTTCCTCGAGGACACAAGCTTCGGACTAGAGAGGTGGTGTTCTTATCCCAGACAGCAGCCTCCCTGCCAGCAGCTGTGCTGAAGGAAGTTCCTGTCGAGCCCCCAGGAACCCATCTGGGAGCCACAGCCGCAGGGCTGCCTGCCGTGTCAGCCTTGGCAGCGGGCACCCTGTGCAAGCGGTCAGCTCCCTGACTGTGGCAGGCACAACCAGGGTGCGGGGAGCAGCTCCTCCGTCAAGGTGAGTGTCTCAGTTGCTCCGAGTCTTACCAGCAGTGGTGGTTATCAGGAAGCGCACAGTTGTGCAGTAACCCTAACCATTTCCAGGAGGGGACTATGTGAAGAAAGGGAAGGGCTGAGGAGTGAGCCACGTGCACTGCAGACCCCCCGTCCTCCGATGGACTGCTCGGACCTGGCCTGCCTCCCGCCTCGTCTGCCTACCACCTCACCCTGCTCCCAAGGTCCAGCGGGGCGCAAAACCGTGCTGTGTGCTCCAGGACTTCTGTGGGCAGGGTCAGAGTGACAGGATGCCAGGCTTGTGGCAGAAGGACCTTGGCCATCCCACAGGAGGAGCACACAGCCTCCATCCCTGTCACCCTGCAGCGAGGGAGAGCCTGCTATGCCATGGTGGTGAGCATGTCTGCCCAGGCCCTGCCTCTGCTCTGCCGGCTCCTGCTGCCTTGACTTTATCTCACAGCTCCTCTCAGTCCCAGGCCTGGCCTGGAGGAAGACCCGTTAGGCAAGTTGCTGCACCCTGTCTGGCCCCGTGGCTGAGACTGCACTTCCTGGCTACCCAGAAGGTTCCATCAGAGAAGTAGTAAACAAAATGAGTTGCTGAATTTTACTAATTTGACACATCCTAAGAGCTTGATAAACCTTTCTCATATTTTTATTGCTTCTCACATGCAGTGCATTCATTGATGTACATCCTTAAATGACACTGGTTTTAATTGAAGAAAAAGCAACACATTCTCTTGCTGTTACCATTGCTGTTGGGGCTTGGGCAGTGGTTCTGCTACAGAAGAGCAAGGAGCTGATGTATGTGTCAAGAGTCACTTTGACAAGAGGTTGCTGCTCACAAATGTCATGGAACAAACCTGCTAAATTTCAGGATGTAGCTTTTAGAAGGACAAAGGTAGAGCAGTACAGTTAGATTTGCCCATAGACTTCATTAAGTTTCCTCACTGTGACCAATGCTTATCTGTAGAGTGTAGGCGAGTTCAGTGACTGACATCCCCGGGCCTGAGGATGTGACTCAGTGGTGGAGTGGATGCTCAGCATGGAAGAGGCCCTGGGTTCCACCCCCAGTGCACACACATGCACACGCACACATGCGTGCACATTTTGGCTAGTCTAAAACACCAGCAGTGTAAGACCGTGGGCCTTACCAAACGCTCTGAGGAGCTGACTACAGCGAAGATCACCCAGGAGGGAACACACCGGACAAGTTGGAAAGTAAAACAGACCTTTATTAGTCTGGCCAGATGGCACTCCCAAAGCAAAGTAGCTTAGAGAGGCAACTGGCTCAGAGTCTGAGGCTGTTTTTATAGGGGTTCGCAAGGGTAGTCGGCAAGCAGAAATACAAAAGCAGAGGAGAGAGATAAAACAGACCTTTTACAGATTGTCCTTAAGATAACATTCAGATATGGACTTGGGCAAGCATGACGGAACACTACACACACAACAGACCTTCCTGGCACAACAAGCACATCCCTGGAACTCGATGTCTACCTGGTGATCCGTAACAGAAGCAGACAAGTTGGGGCCCTATTACAAAATGGAGTAACTGTTGTTCAGTCTCACAAGCAGATCATCACCCACCTGGGAAGTTAGATCAAATGAAGTAAGCCCGACTCTTGAGGGGAAGGAGGAGGGGTATCCAGGGCACAGGTTCCGGGAACAGCACCGCAGCCCTGGTGAGCCCCAGAAGGGCCAAGGCTTGGACTGATGCAGTGGCCAGAGGGCTGGGGTTGAGCTTCTAGGAAAGGCAAGGCCATGCCTGGGGGTAGGAGGGCAGGTGGGCACTGCCGTGGCCTGCATGCTAGGGGCTGCTCAGGGTCCCTGCCAGAAGAGGCCTTTCACAGTGGACCCCAGATCTGCTGACAGAGCAGAGTCGGAAGGAGGGAGCCAAGAGATAGGCACAGAAGCCTAGGTCCCTAGTCTTGGTGACCAGGTGGGAACTAGGGGGCCCAGGGAGCCCCTGTGGGGATACTTGAGGTCTGGCACTGGCAGGGTCCCTGGGGAGGTACAGAGACGCAGCGCTGATGTGAGGCAGAGGTTTGCTGGAGGCAGGAACTCCAGGGGCCATGTGTTGAGTGTGTATCCAGCAGTCCTACCAGAGTGGCCTCTGTAGTCAGTCAGCCCTCAGGTCCTCACCTTTCCCTCGGCTCACCCTTCCCCTGCTCCGTGCTGAGGCGTGCACTCAAGGGACACGGGCATACACCCTTGCTGGCGGTGTCCCCTCAGTTCAGATGACAGTGGCAGCCAGGGGAGGTAGAACTGCCCAGTGACATGAGAACCAGGTTTGGGATGAAGCTGCTGATATGTAAGAGACAGAAGGGCTGCTACGGGCACCCAACTTGGGTGGGACTCACTATGCACGAGAAGCGTCTCTCTGCAGTGTCCAGTGTCGCCCACTGGGAGCGCAGGGCGTGTGAGGAGGTGGGGACAGGATGGGTACCTCGGGGTGACTTCTGCCTCTGCTCCCCAGATCTCAGCAAGGGCACGTGTCCGGATGAGGGGTGTGGATTGGGCTTTTGTTTTGGATTTGTGGGTACACCATTCCAGAGGCTATCTTAGCCCATCAGGAAGAGGATGAGCACATAATGTCCTTGAATGGCTAAGACCCTTGCCAAGGGACTGGGAAAACTGGATTCTAGGTATTGTGATATCCGAGAAGACAGAGAAGTGGGCAGGGGAAGATGGCTGTGTTCGCTGTGCGGATTCCTGACTGTTTCACAGGAAAAGCAAAGCATCCTGGAGCTCAGTGGTGCCGTGGGGAATCGCTCCCACAGACTCGGCCCTCACTGGCTGGCTTGCTGGCTCTCTGGAATGCCAGGTCTGCGGGCACACCTGCCTGGTGCTGTGGGCCTGAGGAAGGCAGGGTAGCCATGGAATCCCTGAAGGGCAGTAGGGTGCAGGCATCCTGGGTGAGCCCAGGAGACCCAACTGGGAGGAGGAGAAGCCAGGCGGCCCTCCAGCAGGCATTGCATGAAAGCAGTCGCCCGCATTTTCCAGAGCGTGACCGACCAGCCTGCAGTGCAGAGGAAGGGAGCCATCAGTCTTCACTGCTGAACACCTACACCTGCGCCTCCCAAGATGTGGTTCTGGTGTCCCAAGAGGAGTGGCCCGCTAGTCTGTCCATGGGGTTGCCCTCCTGCAGTTCACTCTAGGCCGCCTTCTCTTCACTGTGACTCAGAGAAGAGACACTGACAGGACAGAAAGCCCCTGAACTCCATGCAACTTGAGTATTAAGCTTGGAGAAGGGTCAGTGCTGCCCAGTCACTCAGGCCGCAGGCCCAGACTCTGAGCTCTTCCTGTTGACTCCTCCACATGCACACCCCACAAAACACAGGCTCGAGGTGGCATGGACCCCAATTGACAGCCTAAAGGAATGATTTTCTCACAAACAGCAAGCACTGAGAATGCATTGCTCCGGCCCAGAGCCCAGGGCGCAGGCTGGCGGCTCAGCAGTGAGCACCGTTGTGAACAACACACGTCCTGCTGTGGAAAGCCATGGGCACCTCTCTCTGCTGCAGCAAACCCCGGCCCTTGGGGCATAGCTTCCCAGGTCCCCACACCATGATGCGTGATGCGGGGCCAACACGGCTCAAGTCTCACCAGTACACTCAGCTCCACGTGTGGGGTGGCCACGTGTGCAGGAAAGGATGTCAGTCCACCAGCAGGCTGGCCTGACTTCATCTGCTCCTCTCCCACCGGTGGGCCATCGCCTTTTCTACCCACCTCTCCTTATAGCTACTGGCAAATGTTGAGAGTAACAGAAGATTGTTCTGTTTTTTACAAATTTAATCCAACATAACATGGATTCTTTCTTTTGAAATTATCCTTTCTCCACAATTAAGTCCAGGTGTTTTTACACTGTGTGATAGTACTTTTCTCATGACAGATGGTGAACAAGGTACTTGTTTAAAACAGAGGGAAGATGGGGAGAGGATAACATCCCAAGCCGTTCTTTTCCTTCAGAGGACCAAACTCCCTCTGTAAGAGGAAGGCCACTGACTGGTGCCAGTGCTCCGTGGACCTGGTCACCAGTGTGGCCCAGCTCCAGGTCCCTGGCCCTCGTGCTGCGATGGTCCATGCCACCCTGGAGAGGCACACAGGACACCACCTCCTTTCACCACCCCGGCACCCCAGGCCTGGCTTGCTGACCAAGCTAGAGCAGGGGCTCCCTTGGCTGGTTCTTGGGCCAAAAATGGGAAACAGGCTGAACTCTAGAGTGGCGAGATCTCTGTCCAAGAAACCTGGGCCAGAGTGCTTAGGGAGGCAGGAAAGGCTCTAGGCTAGATGATGATGGGGTGTGGAGAACACCATGGTCTAACGGGAATGCCCTACTCCTGTACGGGAGGAGGAACTGGTTCAGTCCAAGGCTACATATAAATGATTGTTTCTGACCCTCAGTAGCTTTTATACTTGTAGAAAATTTACAGTTATCCCTTTCATATTTGGGTCAAAGAGCCCCTCATTCTGGGTTCCTGCTAACTATGCACAACATCTCAAAGGATGGCATACAAAACTATTTTTCTAACTATAGTACAGGTACTTTGGGGTGGGGAAGTTTGGGATATACCAAAATGTGGCAAATGATTTACCTTCCATCTTGAAGGATGAAAGGGAAACTATGCACTTGAGTTTTAATTCACCATTGGATAGCTTGTTGCCAGAAAGTACATACATCCAATATTCAAGAAGAAATATGATCATCAGCTTAATTTTGGGGCTCGCTGTGGGAGGCCTACTGTGTTTCGAACACAAACACCTGCCAGTGTCACGTGAGCTGACTTCTTGACACTCAGACCTTCTCAACCCTAGAACTGCTCTGGGCAGCACAGTTCCTAGGTCCACATGGTTGATGTAAGTATAGTTAACCAGTGAAAGTGTATGGTGTATACCTATGTTAGTAGTGTGTCCCTGTATGTGTACAGTTTGCTAATATAACCATTTCAATAAAAACCAATTGAAAAAGCAATTCTGGCCACATGGAGCACTGTTGGTCGTAATGTGTATAAGCGAGGGCTGTTAGGGTTGAACGTGACAGAAAACCGAACCCAACCAGGCTGAAGTAAAAGGGGAACATAGTGGCTCCCAAAAGCTCAAGTGCCAGGGGAACGTGTCAGAAGTGGTGCTCCGGCCCCTCCCATCAATACCGGGGCACATGTGCCCCCTGTGCTTCCTTTCAGGAACCTCCACCCTCGGGCTCAGTGAGCCAGGCGTCCCATCAGCTTAGGAGCTGGTCTGCTTCCCAGGAGGTGGTCCAGCCCAGAACGGTCGAGATCAGCAGTGGTGAAGCTGGCACGTGTGCCACAGCAGGCAGTTTGTGTCATTGAATGCTCTGAAAGGTTGGCCATCACTGGCCTAGACCATCAGAGGCGCACAGCCGTCACCAAGCCAGATACGTGATCCCACAGATGGGCTGTGCTGACTGCCTCAGCCAGGCATGGTTCCCTCAGCAACTGCCGTGCTGCTCAGGAAGGAGACGTGGACATGCAGGGAAAGAGCAAGTAAATGTCCAGTGTGTGCAGACGAGCTGGAGCCATCAGCACCACTCTCCCAAATACCACTTTACCTGCCTTCTATTTATCATCTCTATAATCATAAGATACCTATCTAATAGGGCTGATGTGAGGGGCCAACTTAAAATAATGCAGAACTCTTACAACTCAAAAATAAAGAGAGCCCAATTTAAAAATGGCCAAAATACATGAATAGGCTTTCTCCAAAGAAAAAATGACGAAGAAGCACATGAAAGGATGTTCAGCATCATTATTCATGAGGGAAATGCAGATCCAAACCACAATGAGATATCACTTCAATCCTCTAGAGATGCTGTAACTATAATAGAAAGACAAGTGTTGATGAGACATGGAAAACTGGAACTCGTACGTTGCTGGTAGGAATATGAAATGATACTGCTGCTTTGGAGAACAGCTGGGTAGCTGCTCAAAAAATCAGACATAGTTTTACCATGTATTTCTTTCCTTTTTCTTGGTACCGGGGATTGAACTCGGGTCCCTGGGCTTGCGCAGCAGGCAGCAAAACCACTGAGCTAAATCCCCAGCCCTTACCATATATTTCAACAAGATCACTCTTTGATATATAGTATATCCAAGAGAATTAAAACATGTTCACAAAAAACTACATACTCACAATTCATAATAGCCAAAAGATACAAACAACTCAAATGTCCCTCAACATATGACTGAATTAAAAATACAGCATATCTACCATGAACTATCCAGGCATTAAAAAGGAATGCCACTGTTGTAGTCAAGGTTTTATAAGGGAAACAGATTTAATTCAGAACACAAAATTTATAGGATTATGTTATAATAATCACCCAAAAAGTCAAGTGCAGAGGAGTCCAAGAGATCTAGCCGCACGCTAGAGGCCCAAAGAATCCAGCCCAGGATCTGGACCCCACAGAGTGTCCCCCACAAGTCCAGGTGAAGGCCTAGAGCCCAAGGCAATGTCTCATGCAAGTCCTTATCGAGGATCTGCACCCAGAAGGCCCAAAGGCCAGTGGTGGAAGCCAGAAAACCTACACTAGTGGGGTGAAGGGTTTGTGCCACCAGGCCGAGGGATCCACACTGGAGCCAGGAAGTAATGCTCACGGTGAAGATCAGAGCTCCCCTGAGAAGAACAGCAGCCATTCCCAGGATATTGAGGCCGCGAGCTCCTCTGACTAGAGAACAGCCAAGGCCGCATTGGGAAAACCAACCACAGCACGGTTATCCGAGAAAATCAACAGCCCAGGATCTTCCCCTCCAGTTCTCTCTCTTTTTTTGGTACCAGGGATTCAACTCAGGACCTTGCACTTGCAAGGCAACTGCAGTGCCACTGAGCTAAATCCCCGGCCCTCCAGTTCTCTTCTTATGCCACTGGCAGCAGTCCTCAGGTGGGACTTCCACACCCAACCACGCTGGCTCAGTTCAGCTGGGCATTCCAAGGGGACCATTAGTTAATCCACCACTGCCCACTGATACATGCTACAGCACAGATGAATCTTGAACATGTCATGGTGAGAGAAGCCAGACACAAAAGGCCACAAGTTTTATGATTCTATTTATATGACACGTCCAGAACTGGCACAAGAGACAAAAACCAATCGGTGGTTGCCAATGTTTGGGAAAGGGCTGTGAGTGACTGACACTGGAACAAGGCTCCCATGTGGAGTAACGAGACGCTAGGGAATACTAGTGGTAGTAGCTGCACAACCCTGTCATTAAAAGTCACTACACGTGCACTTGGAGAGAATTTTATGAAATGTGAATTGTATTTCTGAAAATAAAGAGAAAAAAAAGAAGCAGGCTTAGCACATACTAAGTGTTCAATAAATGTTCTTTATTTTGTATAAAGAATAGTTCTCAGGGCTGGGGATCTAGCTCAGTGGTTCCGCTGCCTGCCTTGCAGGAGCAAGGACCTGAGTTCAATCCCAGGTAACAAAAAAAAGAATAGTTCTCCAAGGGTGGTCTCCAGGATCTACACTACCTAAGAACTCATTCGGGCCCAGCAACCTGGGTTTAATAAACTCTGAGGGGATCCAAGTGCAGGGTCAAATTTGAGAAACCCTCGAAGGAAGAAACGAGACAATAGTTCACCTCCTCCCAAGGTGGTAGCAAGTATTTCCTAATTCTTGAGAGCAGAATGACATTATCCGTTTATGCTTCCAGAATCTTAAAATCATCTTGACAGTTGACTCAGTCTCGGGGACTATGGACTGCGGATTGCTCCGGCAGTCAACTGTGTACATCCACAGCTGTCAGCCTCCGATCCTGGGTGCTGAGGACAGAAACCCAACTCAAAAGTGCTCAACCTCCCACCATGGAGGGCCCTTCCCTCCCCTGTGCCAGATTCTTGTGCAGCGCAGGCCAGCACCTGGCGCCACATCCCCGTGGCGCCTGGGGACGCCGTGGACTCTTACCTTATGTTCGTCGAATTTTCATTACTGTGACCAAGTATGTACCTGAGAAGGCCAGCTTGGAGGAAGAAGGGCTTCAGTCAGGGCCGGCCGGCGCCCGTTTTCCGGCCTGCAAGGCAGACACATGGGGAGGGCCTGGAGGAGGAAACCGCTCGCCTCGAAGAAGCAGCAAAGGCACCAGAGGGGGGACCAAGGGCCGCACCGGCCCCACGGCCAGGCCCGCGAGGTCCCCTGCTCCCAGCCGGCCCTCCCGCTCCCTCCCTCCCTCCCTCCCAGCAACGGAGACCTCTCCCGAAGCGCCCAGACCGCGCTCTACCGACTTCCTAGGCGCCTCGCCTCTGGTTCGACGCGGCTGACAGCAGGAATAACCATCACACCCGCGTCCCACCGCTGCCCTTGACCTGAAGGGCAGGAGCCGCCCAGCTGCCCCGCCCGGTGAAGGCCCAGTCGCCCTCGCTCCCGCGCACAGACCGAGCGGGAACCGCGGGCAGCGTCCGAGCCGCGCCGGCGCCCCCTGCAGGCCGGAGCTGGGGGGCAGGGGCGGTGGCGTGTGTCGCCCTCGGGGCTTCCGCAGGAGCGCGCTGGCTCCGGAAGACGGCTCGTCCCGGCTCGAGGGAGCGTCCTGCCTGACGCCCTTCGAGCTGCCAGCTCTGCCCTCGTCCGCACCGGCGCGGGGCTGCGCGGCCGGCCGCAGGCACAGCACCAGCACGGCGGCCCCCCCCCCGCCCGCAGGGCGCCGCGGCCACCAGGGGGCGCCGCCCGCCCTCCCTCCCTCCCTCCCGCCGCCTCCTTCCCTCCCGCCGCCTCCTTCCTGCCGCCTCCTTCCTGCGTGCGGCGCGGGGCGCTTCCGCTTGGCCCGGCCCGGCCCGGAGCGGCGCGGCGATGTGGCTCGGCCCGGAGGAGGTCCTGGTGGCCCACGCGCTGTGGGTGACGGAGCGCGCCAACCCCTTCTTCGTGCTGCAGCGGCGCCGGGGCCACGGCAAGGGCGGCGGCCTCACGGGTGAGCGCGGCCGGGCGGGCACGCGGGGCGCGGGGCGGGGCTTCGCGGCAGACCCCGCGCCCTGCCTCGGTTTCCCCGCTATCCGTCTCGGGCCGGCGGAGGCCTCGGAGCCGCCCGCGGAGCTCGTCAGGGGCGGTGGCGCCCGCGCGTGGGCGGGACAGGCCGAGCTCCCTGAGTGAGTGCGGGCGACGCCGCTCCCCGGTGACGCGGCCAAGGAGGCCTGAAAATACTTGCGTGCGCGTGTGGTTCCGGGGACCGACGGGGCTTCACACGGAGCTGCGTCCCAGCCTGCTCTGGTGCTGTTCTTATTTGCATCTTTATTTCGAGGCGGTGTCTCACCAAGCGACCAACTCGCCCGCCCAAGCTGGGCTCAGGCACGCCCTCCTCCTGCCTAGCCTCTCAGCGCGGGGGTCACCGGCATGGACCGCGCCGCACCTGCCTTGCCGGATCATTTAATTAACCAAGAGAGTAAATCAGACAAACAACGGCAGAAAATATTTTGAAAAATGGTAGTAGGTACATATTTCTTGCGGATCTGTCAGGAAATAGCGACATCGACAAAGATAGCACAGTCCCGAACTGTGTGTGTGAGAGAGAATTTGAAATGCTCTGAAGTGCTTCCATTAGGAGATGAAAAAGTCAGATCAGTTTTTCCACATTTCACTGTTCTAAAAATTTACATGTCCTTTTTTAGCCCATGACTTTTGAGGCTGGAAGAAACTTCGTGAAACCTTTAAAAACAAAAATTTGCTATCCATGGCGGAAGAAAGCCTGCACTGTCTTCCTCTTCTTGATATGGAAGACGGTGTTACAAAATCAGCGTCTTGTGAAGAAGCAGAGTTTCCAGCCAGAAATGGAGGCGGGACATGTTACGCAGTGTGCCCCCAATTTAAGAACGAGTCCGCTGTGTCTTGCACACCTTTGACACAGAGTTACAATGTAAAGCATCGACCAGAGCCCAGCTCCATCACATCTATGCAAGTTTCCAGCTCCAGCAAGTGTTTCTGAGCGGAAGAAAGAGCAGCTGTTTCTCGGAAGTGGGCGGGTGCGGAGGGGCCAGGCGCCGGGCCCTGCTCTGGGTGTGGTCCGAGCGCACTGTGGAGGCCAAGGCTGCGTCCTCACCCTGCCCCTCTCTCTGCCCTGTCCAGGTCTTCTCGTGGGCACCCTGGACGTGGTGCTGGACTCCAGCGCCCGCGTGGCTCCCTACCGCATCCTTCACCAGACCCAGGACTCGCAGGTCTACTGGACCGTGGCGTGCGGTAGGTGCCCAGAGTCTCACGCTCACACCTCAGGGCGAGATGACCCCAGTTCCCCTCAGACAGTAGGGCCGGGCTGCAGGGTGAGGCAGCTGGGAGCAGTTTCTGGGCCGCGCGGGCGGGGCACAGCCCCAGGCCTCCCTCTCCCTCCGCCTCGACGCCCCAAGGATGCACTTGGGCTTCGTGTTTCAAATTTGTCCCCTGGCTGACGTTTCCTTGTGACTCCGTGGGCGTCCAGCCCTCCCTGGCTTTGCCCCCAGGCAGAGCGCTGGAGCACTGTTGCTTCTTCCTGGGTACAAGGAGATGGTGCACCTTCCGGAGGGAGTGTGCAGTAGGGAAGCCTCGCTCCCGTGAGCAGTGAGCAGTGGTGCTTCTTGAATAAGCTCAGTGCTGATGGAGCAGCAGCGGATGTTAAATAATCTGTCTAAACAAAGGCACAGCACTCTGAAAAGCTGAGGCCGGAGAGTGACAAGTTGGAGCCCAGCTTTGGCAATCCAAAAAGACCTTATCTCACCGGGTGTGATGCCACAGGCCTGTAGTCCCAGCACTTGGGAGGCCGAGGCAGAAGGAGTGCCATGAGTTCAAGGCCAGTCTGAGCTACATAGCAAGACCCTGTCTCAAACAAACAAACAAACAAAAAACCCAGAGACCTTATCTCAAAACAAAATATTAAAAAATGGGCTGGGGATATAGCCCCAGTTTCGGTTTAACCCTCAATACCATAAATCAGAAACAGACACAGCAAAGACATGCCTTGAGCATTTGATGAGGACGCTGGGGTCAGAGCCTGTGGGAACCTGGCCCTGGGTTCCTGCCGAGGGAGTGGTCCTCCCGGGAGTGTCCCGGACCTCAGGAAATGCACCTGCCCGAGCAATGGGAGCCCATGCAGCTGTGCTGGGTGGGACAGAGCCTGCTGCCCCAGTGTGGGAGGAAGTCCCGTCACAGGCACTGAGGGCACAGCCTGCACTTGAGGTGGCGGCTCTGTGCCGGGCACCTCCTGAGCCTCCAGTGAGGGCCTGGGTCCTCTCTGCTCTGAAGACTAGGAGCCTGTATCCCAGAGGGTAAGTAACCTGCCCAGGTCACACAGTGCTGCCGCTCAGACCCGGAGCAGAGTGCCGCCACCAGCCACTGCTGCAGGCCTGTGAGCCTGTCCTCCATGACCTGCGGCCAGGCGGGGAAGGGTGAGGAGACTGACTGGGAGCCTCGGAGGTCGAGCTCCGTCCAGAGTGGGGCTCCGCCCGGCACCGACCCTCGGTGACCGTCTCCCTGCGCGCTTGGGTGGATTCAGTTAGGGCTCAGAAGGTGAGCCCCGTGGGGCAGTCCAGGAGGGCCAGCCCGGCCCAGTGGGAGGTGCACTTGGCAGGAGCCGAGGGCTGCTGGGTGCCTTTCTTTTGTTTTTGTTTTTGGTTTGTGTGTTTTTAAGGTACTGGGGTGTGAACCCAGGGCCTTTGGGTTGAGCTAAATCCCATCCCTGGCCCTTCTTATTTTTTATTTTGAGACAAGTCCTCACTAAATCCTTACATTGCCCACACTGGGCTGGGATTCACAAGACCCCTGCCTCCTCCCTGAGCGCTCGGGGCACAGGCGTGCGGCACCGTGCCCAGCTGAGGCAGGGGCTTTTGACACAGGCCCTGCGGACGGGCGTCTGTCTCGCCCTCGTCCTTTCTCGGGTAGTGGATGGGCAGAGGACCAGGAGTGGCACCAGGGAGGGCAGGGCAGAGCGTCCGGTGCAGGCTGGGGCCCCTTTAGTGGCTGGAGCTGGGGACAGGCCCCTGCTGCGGACCCCACCTGGGCCCAGACCACAGCCCGCCTTGGCCCCTCCCCACACCCCCTTCCCCTCCGAGGAGTGGGGCCTCAGAAGCAGCCCCCAGAACCGGGCAAGGTCCTGCCGCACAGCAGCTGCAGCCCCTTCGCTGGCGATGAGGGAGTGCAGGGACTGTGCCTGCACCGCAGCCCCCTGGGCCCCGCTCACACGAAGCTGCAGACAGGCCCTGCTCGGGACCTGGGCTCCCCACCTGACCTCCCTCAGACCCCGCCCTGCCTGCCTGCTCCTCTGCGCCTGACACAGCTCCAGCTGTGTTTGTACACGGGCGCCTCTCCCGGTAGGCCACAAACTCCCAAGGGCAAGGCGGGGCTCTGCGGCCTGGCAGCGATTCTGGCGTGGTCATGCTCTGCTGGGTGGCCCTGGGTGACTGACCAAACCCTGCATCTCACCCTCATCCTTTAAAGTGGCACCTCTCTCCTCGGGTTACAGGAAGCTCCAGAAACCTGGGAAAACAACAGTGGCTGTTAATGACCTAGTACTTATTCCCACTACCTCACGCATGGCTCAGGCTAGGCGTTTTCTCAGTACTAAATGAGGGTTAAGTTACGTTTAATAATAATTCTTATAAATGCACATACATAAGCATTTTTTTACATAAACATTTATAATTTAAATGCAGCGAACCCAAACAGGTAACATGGAAAAGGTGTCTTCTGCTTTAGATTGGCAGGAAAGTGTATGTAAAAGAAAACACCATGGTAGAGTTCCATCTTGTGTGTGCTTTTCACTTCTGAATTCAGCTGTGGCTTCCTGGAAAAACAACAGCGAGAGAAATTCTTCCTCTGTCACCTAGACCTTGGCTTCTATGCAACAGGGTTATAAAGCCATTTAAAATGTGAAAAAGGAAAATACATTGATGATTTAGGGGACCTACAGCGAAAAATTTTCTTCAGTACTGGAGAACAAACCCAAGGCTGCTCTCCCACTGAACTACATCCCCAGTCCTTTTTAGCTTTTATTTTGAGGCAGGGGCTCACTGAACTGCCCAGGTGGGGCACCAACTTGTGATGTTCCTTCCTGAGCCTCCCAGAGGGCTGGGGCCAGGCATGTGTCCCATGCCAGGCTTCAGGGGAAATTCCCATTGCCTGTTGTGACTCACTGTGAGTTGTGTAATTATGGGGCAGTCGTTTTCACGTGGGCATTCTCCTGCAGGCCCTTTGGGGAGGATCTTTCCTGTGGAATTGCTTCTTGGGTTGGTGAACCGCTTGAGCAGATAAGACACAAACAGCCCTGAGCAAGACAGGCCTGTGACCGCGTGACAAGTGGGTGCCCTGGGTTGGCAGGGGTGACAGGCGCCAAGACCAGCCATGGAGGGGTCAGTGTGATACACTCAGCTGGCACAAGCATGATGCCAGGTGGGCAAGCACCAAGAGGCTGGAAATTCGGGTTTGGAGACAGTGCAGTGGCAGAGCAGGTGCACGAGGCCTGGGTTCCATCCTGCACTGGTTCAGCCAATGTCACGTGTGCTTCTTGGCCAGAGCTCCCTGTACTCCGAGTGTGTGGGCCTCCATGTGCCTGGGCAGCTGGCAGCCCCCGGGCCACCCAGGACAGCTGAGAAGGATATGGGTCGTTCACTCCTTTATCCCTGTGTTCATTCATTCAGAACATAGCTTTTGATTGTAAACTCCATGGCAGATACATGCAAAACCCCAAGGAGTTCATTGTCGGGGAGCAGCAGGACAGGCAGAAAGCTTCGCTTCCTTTGCTTTCCTCCCAGTACCTGATGGGGGTGAAAAGTCCTCCCCCGTTGGGGAGTAGCATTGTGCTGCCTTCTCGAAGTTTCTGCGTCTCTCCGGGGCCTGGAGGACCCTCTAGGGCCCACGACCTAGAGGACAGAGACCCCCTCCTCGACAGTTGGATGTGAGGGGAGAGCTCAGCAGGAGAAACTGAGGAGAGGGCCGGCTGCCCAGGGCACCGCTGCCTGCAGGAGGCTCAGCGAACGCCCATTGGCACCCGGACTCTCGGGAGTGAGCCGGAGCTCCTCTGCAGGGTCTGACGGAGCCTGATTGTCTCCTCCGTGGGAAGAGCGCATGTCCTGGCTGCCAGATGAGACACACAGACTGCCCAGTCGGAGGACACCTGGGGATGAGTGTCACTCTTGGCGTCGGGAGGGACGAGGCTTTGTCTCCCTCTCAGCGCTGAGGTTCTGCCTGGCTTTTCAGTCTTTTGAGTTTTACCAGGACTGTTTACATGCTTTTGTGATATACGTATCTAGTTTTGGGGTTTTTTTGTACCGGGGATCAAACTCAGGACTTTGTGCTTGCCAGGCGGGTGAGGAGCCACTGAGCTGCATCCCCGGGCTGCACTCCTGAGTTTAGGAAGAAAAGAGTAGGCAGGCACCATGGCATCGCGCACGCCGTAATCCCAGCTTCCTGGAAGGCTGCGGAAGGAGGATTCGCATTTCAGCCAGCCTGAGCAGTTCAGCCAGACCGTGCCTCAAACCTGAGCAAAAGGAGGAGCAGGAGGGGTTTGCTGAACAGCTAGAAGATTATGGTGACTTGGACACGGCAAGATCGGGCACCCGTTTTAATTTCTCCCCTTGGTTTGTGTTTGAGACTTGGGCTCACAGTTTCCTCTATTTCACCAAACCCCCCAGGTTCTTCCCGTAAAGAGATCACGAAGCACTGGGAATGGCTGGAAAACAACTTGCTGCAGACACTGTCCATCTTTGACAACGAGGAAGACATCATCACGTTTGTCAAGGGCAAGATCCACGTGAGGTTCCCTCCCCTCCCCAGCCTTTCTGATTCCTGCGGCCACCGTGTTTGGGGGAGAATTGCATGCGAGCTGAGCAGTACAGGCTGCTTTTCTTGTTGTGAGTCTCTAGACAGTAGTGTGACAGCTGTTTCTGTGGCCTTTGCATTACAGTTCACGAGTCACCTCGAGATGATTTAGAGCACAGGCTGGTGTGTATCGGTCACACACAGACAATGCACCATTTACGCAGGACTTGCTATCTGGGGAGTCCTTATCTGTGGGGACCCTAGAAGCCGTCCCTGTGGGCACCTCTTCAAACAACAAGGTGCAGGTCTCATTCCATTCTAGAGGGATGGAAAGCGAAGTGGCCGCCTGCTCTCATAGAGCCAGAACAGGCAGTTGAGCTGATTCCCATTGCTGAGGCTGGACCTGGACCTGGACCATCCCTGGGCCCTGTGTCAGAGGCTCAGTCTCCAGCCCTGGGCGCTATGGGAGCTGGGGCTGCTGGGAGGAAGTGAGCTGGTGGTGTTCTCCTCGTGGGGGCCCAGGCCCAGGCCTTGGGGGGACGTTGGGGCCCAGCTTCTTCCTCTCTCTGCTTTCTAACTGCCGTGACATGAAGAGGGCTCTTGCACCTCGAGTTCCCCACTGTGACAGGCAGCACCACCCTGGCCCAGAAAGTGCAGCCCGATTCAGCCCTTCTTCCCCATGAGCCTAGCACCTGCAGCATCTCTCAGAGAAAGCAGACCACACGGGACCCCTCTCAGGAGCTTCTTTCCCTTTCCTTTCCTGCCTTCTAGAGGCCACTTACATTCATTGGCTCCTGGCCCTGTCCATCACCCTTTTTCTTCTCCAGTCCTGGGACTTGGACCCAGGGTCTTCACACTGAGCTAAATTCCCAGCCTTTTTTCAATTTGACACAGGGTTTGACTAAGTCACTAAACTATCCAGACTGAGCTTGAAGCTGCAACCCTCCTGCCCCAACCTCCCAGAGTGCTGGATTACAGGCATACGATACCACATCTGGCTCCTGTCCTTCATTCACCTTCACTGCCAGCAACATAGCGCCTTCAGGCTAATCCCTTGCTCCCTCTGCTGCCCTTTCCTCCATTCTACCTCCCTACGACTCTGACCCTCTTGCCTCCTCTTTGTAAGCGTGATGCTGATCGTACTGCATTCACCTAAATGATCCGGAGCCCTCTCCCCTCTCAGGACCCTCATTTACATCTGCAGAATCCCTGTACTGTACCAGGTAACGTAGTCCAGCATGCTGGGGTTAGACTTAGGCATTCAGCCCCACTACATAAAGTAACGTTTAAGTGCAGGTCGGGCAAGAAACTGAAAACCTGAAGAACCTTCAAACTGAGGTTTTGTGTTTTGGTTTTTTGAGACAGGGTCTCACTAAGTATTCCAGGCTGGCCTGGAACTCGAAGGCAATCCTGCCTCAGCCTCCTGAGTACTGGGATCACAGGCATCTAATACCACACCCAGCTTAAAACTATTGAAGAGGGCCAGGGATTTAGCTCAGTGGTTTCAGTGCCTGCTGCGTAAGCGCAGGGACCCAAGTTCGATCCCCGATACCAAAAAAGAAAAAAAAAAACTATTAAAGAAACTGAGTCAGCAATTTAACATCCTGCCAGTGATATTTTTACAGATGGTTTCCATCTACAACACACAAAGTTGCAACCTCATGATCCATACTTATTCTGAGAAGGTCAAAAATAGGGTGAATGTGGCCAGGTGTGATGGTGCATACCTATAATTCCAGCACGCTGGGCGGCTGAGACAGGAGGATTGCAGGTTCAGGCTCAGCATGGGCAACTGAGTGACTTAGCAAGACTGGCTCAAAATAAAAAATATTTTTGGGCCAGGGATTTAACTCAGTGGAGGTCCCGAGTTTGTGCAAGGTCCTGAGTTTGATCCCTGGTACCAAAAAAAATAAAGTCAAATGCCCTAGTACTGCTAAGTAAAATGTCTAAATTTTTAAAAAAGATTTTTATCATAGTAAAAGCCTCGTTAGTCCCTTCTCAAAATACCCAAGCAGGTTTGTTTGGGCCCTTGGGTTTGGAGGGTCCAGTTTGGGACCATGGTGAGGTGCACAGCATGGGAGATGGGGCAGAGCAGGGCCACCCGGCTGTGAACCAGGAGCAAACGGGACAGGGAGGGGCTGGGCCTCGGGGACACGTGGCAGACAGAGTAGCTGGTCCCCAGCCTCCAGTGGGAGGGGACCAGGGGCAGCAGACACAAAGTGCAGGGCCCCCAGCAGGCAGCGTGGCAGCTCCCAAACAGGTATCGGACTCAGTGCAGCCTCGCTGGTGTAAGGGATTAAAATACTCTGTTCCTCCTACTCTTAGGTTCTTGACTGAGCTCTGTGCCAAAAGGCAGTTTTTGGTTTTTTGGTTTTGTTGGTACCGGGGATCGAACTTGGGTCCTTGCACTTGCAAGGCAGGCGGCAGCACCACTGAGTTAAACCCCTGGCCCCAAAAGGCATTTTTGACATAAGAAAACCACTCGGAGCTTTGAACACGTGCACAGCTCATCAGTACATAGGTCACCACTTCCCCTGCCTGTGCTGGCGGCCCTAAGCCAGAATTCCAGGCTCTTGGTCCCCCGGGCTGCTCCGCCCTCCTCTGACCTACCCAGAGCTGCCACGTGGAGCTCAGGCCCCATTGTCCCCCTGCAGGGCATCATTGCAGAAGAGAACAAGAGTCTGCAGCCCCAGGGGGATGAGGATCCTGGGAAGTTCAAGGAGGCTGAGCTGAAGATGCGGAAGCAGTTCGGTATGCCAGAGGGTGAGAAGTTGGTCAACTACTACTCCTGCAGCTACTGGAAGGGCCGTGTGCCCCGGCAGGGCTGGCTCTACCTGACCGTCAACCACCTGTGCTTCTACTCCTTCCTGCTGGGGAAAGAAGGTGAGCCCCAGCCGTGGGGAGTGGGGCAGCCAGCTGCGGTCCCTCTCACATGGGGTTCAGATGTCCTCCTCTGGCCGTGCTGACCCCCATGATCCTCTGCGCCACCATGCCCTGGCTCCCTGGCCGCACCTCCAGAAAGTCCACCGCCTCCAGGCTGCCAGCATTCCTGGCCCCAGATCCCCATCCACACAGCAAACAGAAGGGACTCCCTGAAACCGAGCTGCCACTTTAGCAGCCCGTGGTGGGGACACCCAGATTGAGCCAGGTATTCACTTGCTCCTGTTCCCAGCCCACTAGTGGGACTCCGCACTGTCACCTCCCTGGAGTCCCTCCCTGCAGGATTCGAGCCACACTTCCCGCCCGGCGTCTGGTCCCTCCACTGCCTCTGTCACCCAGAAAGCACCCCCAAGCCTTTAACTGTTCCCAGTCGCATGGCCATCAGCCTTCCCCGAATCTCCATCCCAGCGTCCCCTGGTGTCCTCCTGCCCTCACCACTTGTGGGCCAAGTGCTCACTGAGCATGGCTGGCCTGAGAGGCAGGGTCCGGGCCACTCCTCACAATGACGCTGTGTCTCAGTGTAGCCACACAGCCCTCAGGTGTCGCTCCCTCCAGGGTGGGTTCTGGGTGCAAGTGAAGTCCAGAGCCTCGCCTTGCCTCGTTGTAATCAGTGGCACATCTGTCTCTACCGGGTTCCAGTGAGCCTCGTGGTGCAGTGGGTGGATGTCACGCGGCTAGAGAAGAATGCCACACTGCTCTTCCCTGAGAGCATCCGTGTGGACACCCGGGACAAAGAGCTCTTCTTCTCCATGTTCCTCAACATCAGTGAGACCTTCAAGCTCATGGAGCAGCTGGCCAACCTGGCCATGCGACAGCTGCTGGACAGCGGGGGCTTCCTGGAGGACAAGGCTCTGCCCAGGCCTGTCCGACCGCACAGGAACATCTCGGCTCTGAAGCGGTGCGTTGCCCTCCCAGGGTGGGAAGCCCCCAGCAGATGACGGTGGGCCTGCCTAAGCCAGTCCAGTGACCCTGCCCGGGGCCTGGCTCGTGGCAGGCTGGAGAGGCCTCTGCACTTGCAGGCTCCCCACTTTGGAAGGAGGCCAGGCACACAGTCGGCAGCGTCACCCTGGGTGGGTGGGTGCATCTAGAAATGTTAGCGGTAGCCTGTGTGGCCTGCTGATGTGGCGCAGGCTCCTCATGCTGCCTTTCTCTCGGCCTTGTAGCAGGAAGGTGCTCTCAGCATCCTGTCTCAGACCAGGACGTTGCGCCTCGGAGAGCTGGCCGGTGGTGACCCCTAGATGAGCCGCCTCTGTCAGGGTCCTCAGGTCCTGGGAGGCTGCATCCGGAAGTCTTCAGCGAATGAGGGCTGGGGTTGCTCAGCCTCCGCCCCACCATGGTAGTCTCCTTGAGACCCTGGGCCTGAGGGCCTTCAGCCGTGGGGCCAGCCTCGGTCTGAGGTCACTGCTGCCCTGGCTGGGGGGCTGGTGGAGAGGTGGTTTCGGTTCCTGGCTCCTCCAGGTCACTGGTGTGCTCTCGAGGGGGCAGGTTCACAGAAAATCCCACCAGGCTGGCCGAGGACTCAGCCAGGGTAGGCACAGCTGGATCCACACCCCAGTGGGGCTGTCTGCTGGGTTGTACCCACAGATTGTGCTGTGGGTCCACAGTGCACCTGTAGGACCAGAATGCTGTGTGAGGGCCTCAGTCTCCTGGTGCAGGTGATCGAGTGGCTTCCAGGACCTTCCAGAGAGAAATCAAGCAGGGCTGGCACTTGGCATTTCCAGCACCATTAGGCGAGGTGCATGGCCAGGCCCTGGTGAGGCCAAGGCAGCCCAGGGCAGGTGGGCAATTCCCCTAGGACAGGGGTACCAGCCTTTTGGAGACCGAGTGCTGACCTGCAACCCAAAGCCACTTATTTATCACAAAGTGCCAACACTGCAGTTAATCCTGAATGCTGAGTTTTTAGTTTAGAAAACACAACTCTACCTTGACATCTCTTGTCTTAAAAGCAAAACACAATAACACTCGTGCCATAGGAAGGAATGTTTATGTGGACAGAACCTCGAAGCGGTGAGGGCAGGAGGCCAGGCCACCTCCCAGAGCCATCACACACACAGATGACCACAGCCGCCTTTCCCATTGGGAGCTCCTGTCTACGTTCCAAGCTGGGATCAGCTCTTCCCAGAGTGAAGCAGCAGAGGCGGGGCCAGTGACGTGCAGGGTCTGAGCTGTGCAGGGCTCAGGAGCTGGGATCACTGGCACTGCCCGCCCTTCAGTGCCAGGCGGACATCATGGCTGTGTCCTTTCATTCAGGTCTCGAGGCACAGTACGTGCAGCCACTTCTCCGCTGGTCCTCTGCATGTCCCACATCTTCCTGAGTCATTTACTGTGCGTCTTTCGTTGAACTCAAATCCCTGTGCACAACCTGCTTGCTGGAGGACCCCAGTGTCCTGAAACCAGTGTGGAAACGGAGACCTCCCTGAGGGCATGCCAGGTCTGACCTGTGTCCCTTTCCCACCTTCTTCCTCAGGGACTTGGACGCCCGAGCCAAGAACGAGTGCTACCGGGCCATGTTCCGGCTGCCCAGGGACGAGCATCTGGACGGCCACACGGGCTGTACCCTGTGGACGCCATTCAACAAGCTACACAACCCCGGCCAGATGTTCATCTCCAACAACTACATCTGCTTCGCCAGCAAGGAGGAGGATGCGTGCCACCTCATCATCCCTCTGAGGGAGGTGAGAAGCGCTGGCGAGGGCCTTGCTCAGCCCCGCCGGAGCCAGGCAAGGTCGGGGGCTAGGCCCAGAGCTCCTGACTTCCCTCCCTCGTGTGCCTCACGCCCCTGGGCAGCGGGGCCCTTCTGGCCTTTCGCACAGCTGGGACCAGGAGCTGCCCTGGCTCCGAGCTCAGCCTCACTCGGCGTTCTGTGAGCTCCTGCAGAACTGTCCCTTCCTCTCCACGACCACCGCCCAGGACCCTGGTGTCTGCTGGGGCCATAAGAAGGCCCACACCTGTGACATGTCCTCCTGCAGCTGCGATCAGGGCACAGTGAGGCTCTGCCTAGGATCCTCCAGCAGGGAATAGTCCCCAGCTGCCTCTTGGGGCCCAGGATCTCCATCTCAAAGACATCACACGTGGCCATGCACACAGCCACTGCACAGACGTGTCACACGCACACGTGTGCTCATACACAGCACATGTGCATGTTCACACCCATAAGTACTGTGCACTCGTACCTAGCCCACACGTGCACACAGCTGGCGCCCAGCCCTGCTCCATCTGTCCCAGCCTCTACTGTCTGTCCCTGCTCACCACCCCCACTCTGCTCGTGGTGGATCTGTGCCCCTGCCCCGTCATTGCCCCGCGCTCATGTGCGGCTCCGCCCACATCTGGGGGTTGCTCAGAGCCAGGCTCTGGGACAGGCTGCCTAGAAGTGCTCCCTCAGCACGGTGCTTGGGCAGCCCTGCAGTGAGGGCTGCTCCCCGCATTTGAAGAGAAGAGGAAGTGGCCATCCTTTGAGAAGCCAGCAGGGCTCACCTCTCAGCCGAGCACCTCACATCCCCTCCTCTTAGCGGCCAGCAAGGCCAGCATGCTCACTGCGTGCAGACGAGACACAAGTCCCTCATGCAGGATCATGCCCAAGGAGCGGCAGAGTCAGTATTTGAATCGTGTTTTGCCTTCCCAGGTGACTATTGTCGAAAAAGCCGACAGCTCCAGTGTCCTGCCCAGCCCTCTGTCCATCAGCACCAAGAGTAAAATGACCTTCCTGTTTGCCAACCTGAAAGACCGTGACTTCCTGGTCCAGAGGATCTCAGACTTCCTCCAGAAGATGCCTTCTAAGCAGCCGGGCAGCAGCAGCAGCCGCAGCCTCAGCCTCGGGGGAGGGAGAGCCAGCACTGTGGGTCCAGCCCCAGAGGTGAGGGCATCCCGGGAGGAAGCAGCTGAGGGAGGATCAGGCCAGGGCCAGGGCTGGGGCAGCCAGTGCCTCGCTGTGCTGCACAAGGGGCTGGGCTGAGGTTGAGTCTCTGGCGCTGGCAAGACAGCTGTGTGGGGGACAGAGCTGAGCTTAGTCCTGCCCTCTAGGGTCACTGGCCATGTGCACCCCGCCTGGCAGTGTCCCTCCTCTGTGCCTCGCCCACACTTGCCCGGCCATCTCAGGAGAAACCTCTGGCTAGACCAGCTGCCTCTGGCTGTCCCTGAGGGCCTTGCACAGTGTGGAGAGCAAGGCTGGGTGACTCTCGCGGCCTTTGGCTCACTAGTCTTTTGGCCAGAGCTTCTTACCCAGAGACTTTTTTTCTAGAGCTGGAATTTAGGGATTTGAGGACACCAGGCACAAATTCTTCCACTGAGCTGTAGCCCCAGCCAGGACTCCTTTCAGATGTAACTGTAACATCATTATTCTCCCAACAGATTTTATTTTCCGGTACTAGGGATCAAACTCAGGACCTTGCACTTGCGAGGCAGGTGCAGTGCCACTGAGCTAAATCCCCGGCCCTCCCAACAGATTTAATAATCATTCCTCAGTATCAGCTGCGCCTCAGTAACCATAGGAGACTGGACCCAGGACCCCTAGTACCAAAGCCCACGGGGGCTCAAGTCCCTTTATAAATGGCACAGTGTAGTCACGGATCTGCACATCCTCCTGCATGCTTGGACCAAACACAATGCAGATGCTTTGTAGATATTTGTATTTTATTGTTCAGGGAACAGTGACAAGAAAATGTCTGCACGTGTTCTTTACAAATAGTGTTTTCTTCTGCATATTTTCCACATGCATTTGGTTGAATGCACAGATTCAGAATCCATGATGTAGAGGGCTGACGGTATTTAAGATACAGTTGCACTGTATCTGGCTTGGTCGATTGACCCCAAGTTCTAGGGTTATGGCTGTGTGCCCCACGCCTGGCTCA
Source organism: Heterocephalus glaber (assembly GCF_053883595.1). Taxonomy (NCBI): domain Eukaryota; kingdom Metazoa; phylum Chordata; class Mammalia; order Rodentia; family Bathyergidae; genus Heterocephalus; species Heterocephalus glaber. The sequence goes on along the minus strand of NW_028258377.1, from coordinate 41,944,786 downwards.
CACAGATCTTACCCTGCAGGCTTCTGAGGGGCAGAACAAACTCTAGACAGCCAAGAAATGATGACAGAAGCTTCAGCACAATGACCGGCGGGAGCATTGTGAATATTTCAGTGTAGGGCTAGGTAAAGGTGATAGTACGTAAGTTACATAGGCTCCAGTGATGGAGATGAAGCACCATGAAAATATAAGACAAGAAGGAATATAGAGCCAGGAGTAGGGGTACATGGTCCATACCTGTGATCCCAGCACTCAGGAGGCTGAGGCAGGAGGATCAGTGCAAGTTCAAGGCCAATCTGGGCTACATAGTGAGTTCAGTTTTATATATTATACATAATTGTTGGGCTTAGGATTTTAGCTCAGTGGCACCACACCTGTCTCAAAAGCACAAGGTCCTGACTCAATCTCCGGTACCAAAAAAAACAACAAATAATATGCAGTTATTTTATATATATACATACATACATACATACATGCTTTCTGACAGACAGGAAAAGAGGTGAGAGAGGACAGAAGGTCGCAGTGAGTTTAGGGTAGCTTTCAAGACATTTTGAGCAGAGGTCAGCAGAGTAACAGGGCTCCCCGTGTGTGGGACTCACCGTGACCGGATGCCTGAGACAGTCGGCCTGTGAGGAGGAAACCTCATTCTGGTTCACAGCTTTGGAGGTCCTGGTCCGCAGTCCGTGGCCCCCGACCCATTGCTTTAGGTCTGTGCCAAGGCAGGACACCACAGCAGGAGCCCATGGTGGAGCCCAGCCCCACACCTGCTGGTGGCCAGGAATGGGGAGGAAGGGACTGGGCCCCGGGATCCCTGTCGTCCAGGGCATCCCCGATGACCTACTCCCTCCCCAGACCCCGCCTTCTCAGGGCCACCACCTCGACCAGGCCTTCCGCACGGGGCCCTGAAGCCACTTGGGAAGCTAGCAGGGCTGACTTGTCCACTGCCGCCCGGCTGAAGACGGGGAGGGTCTTAGGGTGCAGCAGCAGGATTGTGGTGGAGAGGAGGGAGACCAGTGGGGAGAGAAGGGACAGTGCGGGGTGGGCAGGGCTGCTGGAGGAAGTCCGGAGAGGGGAGGACACGGACAGCACAGGGGCAGGGACAGCTGTGGAGGCCGTGGGTTGCTTCTGCTTCTGCTCCTGCTTTGCTCGTTAGTGAAATAGGAAGCGGAAGTGAGGACAGGCAAGTGGATTTTGAAGTTCGTTCTAGATTAATATGTGAAATGGTTACCTGGAGAGAGGAGAAGGAAGGGCCTGACCGGGAAAGCAGGGTCCTGGGCATCGCTGTGTGTCCACCGGAGGCCAGTCAGCCTCAATAAGGTGTGACCCAGCTGGGCTCTGCAGAAAGCGGCCTGGGCCTCCCGCTCCACCTGGTGCTCAAGGCTCCCTGGGAGCGCGTCCAGCAGGAAGGACATTCCTGGAGTCTGGCTGCTTTGCTGGCGCTGAGATTTCTGATACTCTAAGATACTTCCCATTGCCTGAGAGCCGTCTGTGTCCTGGGGTGGGGCGCTGGGTGTGAACCCAGGCCTTGCACATGCTCGGGAATGCTCTGCCCCTGAGCTGTGTCTTCTACCTCCAGGTCCTCCTGGGAAGCTCCAGGGGGAAGCAGTCTCCACAGTCAGGCACCACTGGCCTGTGCTGGGGTCCTGCCTGCTGAATTCAAGCAGCCTGTTATAAAGTATGTTTAGGGCCAGGGATTTAGCTCAGTGGCACTGCACCTGCCTTGCAAGCACAAGGTCCTGAGTTTGATCCCCCGAAGAACAACAAAAAAAATTAATAAAAAAAAAAAAATTTGTTTCGGACCAGGCGTGGTGGTGCACGCCTCTAGTCCCAGCACTCAGGAGGCTGAGGCAGGAGGATCAATGTGAGTTCGAGGCCAGCCTGGACTATAGAAAGACCCTATCTCAAAAAAACCAAAATATTGGCCCAGCGATCTAGCTCAGTGGTGCTGCCACCTGCCTCGAAAGCGCAAGGTCCTGAGTTTGATCCCCGGTACCCCCCCCAAATTAAAACCTATAAAAGTATATTTAAATGGGCCCACAATCCATTCTAAGATACCAGGCAGGTGCAGAGAGGCAGACAGTGGGTAGAAACCTAGCAGAGCTCTCTTTTTTTTCTTTTTTATTAAAAGCAGCTACGTGAGGGCAAAGTATAATACCTGTACGTATATGAAGAGCGCAGTTTGATCCGTTCTAGGATGTATAAATCTTGCAAGCCATCAGCAGCCATGGGTAAGGCTCTCTCTGAGAATAACAGCGGAGCAGTTTAGGTAGGTGTGCCCATAGCTCCTGCCTATCCCATGGCCGCAGGATGAGACCCGAGAGGAGAGGCCAGAGGGGTTACCTGGTCAACCTGCTATCCACCGGGGCACTACCGCTGGACTCCCCTTCCTGGCGAAGCAGTGTACTCCTTCGGCTTCTGTGTGCCAGGCTGGTGGCTGCAGCCCCTGGGTCCTCCCTGGGTCACCCCAGCACGCCTTACAGAGGCACCGCTGCGTTTTCTCGTTGGCAGCCGGGCAACACCTCTGAGGCCAGATCAGAGTCGCAGCCATCTCACCTATGAGCATAGGGCACAGGGCCCAAGAATGGAGCAGGAGGAACCCAGGTCACACAGAGCTGCTGCTGGCAGGACAGGAAGCAGGTCCCAGGAGCAAGGCCCAGTGCTCACATGACAGCAGAGGTGTCCTGCTGCGGGCTCTGGGGTAGCAGATGCCCGGCACTGCCCTGGGCCACCTGACCACGAGGACTCCCCACATGGCCATTCCCACCAGCACTGGGCTCCCGGAGATCAGGAGTGTTTGGCCAGTACAGTTGGCCCCAGAAGCAGTGCAGGCAGACGGCGGACTGGCAGGCGTCACAGCACTATGCCTTCCAGGTGCCAGATGTTCCAAAGAGACCCCCACCTGTCCCTCGGGTGGTGTGGCCTGCCTCCTCACTCCGCAGCCCTGCTAGCAGGCAGGTTCCAGGAATCCAGAGGAGGAGATCAGGCTTCCCTGCAGAACTTTGTCCCTCATGCCCCTCTGTTCTGCCTGCCCTGTGTTGCCCACCTGGTGCCTTCCCAGAGCCCCTACCCTGGCTCCTAGACTAGGGAGGGTCCCACAGTCCTGCTGGGTGGGGGGCAGCTGGGGCACAGGCCCTCTCTTCGAACGGAGCTCCCCGGTATGATCAGACCCTTAGGGGAAAGTGTCACCATCAGATTGCAAGCAGAGTAGGGGCTCTGCCATCGCTTCAGGCACACTGAAGAGAGCCTGGTGTCTCCAGTGAACAGGAGCTTTGTGTGTTTTAGGCCACATCTGTCGCCTCAGGCCTGGAGCAGCAAAATGCAGAAACTTAAAGGGGTTTCAGAGGCAGTGGCCAGCCTGGGAAGGGTCCAGACCCCTTCTGAGGACTCGGCAGGAGTGCGGAGGGTGTTGGGCCTCCGGGCAAGGGGCCAAAGAGGCCTCCGTGCTCCTCAAGCAGCTGCAGATGGTGAGCACAGGCGGGCAGCCCCAGTCAGGACCCGAGAAGGGCAGGTTTAGGAGCGCTGCTGTCTTGTGCTGTGTGTCCTCTGCATGTCTCCTGTGGCTCCGGGTGTGATGTTCATTGTCCTGGCAGCCCCGCCCACCTCCTGAGGCTCAACGCCCACTCCCGAGCCAGTCTCTGCGCCAGGGCTCAGATGGGCCAGGTCTGAATCCCCATCGTCCCTGGTGCCCTAGCAGGGTCCCTGCTTCCACAGCACGGTGCTCAAGCATGCTCAGCTGCAGTGAGTGGGGCATTTGAGGCCCTGAGACCAGCGTGAGGGCTTGGCTCGAGGGGCCAGGTGCAGGTGCACAGGCAGCAGGGCTGCAGCCAAGGCCTCCAGCCCTGCGCACCCCGCAGTCCTTGCCCGGGGCTTTGTCCAAGAGTGAATGTACTCACTGCAGTGCCCGTGGGGAGCTCAGTACTAGGCACTCTCCCTCTCTGTTTTATTTTTAGTCCCTCCCAGCGCCTCAGGAACTGCCAGAAACACCCACCAGCCCGACATCGCCCCTCTGCAGCCGCCTGAGTTTCGGTGCCCAGGACGTACCCACTGTATCCCAGGGCCTGCTCAAGGTCTTCCAGAGACACCCGGCCATGGAGGACCTCGGAGCCAAGGGGGTAAGGCCCAGGCAGCAGCACCTCTGCCAGGAAGAGGCCTGGAGCCAGCCTCCAGATTGCTGCCTCTGGGGCCCACAGTGGGCAGTGCCATCCTGAGGCCGCCCTGGCAATTCACGGTGGCCAGGCTGTCCTGGGACAGGCGCCCTGCTTGACCCATGTAGCGGGTGCTGTTGGTCACGGGCTCCAGGCCTCTGCAGGAAGGAAGGAGCCTGGGGATGTTGGTGTCTGGGCCAGGTGGGCTCTGCGTACCTCTGCCTGTGTGCGTTGTGAAATCTGCACCTGCTGGCAGCACTTCCCAGACTGTGTACCCTGCAGGGTTTCAGCCTTGCTCAGAGAAGTGAGGACTTGGTCACCTCAGGCCCAGCACTCTGAGACTCTTCAACCCCAAACCCCCGGCTCTTTTCCCTCAGGCGAAGGAGAAGGCGAAAGAGGAAGCGTGGGACATCCACTTCTTTGAGTATGGGCGCGGCATGTGCATGTACCGCACAGCCACAACACGGCAGCTGGTCCTGAAAGGCATCCCTGAGAGTCTTCGAGGAGAGCTGTGGCTCCTCTTCTCGGGTGAGTGGGGTCCAGCTGCTCCTGCCTCATTCCCCAGAGTTCTCTGTCCACAGTGGGCTGGGGGCAGCTCCTCGAGGGTGTGTGTCACACACACAAGGGTCTGCATTTGACCCCTGGCTCCTGCCACCCAGAAAAAGTGCCACATACCTATAATCCCAGCACTAGAGGCCGAGGCAGGAATTGCAGACTCGGGGCTGACCTGAGCTACATGGTGAGATGCTGGTGCAAAGAAATCAGAACAAAACAAAACGAGGAAACTTCTCTTGTGAGTTGTCTCGTCCTTGGGCTGCCCTCCTGAGGTCGACCAGGCAGAGCAGGGGCTGTAGGAAAGAAGAGAAAGGCCTCACTCCCTGCACAGGCTTTGGAGGGGCAGATGCTGGTGCTGGCGCTCTCCTGCCTGCTGGGCCCTGAGACCGCCTTCCTCGCGACAGGCTCTGACTGTGCGTACCACGGCCGCCTGGAGCGTTTGTGCAGAAGGGCTCTGCGGCCGTTCAGATTTCTGGGGCAGACGGGGCTGTGGTGAGCAGTTAGCAGGGAAGTTTCGCTCACACCTCGTAGTTGACCCGAGTTGTCCCCTCTGGGGACATCCAGTCTTCCCTGTGCTTGCCCCCAAGTACCCAGAGGGAGAACAGTGTGACAGCTGCCCCTGTGTCCCCCAGGGGCCTGGAATGAGATGGTGACTCACCCCGGCTACTACACTGAACTGGTGGAGAAGTCCACGGGGAAGTACAGCCTGGCCACAGAGGAGATCGAGAGAGACCTCCACCGCTCCATGCCCGAGCACCCCGCCTTCCAAAACGAGCTGGGGATCGCTGCGCTGCGGCGGGTGCTGACTGCCTACGCCTTCCGGAACCCCACCATCGGCTACTGCCAGGTAGCAGGGCTCACTGGGGCCCAGGGCCCGTGTGGTAGTGTCGTACCCGTGACCCACCCCATTCCCCAGGAAGGAGCTGACAACAGCAAACCGAAACCTAGAAAGGCCATCCTCCTGTGCCTCACATTACCTTCTACATGCTCTGGTCTGAGTCTTGGAAGCATTTGATTTTTTGTGTGTGTAGAATAACGTACACATAACAAAATTTACCATTTTATAGAGACTTAAGTGTACAGTTCAGGGTGTGATGTGCATTCACACGTTGGGCAGCATCACCACCAGCGCTGCGGGGCACTGGCCACACAGCTCTGCGCGTCAGCGTGGCCCTGCCTCACCGCACCCAGGCACCACTTGCGGAAGTGTCCTGGGCTGATGTCTGCCGTCTGTTTTCTCGGTGCCTTCTGACCCGTCAAATTGATTTCCTGTAGGTTGCCTGTTGGGCTGGGACAGCTTCTCACTACTGGATGCTGCCCCTCCTGCAGGGGCAGATTGTAGACCGAGAGGCCGGTGTGGGGCAGGAGGCAGCTGTACTCAGCCGCCCAGTGCGAGCCTCCCTTGCTGTCTGCTTGGCAGGCGATGAACATCGTGACGTCCGTGCTCCTGCTCTATGGCAGCGAGGAGGAGGCCTTCTGGCTCCTGGTGGCCCTCTGTGAGCGCATGCTGCCCGACTACTACAACACCAGGGTGGTGGGTGAGTGCCCAGCGGCTCCCACGCGGCAGGCCCTTCCCCGGGCAGGCTCTGTGCCCTTCCCAGCCACGAGCTGCGTGGAGCTCATAGCCAGCATGGGGGTGCACACCTGTGAACCTAGCAACCAGAGGCTGAGGGCAGCCTGGGCTACATAGTGAGTTCGAGGCCAGCCTGAACTACACAGTGAGACCCTGTCTCAACAAAAGAAAGAGAAGATCACAGCCAGAAAGTGGACAGCCAACATAAGCCTCCCCACCATCTGCACCCACAGCCCTGTGTGGGCCTCCCTGGCATCGCTGAAGTGAGCATTAGAGGATGCTATACTGCACTGGCTTCAGAAAGTCCACTGGAGACTAAATCACCATCCACCTAACCTTTCCTCACCTTTTTTATAAAGAAAACTTTAAACATCAAAACTGAAGAATATAGGGCCCGGTATTTAGCTCAGTGGTTCTGCCACCTGCCTTGCAAGCTCAAGGTCTTGAGTTCAAGCTCCGGTCCAAAAAAAACCAAAAAACTAAAAACTGAAGAATACAGTTTGCCCCTGTGTGCCTATCGCCCAGCTTCAGCTATTATGAACTCACATCCACTGAAGCTTGTCATCAGGTGGAAACGGACTTGCCAGTGTCTTACTTTGTGCGTACGTGAAAGCCAGTCACCTGGCATCTGTTATCCCCTCCACGCTGGTTTTGGGGGTCTCCTGGGGTCCTTTAGATTTGCGTCTCTTCACAAGCAGTAGGACAGAAGCCTCCAAGGCCACTGATCACTGAGGCTGTTAGGAAAGAAATCGTGCTTCCTCAAAAGAAGATCCAAGTGCACCCAGCTCTCAGATCCCTGGGATTCAGCCGACCTTGGGCCAGAAACACTTGGGAAAACCTTATATCTGCACTGAACGGCCACAGACTTTCCTTGTCTTTATTCCCTAAACCATACAGGGTGAAACAACTATTAGCGTGCATTCATGCTGTACACTGAGTCATCTAGAGGTGGTTTGAGGTACACGGGAGGCTGTTGCAGAGTCTGTACAAACACTCCTCCATTTCCTATCAGGGACTCAGCCCTGTGGGCTCGGTATCTGGGGTCCTGAGACCAGTCCCCTGTGGACACCGAGGGGACCGTGTGCTGGAGCGAATAGTCCTCTCGGAAGCACAGAACGCTTCGGAGGAGCCCTCCTGGGGTGTTTGTGTTCTCTCCCTGCCCTCCCTGTAAGTGGAGCCAGCAGGCCCGGGAGGTCCCAGGCCCAGGAGGTCCCAGGCCCAGGGCTCACGGGGGGCCTGCTTGAGACCCTGGGCATGGGCCCACATTCAGTCTTGTCTCTTCTGCAGGAGCCCTGGTGGACCAAGGCATCTTCGAAGAGCTCACGCGAGATTTCCTACCCCAGCTCTCTGAGAAGATGCAGGACCTGGGGGTGATCTCCAGCATCTCTCTGTCCTGGTTCCTGACCCTCTTCCTCAGTGTCATGCCCTTTGAAAGCGCCGTGGTCATCGTCGACTGCTTCTTCTATGAGGGCATCAAGGTGATCTTGCAGGTGGCCTTGGCTGTCCTGGACGCCAACATGGAGCAGCTACTGGACTGCAGTGATGAGGGCGAGGCCATGACCGTGCTGGGCAGGTGAACACGCTGGGCTCCTGCACTTCTGGAAGCTGGCAGCAGAAGTCCACCCCTCACCAGCCCTGGGCACATAGCTAGCGCTCATTGACTGCCCACCAAGTGCCAGGCCACACCTGGGCTCAGGCTGGCTCCTCCAACAGATTTTCTTTCCTGTTGGGACCCAAACAGCGGTTGGCAAGTGATCAGTGCTAGGAGGAAACCAGATGGGGAACAGCCCTGAGCCAGGGGCAGTGACCAGAGGCATGCGGTCAGGGGCTTTCTGGGGGTGCCCTGGTGACCCAGGTGACACTTCTCCTTGGTGGCCAGGACATGGCTGTGCAGTGGGTCCAAGTCTAGCAAAGGTTCCTCTGATCTCCACAAAGCTGTCCTTGTGCTTCCTAGGTTGCCACACTGCTGCTTCCCCTGGATAGAGCAGCCCACTTTCAGCCCACCTTCACAGGACAGCGGAGTGAGCTGTAGGACAGCAGGTCGTCCTCACACCCCTCCCCGGCAGCCTCCCCGCCCCTGGACAGGCCTACAACGCCCCTTCCTCGGACCCATTCCCACCTCACCATGGTTTTCTCAGCCCCTGTCCCTCACCTGGTTCCCACAGAGCTCTTTGCAATCACTGCTGACCCTGTCCTTCCCCTGGCACATGGAGAATGCCCCATGTCATGGTTGGTCCCCTGTACAAAGATGTCTGAGTACCCCAGCCTGGCCTTCAGGTGTGCTGTGGCCCCACCTGCCCAGGTATATTTACCTGGCCTGAACACTCCGGCCACTGTGGACAGCCTGGGACATGGCTCCTTCCTGCTGAGGCAGCCCAGCTGTTGATGGGAAGGCAGCCTTGTCAGGGTGGCTTCCTCCCTTCTGTGGGCAGAGACCTCCAGGCTATGACCAGACCATGGTTTTCATGCCTGTCTCCTGCAGGAGCCACAGGCTGACCAGGGATGGGAACTCTCCCACCTGAGTGGCAGGCTCGGCCCAGAGTGCCCAGGATGGGTGAAGCCCTGCTGGGCTAAAGTAGGACCCTGTGCCCAAGACCTCCTAGAGAAGCCGGGTCCCCTGAGCCACTCCAGACACTGCCAGAGGCAGTCCCCACTTTTTCCTGGCACTCTCCTTTGGTCCCTGAGTCTTCCTATCCAGTTATCCTTCCAGCTAGTAGGGTTGGGCTTATAAAAGGTTCCTGCCCACAAGACCCCCTGAAGTTAGCCTTTGAGTTAGCACTCAGACCTCCTGTGGGCAGCGCGCTGGGGCTCCTGGCCCTCAGCATTCACCTTAACTGGCCGTCTGAATGTGCACCACTTAGCTGTGAGGGATACATCCCTGTGGCCAGCGGGTCGTCTGGACCCTGTCCTTTAACCTTCACAGATACCTGGATAATGTGGTCAACAAGCAAAGTATCTCTCCCCCTATTCCACACCTCCATGCCCTGCTGACCAGCGGAGATGAGCCTCCTGTGGAGGTGGACGTCTTTGACCTCCTGAAGGTGTCCTACGAGGTCAGCAACCAGTGGCACCAGCTTGGCCAGCCCTGGAGGTGGCGAGGGGCAGGCTTCTGCCTGTGGCCAGACTTGGTCTCACCAATTCCCCTTCACCTGTAGAAGTTCAGCAGCCTGAGGGCGGATGACCTGGAACAGATGCGGTTTAAGCAGAGGCTGAAAGTGATCCAGTCCTTGGAGGACACAGCCAAACGAAGCGTGGTAGGGTCACTGGTGGGACGGGCTCATTCCTCGGGTCGGGGGGCGGATGTCTCCCTGGGCAGGAGCACAGCCATGCTCATGCCCTGCCCTTCACGCTGCTGGCTGCCTGCCTTGTGGCTGCTGAGCAGACTGGAAGCAGCTGTGCAGATGCACACCGGAGTTTCAGGAGCTCCACTCACGGCTTCCTGCCCCGTCTTCAGTGGGAGATGTTTCCTTCGCCCGCGCCCTGGAGGCTTGGCGCCTCTGGGGAAGTGTCCTCCCAGCTGGCCTTGGCCTGTGCTCTCGGCCCCAGGACCAGGATGCTGACACCCTTGGAGGGTCAGGCTCCCCTGTGGTCCGGCTGGGACCTCAGAGTCAGGCACTTCCTGCTCCGCCTCCACATCCCCATCCCCTCTTGAGCCCACAGAGGGCACTTTGGTCACAACCAACAGAAACTGACAGACTCTGGCTAACTGAAGGGACGGACTTGACCAGCAAGTTCTAGAATCCCTTGCGAAGAGCCAGTTCCAGGGCCTTTGCAGGGATCCAGACAGAGGAGCTAAATGGCCATCTCCTCGGCTCAGGAGAGGAAAGCCCCCACCCCAGTGCCACCCCGGAAGGGGCTCCTGTGACGGGGTGAGCATGTGGACCACACACCCTCGACGCACCACCTTCCATGCCTGGTGGCCTTGGCTGACCACATGCTCATCCCTTGGAGCAAGCATCTTGTTCCGCTGCAGCAGGCGCCTGAGGACCCATCAATACAGCCCGCTTCTCTCTCATTCCAGGTCCGAGCCATCCCAGGGGACATTGGTTTCTCAATTGAAGAGCTGGAGGACCTCTATGTGGTGTTTAAGGTGACAGCCAAGAGCAAAGCAGAGCCAGTGTTCCGTCCTCATCCCCAGAGTGCACCTCAGGGCAGCAGCTTTCTGTCAGAAGAGAAAGGGATTGAGAAGCATCCCCAGAGGCAGTTACCATGAACCTCACGTGGTGGGTTTGAATCCTTGAGTTTAAACAGAGCGCTTGAATGCCAGGAAACCCATTCACGTTCGCCCAGACAGAAGAGGGAATCCATCACTCACCAGGCTGAAAAGTGTGCGGACTCAGCTCCGGGCAGGCTGGACCGGATGACCCACAGGCCCACAGGCTCCCTACTCGGCCTCCAGTCTGGGACTTCTGCAGAGTGGCAGCCCTGTCAGCAGTAGCTCTGGGGTCATCTTGTCAGCAACATCAGCAACCCCAGCCAAAAGAATTTCTCTTCCCAAGTAGTTTTAGCAAAAGACCCAGGGTTGGGCCAGGGATGTAGCTCAGCAGCACCACACCTGCCTCATGAGCACAAGGTCCTGAGTTCAATCCCCGGTACCAAAAAGAAAAAGACCCAGGGTTGATCGAGGAGTGACTGGGATCAGGTGCGATGGCAGTGAGGGGCTGGTCACCACCCTGTCACCCGAGGCCTGGGGCTGGCTTGGCCAGTTTCGACACGCCCCGCAGGTGCTGCTAACAAAAGCAGGGAGGCTGTGAAGAGGAGGCAGAGTCCTTGTTGCCAATCCGTCTTGCCCCCTCTACCCACTTGGGTCCAGTTCCCAAGGTGGCCGAGCTCCGTGTCTCCTGGCTCCTGCACGTGCCCACCGTGAGGGTCTCTGAGTGGCTGAGGTGTCTGATCTGCCCCGCACCCCAGAGCTCTGCAGACTGGGGTAGAGCTGGAGGTGGGCACCCCATCTTACACCCCGTGTCACCCGCAGGCCAAGCACATGGAGAGCCAGTACTGGGGCAGCAGCCGCACAGCCGCCGCCGGCCACCGAGACCCCAGCCTCCCCTACCTGGAGCAGTACCGGATCGATGCCAGCCAGTTCCAGGAGCTCTTCACCAGCCTGACGCCCTGGGCCTGTGGCTCACACACACCTGTGCTGGCAGGCCGCATGTTCCGGCTCCTGGACCAGAACAGGGACCTGCTGATCAACTTCAAGGAGTTCGTGACAGGGATGAGTGAGTGCACCTCACCTCCGGGACCTGGGCCCGTTACGCCCCATCGCCCTCCCTCCTACACCCCCGAGAGGGCTGAGCAGGCCTGGCAGGGCTCCGGCTCCGGTAGGGAGGAACCCTGGAGGGCAGTGTGGGGCTCGGCTCTGCTGTGTGGCTGGGAGCCCCTGCCACCCTCCTCCCTGCCTGCCCCACAGGTGCGATGTACCATGGAGACCTCACGGAGAAGCTCAAGGCTCTCTATAAGCTGCACCTTCCCCCAGGTGAGCGCCTCAGCCTGGAGCTCAGGATGCCGAGGGGGCACAGGCTTCCGCGGGGAGAGGAAGAGGAGGGCTGAGGCCCCGACCGGCTGCTATCTGAGCAGGGCCAGGACGGGAGGACGCGGAGGGGCTCCCGTCAGTGCAGGCAGGCCGGGATCAGGCGCACCCGGAACCCAGGAAGGGTCTGAGTGTTCGAGTGGACCAAGACCCTGCATTCCAGTTCCCAGAGGGCCAGCCTGGGGGCGCACCACAGACCCAGGAAGCCGGACAGGGGCACAGGGGCCGCGTCCTCTGTCCTCTGTCCTCTGGAGGCGGTGCTGCGGCCTAATGGGGCCACACTGGGGTGCAGGCAGACAGCTCCTGTGGGCCACTGAGGTGAGCCAGTGTAAGGGCTCAGAGCCAGGCTGGAGCTGTGCCGGGAGGCCGCTGGCCTCGGGTGGCTCTGAGGAGGGGCTCTGCCGATGTCTCAGGAGGGAGCTGACCCAGGCCAGTGCGATAGCCCCAGAGCGCAGTGCTCTGAGAACTGCCCATCCCCCGTTCTGTTTTTCTCAACCTGCACGGGAGCAGCGCTGGCTGACTGGGCCCGCCTGGGTAGGCTGTGTCCCCGGAGCCTCTCGCTGACTGTGAGGGCCCAGAGCTGAAAAGGTCCTGGCACAGGCTGGCTTCAGGTTGGCACCACTGCCACAGAGGCCTGGGCTGGATCCCACAGGTGAAGCCACGGGGGCTCTTCCACCACAGCAGCCACCTTGGCCCAGCCTCCTGCCTCCCAGGCATGAGGCGTGTGGGCTCTGGTGGACACTGGCTGTGCCCTGTCACCCCCCATGTGCTGTGCTAGACCCTCATTGTTTCCCCCCGTGCAACAGGGAGATTCACACACACACGCACACATGCACACCATCTGGATCTGCAGCCCAGGCAGTGCTGAGTCACTAGGACCTGAGGAGAATGAGGCAGGCCCTGCGTCCCAGTGTGGAGCCACTCCAAGAGGTGCAGAGGGAAAGAAGCAGTGCCTTGCGTGTGGCTGATGTGTGCATGAGTGCCAGAAACGCCCCAGAGCATCTGCAGAGCTGGCCCAGGGTGGAGGACAGCTCATCTTCACCAGGCTCCCAGCGGCACCGGCTGTGTTGCTGCCTGGCAGGTGTACTGCCTTTTCAAACACAGCAGGGCTGGGGTGCAGCTCAGCTGTGGAGTGCTTGGCTAGCATGCACAAGGCCCTGGGCTCAGTCCCAAGCACTGCCCCCCCAAAATCCCACAGTGTCAAAGTCTAGAAAGAAATAATCAGAACTAATCATCACCCTTGAAATTATTTACCATGTGTAAGACCGGGCATGGGGCACACGCCTGTGATCCCAGCACTCAGGAGGCTGAGGCAGGAGGATCACTACAAGTTCAAGGTCAGCCTGAGCTACATAGTGAGACTCTGTTTTAAAAAACCAAGACTCCCCGGCATTATGAGCAGCGGGTTGGGACTGGCTTGAGCACACTGAGCAGGGGAGGGAGGCCTTCGCCCAGGCTGCAGGAGGTGGGAACTCAGCCTGAGAATCCCACCGTCTTCCTCCTCTCCACCTGCAGCTCTGAGCCCAGAGGAAGCAGAGTCGGCCCTGGAGGCCACCCATTACTTCACCGAGGACAGCTCCTCAGAAGGTGAGCCACTGCCAGGACACCGAAGCCACCAGCCATGGCCCTGCAGCCACCACGGCCCTCTGGTGGTCCCCGCGGTGGCCGGCAGCTCCAGCAAAGTGCAGGCTGTGCCATGCCGGGTTGCTCCTGGGCCTGTTGGTCTGAGTGTCCTCAACTCCTGTTTCTCTCGCATCGCTGTCTCCCTGGACCTTGGCTTCTCCTCCCTCTGCCCTCCGTGCCTCCTCTGCTGCCTCCAGCCTCTCCTCTGACTTCAGAGCTGGATTTTTTCCTGCCCTGGGAAGCTCAAGGTCAGTCCCTGGAGGTCAGGGGTGCCCCTCGGCCTCTGGCTTCATCTTCCAACACCTGGACACCTGCACACTCTGTGCCCTGAGGACCCTCTGGGGCTGTGTCCTGCAGGGATGAGTGCCCAGGAGGACCCAGAACCCAGGAAAAGGGGCCCCTCTAGTCTGTCATGGGCCGTCAGTGATGCCCAAACACCAGTTATCAGGGGATGCCTGGTCGCCTAATTGAGGGTACAGCAGGTGATGAGAGAATAATACATAGAACAAGGAATAAAGAATGAAGGGCAAACAGTGGTTTGCCACTTGGGGGGCCAGGAATCAATCTTAGCTCTCCTGAGACCTCCTGATCTTGGCTCTCTCCTGGCTAAACCACGATCTCTGGATCAGTCAGGATTTATGGTTACACATCGTAGCTGGTGGCATGAAGGCAGATGTATTTAGCGGGACTAAGGCACTAATGAGCCAGACTGTAAAAGGGAGGGACGACACTTTCTGGTGAAGGCCAGGTCACAGTTAACCAGCCACCTGTGCCATCTTGCAGGTCGTAGCTAACAAGCCACCTGCGTTATCTTAGCTAACGTTTGATGTTGGAGAATGGCTGCACAGTCGAAATTCCTCAGCTGCAGTGTTTTCTTGCTGTTAGAGACGTCACAACCTCATCGATCACTGCAACCTCAACTGGACCGTAGGCACAGGGAAGTCTGTCTCTGTGCACCAGCTGAAGGCTCACTTAGCAAGTCACACTTAGGGCGTGGAATGACTCATAATTTTAATCAGTAGCCAAATTATAAGCCAATTCAATAGTATCTTAAAGCCTGCTCAGTAAGTTCAAGCTGGTCTCCCACAGTGGGCTTGTCAGCAAATGCAGACACACCACACGGGTTCATTCCTCCAGGCACATGCAGAGTGTCTGTTCACAGCGGAGACACAGCAGCCACCTGCTGTCACTGCAGCCGTAGGGAAGAGAAGCAGCAGGGCGAGTGGAGGCCAGAGGGAATGGTTGATGCTCTCCTCAGAAAACTTTCATGTTCCACCATATTTTTTCATTACAGAAAAATATGTATGTTGAGTGCCTGTTAGAACTCACCCTGTGCTACACTGAAAGCCCATGGGAGCATCTGATGCAGTGTAAAGGAGGCTCTCTAGGCCCTGGGTTGGGCAGCCAAGCTGGTCGTGTGTGATACGCTTGGACAGCCAGAGGGGCTGAGGGTGCAGCTCTGCAGCAGAGCACTGGCCCAGTGAGCACAGCCCCTCAGTTCAATCCCCAGCACCGCAGAACAAAAGAAAACAAAACTGACCCATTGCTGCCCTGTAGCTTCATATGGAGGGTGATACATGCCAAAGAGCTGACCCAGAAGGGAGAATGAAAAAATAATGTATCCTGCCAGGTGTGGCAGTGTACACCTGGAATCCCAACACTTGGGAGGATAAGGCAGGGGAGTTACAGTTCCAGGCCAGCCTATACTATATGAGACCATGCCCCAAAAAAAAATGGCTGAAGTTACAAGTTCAAGTCCAGCCTGGGCAGTTTAGCAACTTAGACCCTGTCTCAGCAAAGAGCTGAGTGAAGGTCTTGGGTTCAGTCCCCACTATCACACAGGTATACAGGGGTAGGAGGAGACAGGCAGAGTCCAGGTATCTGTTGTAGTCCTGCTGACAGCATTGAACACTTGGATTGGAGCATGACCTTGATTCTGCTGGCACGCACTGAAGAGCCTCATGCACCTTCCGTCCTGCCAGGGTCTGGGCAAACCGCAGGTGCTTTCCACTTACCCTGCACATCCTGTGGCCAACCTGTCCTCAGCCCCACCCAGCCCCCGGGCAGCAGGGCCTGCACCCCTCAGGGAGAGGACAGGGCCTGTCGGCCACTGCCTTCCTCACAGAGGAGACAAGTGTCCAGCTCAGCAGATGCAGCACTGCACAGTGCCAGGCTGCGCCCACGGTCCTGGTACACGGAAGTCCTCACCGGCCCGTGTGGCAGTCACAGGCAGAACTGATGCCCACTCACTCCGTCCCCGAGGTGTGACCCATTTTCAGCAGAAGCTGTAGAACCGAATAGTTGTCAGACTTGTTGCCTATGGTGCATATCATTTGCTTGAAAAAAAAGTGTAGACTTACACTCTTTTGAAAAACAGAAGTGAGTATTCGCTATGTTGGGGATCGAACCCAGGGCCGTGAGTATGCTAAGCCTCCACCCCACAACAGAGCTACAGCAGTTGGCTTTTTAAACATGTCACCAGGCGACAGAACAGCCAGGCTGTGGTGGGGCAGACTGGGCCTCTTGAGTGGTTTATAGCCAGAAGAATTTCCTCCACGTTCATTTTATTTTTTCGGTTGTCCAGAAGCACTACCACAGGAAGAGCGAGAAGGAAATGGAAATGAGGATGCTCGAGGGAAGAAAAGAGGTACAGACTGTTCTCCACTGCTAACCCCAGAGCTGTGTGCTCGTCCCTCCCCAGTCACCGCAGGAGGGCCCCGCTGGGCAGATCACATACATGTGCCCCTCAATGGCGGAGGCCTCCAGGTACCCAGCTGGCTCTCCCTGCCTCGTGCCTGCCTCTCTCTGCCCACCTTAGGGAGATGGCAGGGTTGGGTCCTTAACCCACCTCAGGTCCAACCCACTGCAGCGGGTTCGGGGAGACCCAGGGCTCCGGGCTGTCTTCATCACAAGGCCCCAGAGGCCGGTGTTTTGTAACAGGACCTAGGTCACTCGAGAACACCGAGCCCACCACTCCCTGTGAGCGCCCTGCAGCCCTCCTGCTCTCACTCGGCAGATGGTACTTCATCTCTTTCTCCCAACTCACAGAGGAGAAGGGGACCAGCCCTCCAGACTACCGACACTACCTTCGCGTGTGGGCCAAGGAGAAGGAGGCTCCGAAGGAGACAATTAAGGATCTTCCCAAGATGAACCAGGTAGGCTCAGTCAGCCTGCAGCATTCGATCCCAGGGAATTCTGGCCAAGACTGGGGCCTGATGCCACCTCGCTGCGGCAGTCTGCCTCGGGTGGGAGTTCTTGCCCTGGATGGCAGATAGTGAGGGTTCCAGAAGCGAGGCTCCTCACTCCGCCCTGCTCCAGGCCAGTGGCGTTTCCATGTGGCAACTGGCAGAGGCTGGAGAGCACCCACCTCGAGCAGAGACCAGACCCCACCTCTGACAGCAAGGCATTGGCCTGGCACCAGCTCCCTCCCCACCCTGCCTGGCTGTCCTCCTCGGGAAGGAGTGTGCCCCCCTTCCCACGGCTGAGGTCAGGAGCCAAGGTCTTAGCCAGGGAGTCAGCCCTCGCCGGACCCACCCCTGTGGTGCAGAGGGCACTTGCGTCTGAGCGTCTCCCACAGCCTGTGTCTGGGGCCTCGGGAACACAGCTTCACCCCACTCAGGCCAGGACCAGAGCCCCATCCCCGGCTGGTCCGGGTGTGAGAGCCGCCTGGCATCACCCCACAGCCTCACCAAAGGACAGAGGCCGAAGAGCGGAGTGCGACTGAAGCATGCTGCGGAAGGCCGGCCTTGTGATGGCGGGCTTAGGAGGTCCTGATGGCAGAGTGTAGCTCCTTGGCAGAGCGCTAGCCTGGCGTCCACCAGGCCCGGGGTTCCATGCCCAGCACCACAAATAGAGGATGCTGATAGAAATGGGTCTCTCATCTGGGCTGGGACCCAGCGCCTTTGCCTGAGCTGCACCCACAGCCCATATTTTATCTTGAGACAGGGTCTATGTTGTCAAACCTCAAACATGGAACCCTCCTGCCTCAGCCTTCCAAATTGCTGAGATTATAAGCGGGGCTATCAAGAAAGGCTTTTGGGGGCCAGGGATGTAGCTCAGTGGTTCTGCCGCCTGCCTCGCAAGCCTAAGGACCCGAGTTTGATCCCCGGTACCAAAAAAAAAAGGCTTTTTAAAGCAAGTGTGGCACACGCCTATAATCCCAGCACTCGGGAGGCTGAGGCAGGAGGATCACTGCACGTTTGAGGCCAGCCTGGGCCACACAGTAAGACCCTGTCTTCACAAAAAAGGCTTTTTAAGAGCTGTGTGGCTGTGGTCACGTCACTGTCCCTCTCTGAGCCTCATCACTGTAGCCTGTGAAACGCAATGATAAAGCGCAGGTTTGGGGAGACAGCGTCCCAGCAGTCAGAGCAGCCCGCGTCCTCAACAGCTAACAGAGCGCTCTGACCCCCGTCCGTCGCCCTGTCCTCTGCTTTCCTCCCGAAGGAGCAGTTCATTGAGCTGTGCAAGACCCTGTACAGCATGTTCAGTGAGGACCCCCTGGAGCAGGGCCTGTATCACGCCATTGCCACAGTGGCCAGCCTGCTGCTGCGCATCGGCGAGGTGGGGAAGAAGCTTTCGGCCCAGTCGGGCCGCAAGCCCAGGGGGGGTGCCCATGCCGGGGACCACAGCAGTGCCGCTGAGGAGGACGAGCCACGGACACCTGGGCCCCCTCAGGACCCAACAAGGGCGTTTCAGCCCCCAGCTGCAGAGGACTGGCGGGCCAGTGCCGGCGGAGACACCCACGAGGGGAAGGCAGCCCAGGAGAGCCGGGCAGCGGCCGAGGTGGGCAGCGGCGGGGGCCGGGGCTCTGACGACGACACCAAAGACAGCATGTCCATGTCCTCCTACTCGGTGGTCAGCACGGGCTCCCTGCAGTGTGAGGACCTCACGGATGACACGGTACTGGTGGGCGGCGAGGCCCACGGCCCCTCGGCCTCCTCGCGTGCCCGGGGCACCGTGGACGCGGACTGGTGCATCTCCTTCGAGCAGATCCTGGCCTCCATCCTGACGGAGTCTGTGCTGGTGAACTTCTTTGAGAAGACGGTGGGCATCAGCACCAAGATCAAAGACCAGAAGGTGGTGGAGAGGCAGCTCAGCACCTCCAGCGAGCAGGAGCAGTCAGGGGCTTCGGGCTAGGCTCCAGCCCACACCTCTCCTTTCCTTCGGCCCTTCAGCTTTTCTCCCATCCTCCCCAGAGGCAGCGCTGGCAACGCAGAGCCAGCTTAGGGTTAGAAGGGCTCCCCGGCTTGCGTCTCAGGGGCCCCCGAAGAGGCTGGCTGCACCGTCCTCCCTTGCGCCCAGTGGGAACCCGCCTCGAGCCCGGTACTGCCACAGAGTTAGGGGCTGTCCCATCTGCCCCGCTTGCCTCTCACCTCTGCACCTCATGCCGGGCCAAGGCCACACTGGGTCCCACCAGCGACGGGGCGATCTCCACACAGCTGTGTGCCCCAGGCAGGGGTTGTGCTCGTCGGGCTCCAAAGTGGTGGAACTTAGGTGCTCTCAGGAGCCCTTCAGCCTGAGCCCCCTCTGCCTGGGGCGGGCACACACCCTGGCGCTACTCTACGTGTGATTTGGCTCCTCCCCTCCATCAATTTGGAAGGCACATCCCTCAGTCCTGGTCTGTCTCCTCGTACTCATTTCAGTGGGCTGAACATCACACTGTGCTCAATGCCTTAATGGATCCCTGCAAGAAATAAAAACCACACTGCAGAGCCCTGATGTGGTCCTTGTCCCATGCTTAGGCCTCTGGCTGCTCCCCAGGCCAGTTGTGGGGCCCAGAACATCCCAGGACACTTGGTTTCCCTCGGGCGATTAGCTAGTGTGGTAGGACTGCCTGTAATCCAGCTAGCTACTTGGAAACGGAAGCAGGAGAGTCACAAGGTTGGAGCCAGCCTGGGCAACTTAACAAGACTGTCTCAAAATTTAAAACAGGGCTGGGTTCGATCCAAAATACTGAAGAAAAAAGCAGGCGGGTCAGTGGATGGAAAATTACTAAGAGGAAACAGGGATAAGCGGGATTCTTGCTGGTAACAGGCCAAGGCAATGAGAGGTCCGTCACCTTGGGTGGGGGGCACAACAGGTGACGATCTTCGAGACTGAGGACTAGGAGGGGACAGTGCTTGCTCAGCTGACTTAGGGTTCTTGCGAAAACGGGATTTTACAAGGAAATACTTTTTGTCTGGAACCAAGATCTCACCATATTGGCCAGGCTCAGCCTTGGGAGAAGGTGGGACAGCAGGCAACAGGCCACTCACTGTGCCCAACCCTAGAAAGCAGCCTTTCCTAAGAAATTTCCGTTTACCTGTTAACACTGAAGCGACCGCTACCATAACGTCTTGTTGACTTGGGTTTTCTTAGGACAGTAGTAATGGCCAGACTGTTTGCAGTAATTTTTACTGTTTTAGTCCTCTACCACCACCCTGTAAGCAAGGTACCCTGCAGGCATCCTTGTCAGGATCAGGTGTTTTTCCTTAAAGGACAATTTGGTGCTCAGGTCTCAGAAAAGCGGGACCGCTCCTCCTCCTAGGGGCGAGGGATAGGCTCGGGTCCTTCCCAGCTGACTCCCATCTTGGCCTCCCTCTCCCGGAAGCACGGGGCTTTTGAGCTGCCTCTGGTTTCCTGGGATTATTGGTTTTCTCGTCCTTCTCGCTGTGGCTCAAACACTGCCCCCCCATTGTGTCCAGATGTCCCGCAAGTCACAGCCATAGGGACCGACGGGGTGAACCGAAGCCGCAAGCGCGGTCCCCCTTCCTCCGCGATCAGCGGACCGACACAGTAAAGCTGAACCTTGCGGCTGCGCGAGGGCGGGAGCCGTGCGGAAGTGACGGCCGAGACACGCAAACTGCGAGAGGGGAGCGCGCGCAGAGGGGCGGGGCGCGAGGAGCTAGCCCGGAGAGGGCGCCGTACCGAGCCTGCGAGGCGGCGTCTGCGCCTAGAGGGTCCCGAGCGCGCGGTGGGCCGGGGCCGGGGAGGGGTTAAGAAGCTGGACGGAGCGCGGTGCGCGTGCAAGCGAGGCGGACCCGTGCCGAGAGGAGCCTGGGTTTGCGCAGCGGCCAGAGCCAGGACAGGCGTGTGAAGCCCGCGAGCACGTCAGAAGGCGACGGAGGCGAGCATGGCGCCGCCTCATCAGTCCCGGGTCCTTCGGTGCTGCAGCTGCCGCCTCTTCCAGGCGCACCAGGTGGGTTAGGCGCCGGCCCCCGCCCCTCCCGCGTGGAAGTGGGGCCCAAGTAGTGTCCGTGACATTTCCGAGGCCCGGGTCTAGTCCTGGTGCTTACCCATAACGTGGTTCTGAGCTTTTTGTTTCCAGTTTTTGCCTGGCTGTTGTCGAAACCGGAGGTAACGGTTCCTGCCCCGGCGGCCTCTCGGGAGCTCTCGGGGAGTTGGAGAACGGAACGCAGGTTGAGGATGGCATCCTTTAGGCAGAACCTAGTCCTCAGAAAGCCTCATTCTCAGTTCCATTGTAAGGGAGAGGACAGTTTCCAAAACTAACCCTGGAGAAGGAACGCCATGGAGGTGCCATGGAAACGTCCCTCCTCTGCCCCGGGCGCCCTCTGCCGCCTCTCGGTGCCTCTGCTTCCGCCTGGGACTCGCGCCCGCTGCCCCAGCGCACGCACCTCCGCCTAGAGCATTTTAAACAACATGCATTTTGTTTTGTCTTTTTTCAGTGAGGGGAATTGAACTCCAAGGCCCAGTGTAGTCTGGGATACTCGATATCGCTAAGACCTGTTAGCTTCCTTGACTTGGAACATTCGAGATACAGGATGTCACTAACCTAATCTTTTCTAAATTTTATGCTACTTGATGTCACTTTTCCGACACTGCCAGTGTATCTGACCACTTCTGATAGTTCCCACCCCTACTTATTTGCTATTCCCTAAGAAAGAATAGCATCAAACTAATTTAAAGATTTGTTAAAGTCAGTAAGATGTTGAGTATGCATCTGTAAGCATACATTTAGTGCTGAGAGTTTGAAGGAGCTCAAAATATGACATCAAAATACAAAATATAAAATGCAAAAGGACTGGATAGGTACCTCAATGTGAATGTCCTGGGTTTAATCTTCAGAACCACAATTAAAAATGTAAAAGCCCCCTTTAGGGCTGGAAGCTTAGCTAGATCATTTCTGAGCCAGTTCCACCTTATTTTGTATCACTGTCTGAACTGTATTTCTAAAATTTTGTGGCAGGTGAAAAAGAGTCTCAAGTGGACCTGTAAGGCTTGTGGTGAGAAGCAGTCATTCTTACGGGTGAGTCGTGGGTCCCAGCATTCCACAGCAGGGATGCTCACCACACCATGAGCTTCCTGTTCCTTCAGGAGCGGAGCCTGGAGAGGGGCTTCCGTTCACTTGGTCTTCAGCGAGTACTTCTTGAGGGCCTGCTGTGTGGCAGTAGGATACCAGCGTTAGCTTTGTGCTCACAGGTGTACTTATGTGGAAGGGAAGAGTGCTAACACCTGTGTGCACATGCACATGCGCAGGCACACAATTCAGAACTAGACCGCACCACAGAGGGAAGGGAAGGGCCTGGAAGAAGATGGCAAGGGAATCGGACTTCATGGGGTGAGAGCTGTGGGTGGAGGCAGTGGGGAGTGCCAGGGCCGGCTCAGGAAGCAGAGGCGGCAAGGAGCATATGGCCTTGGACTGCTGCACACACACGCATGCACACACACGCACACGCTGTGACTGCCCTTACTTAGTTCCCTTTCTTCCTGTGCTCGCAAGCACATCTTTCAAGTCCATGCGCGCTGACCTAAGCTCTGGTGCCACAAGAGCCTCGTCCTTTGCTGACCCTGATGCCACCTCTTCTGCTTTAGCTCTTTCCCTTCTCTTCCCATGGCCAGAGTGGCTTCCCTTCTGAGCTTGAAGCAGTCCAGATCCTCTCTGTCTTAGAGCCCTGTGCTCATGGCTGGGGCCCTCTTCCTTCTGATTGGAAATTGTGTGTCTGCATCAGTGCTGCAAGCAGAGACTCCTGTTTTGTTACCTCCAGGCCCAGCACAGTGCCCTAGGTAGTAAGTGCTCTGTGTGGCTGCTGACAAGTGACATTCCCACACCGATGTGGCAGGACTTGCCTTACACTGACTTACAGCGGTCAGTCAAGCCCTTTACAATACCCCCTTGTTTGCTTGACCAACTGTTCGCTATTTCCTGAAGTCTCAGGAGTGAAATTGAGGCTTTAGAGGACATCATCCCACCAAGGCTCTTTCAGTTGCAAATGACAGAAATACTTGAGAATGGCTTCGCTGAAGTAAAACCCAGTGTGCCGGATATCTCAGGGAGCCCAGAGAAGAAGTTCACCCCTGAGGCCCTGAGGAATCAACTGGAAGAACTGACAAACTGCCAGGAAGCCAGACACGATCATTTCCCCCTTCCCTACCTCTGCCCCAGACTCTCCCTCCCTTTTCCTTCCCTTTTCTCCTCCCCTTCCTGTTTCTTCTAGACAGTTCACTGTAACATGCTGCCCAGCGTCACAAACCTCCTACAGGACCTGGAATAGCTGAGTCCCAGTTAGGCCCTGGGAGAAGCTGTCTGATGACTGGCACAGGATAACTAATGTGTGTCTCTGGCATAGAAAGACATTTCTTTCCAGAAATCTTGGAAAGAAATACACGGAGACACAGAATTCGGGTAAAATAACATTGAAAGCGGGCGGGACCGCCAGAAACCTGTCTGGTTAGTATCCCCATGCCCCTTTGTTCAGCGTTTTCTTTTTATATCCTTTTTAGTCATTCTCTCATCCCTAGTGGTCTTTGATGTGTAAATACAATTCCAGCTCCTATTTACAAGTCACCGACACAAGATTGGCCATATACATTGTAAATTCCCCCAGCCATTGCAATTTTGTTAGGTTAATGAAGTTACTGGTTAAACGGTCAGATTACCATCACCTTAAAAAAATTACGGGAAAAGCAAATCTTAAAGGAACACATTACTTATTTTGCTTCTACAACTACCTTAGTATTCAGTGTCCTAAGTTATCTAAAACTTTTCCCTATCAAGGCGACTGCAGTCGGGTCCCAGAGGACAGGGCGCTTCCTCAGCTGGGCAGACACTCCACATAGTGCGCGCCACTGCTCTGAGCTGTCAGCGTGTGTTTCTAAATTCTCCTTGGGAAGGCTTTGCCTTCAGGCTTCCTTGTGTGGTGGCGTATGGCCCACAGCTGGCTAGCGTGGAGTAGTGCACAAGGCAGAGTGACGTTCCTTAACACAATGGGGTTGTTTCTCTTGCCCTTGTAACAGTCCTGGGAGGACACTGAGATGGGGAGGGCACTAGACTT
This sequence comes from Heterocephalus glaber, assembly GCF_053883595.1. Classification (NCBI taxonomy): domain Eukaryota; kingdom Metazoa; phylum Chordata; class Mammalia; order Rodentia; family Bathyergidae; genus Heterocephalus; species Heterocephalus glaber. The sequence goes on along the minus strand of NW_028258377.1, from coordinate 41,921,092 downwards.
GATGTGGTCATGCGGGGACCCAGGCTGCTGTCGCCTTGAAGTTCTTTGATTCCCTGAGGCTTGTCTGCCGCTTCGTGTAGCCACTTCAGGGGGCATAAGCCTGGGGGAGCTGCGAGGAGGCTGCTGGGACCCAGCCTGGAAGAGGAAAGAGACCAGTGCCGTGGCTGTGCCTAACCTGCGGCCAACTGGAGAATGGAGTCTTGTTTTGTGCCCACGTTCAGAGAGGAGGAGGACACTCCCTACTGGCTGCACCAGACACGGGTCAGCAGCTTTCCGACTATGGCCTTCCTCTCCTGGCCCTCTCCTGGCCCACATTTGAATACACTCCAGCCAGGACCACAGTCCCCCGTCTAGTCTGCCCTGGGCAGGTTCGCTGCGACCTCTGTTGCCAACCAGAGCCGTTAGTTCTCAGCCCTCAGATGACTTGACTTCCTGTCAGTGTTTGTCACAGATCGTCACTTTGGCCTCCTTGAATCGTTTTCTTTGCTTACACTTTCAGGGCCTCTGCTGTCTTGGTTACTTTTCTCGTTGCTGAGACAAAATACCCAACACCCAGAGTGAAAGGAAGAGAGGTTTATTTAGCTTGAAGTTTGTGGAGGTTTCAGTTCAGCGTTGTCTGGCTCCAAGGCAGGGTGGCAGAGTGACCTGGCAGAGGAGCGTCCCAGAGTAGTTCACGGCAGGCGGAAGACAGCAGCAGCAGGCTAGGGCGGCCACCCTTAGGGCGGGTGGCACTCACAGCCAGCGTGGGGCAGCCTTAATCCTACCTAGAACCGTGCCAGACCAGTCAGTGGGCTAATCTAGTGATCACACATCCTTGATCCCAGCATCACACACCCTAGATCCAGCCCCTGTGACCACATGAGGCTTTGGGAGACATCTAGACACAAGCCGTCATGTCTGCTCCTGGTTTCCACCGATCTTCCTGTTTCCTCAGTCCTCTTTGCTGGCTCCCCGAGCTAGCCAACTTCTGAAGGTCTGAGCTTGTTCAACCTCCCTCCCGCACGCCAGGTTCCCACGGTGGTCTGATAAGACCATCCCACAAGGGGTGCAGGTCAGTGGTAGAGCACTCACCTAGTGTGCACGAAAAGAAGTGACCACACAGCTCTTGGGCAGCCCTGAGGCTCAGCGGGGCCGTGGCAGTTGGGCCCAGCACCCTGCAGCCAGGCGCCTGCGGGAGGCACTGGGAAGCCACAAGGGTCGCTGCTGTTTTTACAACTTCCTGGAAGTCTATAATTATTTCAAATAAAAAGTTTTGGGCTTTTTTTTTTTTTTTTTTTTGAGACAGGGTGCCCTTGTGTAGTTCAGGCAGACCTCAAACTCGACTCATCCTGCCTCAGCCTCCCAAGTGGTGGGATTACAGGCATGCGCCACCGCGCCTGGCAATTAAAATTTGTTAAAAAGGAAACCTGTAAAAGACAAAGAGTCCCTGGGAGCCGAGGCCTGCGCAAGTGCTAGTGCCCTGCCCCGCACTGGGTGGCGCAGTGGGATCTCCAAAGCGGAAGCCCCGACTGTGCCCTCAAAGCCACTCTTCCCACTTCCTGGTTTGGTCTAAAGACCTGGAAGTCACCTGCACTCCTCAGTTTTCAGTCTTTATCCAGTCTGTCAGCAAGTGTCATCAGCTCTGCCCTCAGGGGAGATCCCTAAGCTTCGAATCTTCCCAGGTGGCCCACTGGCTGCTCCTCTGCTCCTCGCTGGAGTGTGTGCAGCAGCAGCTGACGCCCTGGTTCTTCCACCAGCGTGCCCCGAGGGGTCTGAAGTGCACACTGGGCCAGGTTAGAGCAAGATCCACAGCCTGCAGATAGTGCCAGCAATCCAAGTTTTGGGGGGTCCATTGCAAACTGAGAATTAGGGTTGCTTGTTCAAGGAGCAGGAAAAAGTGCCGTTAAAGGTATTAAAAGTGGGTTGGAAGCCAGTGCAGTGGCTGAGGCCTGTAGTCTGAGCCTCTGGCATCCTGCCTGGGCCACTGTCGTTTTTTGGTGGTTTTTTTTCCTTTTTTGGTACCAGGAATCAAACTCAGGTTGCAAGGCAGGTGGAAAAACCACTGAGCTAAATCCCGAGCCCCTGGGCCACTGTCTTAGTCACTGCCTCCGAATACGCACAGCATGAAGGAGGAGAGGTTTATTTTGGCTCAGGGTTACAGACTCTGGGCAGCTGGCAGTGTGGATGGGCCTCCAGGAAACAGAGAGAAGGGAGGGAGACACCCAGGACCCTACCAGGTCACACCCCAGAGGCCCCCCTCCAGCCTGGCCCCAAGTCCTAAGCACGCTAGCCGTGGCACCACGTCCTGTCGCCTTCCCCAAGCCCTGCGTCTGAGCATATGAGGCCCTATGGGGACATTCTAGATCCAAACCACAACAGCGACTCAGGCCTATCTCAAAATAAAAATGGACTGGGCCATGGGTTTAGCTCAGTGGTTCCGCTGTCAGCCTCAAAAGCACAAGGTCCCGAGTTCGATCTCTGGTACCAGAATAAATAAATAAATAAATACAAATGGACTGAGGCCGTAGCTCAGTCCCCAGAACCACAGTAAAGGTGGGGAGGGCTGGAGATGTAGCTCTGTGGTTGTATTATAGACAGCTAAGTTAGATAGAAGTTAATGGCAGTCAGAGAGGTACCAGGTCCTCAAAGGAGTCAGGGTGGGAGACGCCAGAACTGTGGCTGGAGACAGTTGGAAGAGAGCCAGGCCTGCAGCCTCTCTGGAGACACAGCAGCTTGGGCTCGTACTGTAAGCAGCATCACCTGGTCAAGTGAGCAGATAAGGCAGCTGATGCACAGGTTGGGGACCTGACCCAGACTCCTCTCCCTGCCCCGAAAGCCTTTGATCTTTCTATGTTAGAAGTTACAGATAGCCAGGGATTTAGCTCAGTGGTTTCGCTGCCTGCTACATAAGCGTGAGGACCCGAGTTTGATCCCTGGTACCAAAAAAAAAAAAAGAAGAAGTTACAGATAAACGGGCCCGGGATGTAGCTCAGTGGCGCCGCGCCTCCCTGGCAAGTGCAAGGTCCTGAGTTCAATCTCTAGCACCCAAAAGAAAAAACAAGTTATAGATAAGCTGAAGTGAGTGCAGCCCTTGCCCTGTGCCTCGCTTCCCTATCGGGTCAGTATAGCTAAGCAGCTGTCTTGTACCTCCATAGATCAGACTCCTCTTGGCCCAGAGTGGTCTGAGATGTCATTTTCATATACAGAGTCCCCCAGACAGAGCCTTGCTGGCCACCCACTTGCGAGACTCCTCTCTCAGGAGCTCTCAACAAACTTTTCCTCCTCTTAACCTCCCTGTCCTCATATCCATTCTTTGGTTATCAAGAGACATGAACTCACAGGTTGGGAGTCGCTTCCCTGTGACAGACAATTGAATGCTTGGCTGTATGTGCAGGGCCCTGGGTTCTATCCCCAGCAATACACACAGACTAGGCAGGGGACTCAAACATAAATCTTTCTGTTTTCCATAGTCTTTTTGTTGTCGGGCGTTTGCTTTAGAAATGGCTCACCAGCTAAAAGTGGTCCAGGTCCTTCTCACCTCAGACAGAATGGATGAGACAAGCCAAATTCGGTGCCAGAGGTTCATCTGAAAAGTGAGGGGTGAAGGAGTAAAGGAAAAAGTAGCTCGGTAGAGTGAACTTGGGCCAAACAGAAGAAAGGCTAAAAGCAAGAGTAAAAGTGCAGATGTGAGAAGCAGGTCAGACTTACACACTTGCTGTAGAGAAGAATGTATGTTAGAGAGGTATGTCAGATAAATCAAGAATCTAGAAGCCATAGGCTTAGCAAGATCCTGTTCACTTATCTGCAGCAGCGTTGGAGCCTTGCTTTTTGAAGAGAAATTTGAAGTCTTCCAGAGGCTTTCAGAAGCAGCTTTCCTTTTGGGTGATCTTGTTCTTTAGACAGTTTAGGTGGGACTAGCTTTAATCTAGAAAGACGAATCCAGTTATCTATCGCTGCCACCTTCACTGCAGCAGATGTTGCAAGGATCACTGAAAAGGGGCCCCCCATTTTGGCTTTAACTGGTAGGCTGGTGTTCTCTCTTTCCAAATTTCACAAGCACTTGGTCTCCAGAGTGGACACTAGGTGGTCCCCTTGGGCCAGGGGCTGGCAGAACTCTGTTCCCGTGTATTTGGATAGCTTGTGGCACTTGACCCACACCGATAAAATACTATAAGGACCTGGAAGACTCAGGTCTACTATCAATCATATCAGAGGACAGAAGTGGTCTCCCATAGGACATCTCAAATGGGCCCAAACTTGGCCCAGTTTTGGGCATGTTACAACCCTCATGAGTGCTCGTGGCAGCAGTCGGAGCCAGGACTCAGACATCTCTTGGCAAAGTTTTGCCAGAGCTCACTTTAGTGTCTGGTTGGCTGTCTGCCCTTCCAGAAGATCAAGGCCGTCACTTGGGATGGAAGTAGTCCTTTATTCCTAAAGCCTTTGCCAGTCCAAGTTGTTTGGAGGTAAAAGAAGGTCCATTGTCACTCTGGAAGGACTGCAGTAGTCCACATCTAGGGGTGATTTCTTTAAGAAGCACCTTGACTACCTCAGTAGCCTTTTCTGAAAGGGTAGGGAAGGCTTCAGCCCAGCCTGTGAAGGAGCCAGGGACCAGCATCCGTTTCAATCCTGCACATGGTGGCATGTCCTCTCCTCTGCACAGGCTCTAGTAAAGGAGGCAGTTTGGGCCTGCCCGGGCTGTTGTAGGCACAGAGTGGATGCGCTTTGCAGACCTATTGGGTGGTTGTTATTAGTCCTGGTCCTGTGAAAACCTGAGTGGCCATTTCCAATGTAGCATCTCTCCCCACATGGGAGGAAGTGTGAAGTGTTTTTGTAGCCTTCCACTGTGTCCTTGGGGAAGGACCAGTTTGTTCCCTAAATGTCAGCAGAGCCCCTTTTAATTCCTCCTTTTCCTAAGGCTCATTTGCCTTCCAGAGGGTAGATCTAGACTGGTTTTAATGGTTCCTTGGGAATTGGGAATAAGACTGCTGTCTCAGGGCTGTGGGGCCACCCGTTTTGCCTCCCTATGAGCCTTTTGATTTCCCAAGGAGACTTCAGACAGTCTCTCTGGTGCCCTTTACCGTGCATGACCAGCCCGCCTGGGAAGATGGACTGCCTCTGGGAGCTGTAGAATATCCTGTCTGCTTTACAGATGATTGTCAGTCAGTAAGCCCATTCCTTCCAGATTGCTGCATATGCACCAGAAAGGCATATCTGGAGTCTGTATAGATGTTTAGCCTTCTGCTTTTTCCTAATATCAATGCGTGAGTAAGAGCTACTGGCTCTGCCTCCTGATCGGAGGTTCCTGGGAGAAGATGTGTAGCTTCAGTGGCTGTTGTGAGCTGACAGCGCATAGCCTGGCTTGTGATGTCCTCCGACAGTGAAGCACAGCCTCCTGAGGACCTTAGAGGAGCAGGTCTCTGACATCTGCTTGCTTGCGTAGGTCTGGGAGATGACTTGCTCCTGGGAGTGGCTAACCTTGGGGCCTGTGGGCATCAAAGAACCAGGCTTAATAGTAGTGCAAATTGTTTTGTTTTTTTGGGGGGGGGGGGCTTGCCAGGGATCAAACTCAGGACCTCTCACTTTCGAGGCAGGCGGTAGAACCACTGAGCTAAATCCCCAGCCCAGTAATGCCAATTTTTATAATAACCTCAGGGTGTCTTAAGGACGTAGTTTGATACTTGGTGAGAGTTCCCCTGTTAACCACAAGTAACCTTTTGTCTCCAGAGTGCCCCTGACCTGATGAGAGTCAGAACTTCCAGTCTCCGTCCTGAAGTTAGCCTTGTAGTTTCCTCTGTTAATACAGCTGCAGCTGCTACTGCCCTCAGGCGGGGTGAGCATCCAGCTGCCACTCCTTCTAACTTCTTTGAAAAGTATGTTACTGGGCAGGGTTCTGATCACAGTCTTTGGGTCAAGACCCACAAAGCAGTTCCTCCCTTTTGTGATATATGGAGGAAGAAGAATTTTCTTAAGACAGGCATTCCCAGTGCTGGAGCCTGAGTCAAGGGCTGCTTTATGTCCCTAAAGCATTGCCAGTCGCTTCTGTCCGTTTCAGGGGTGCAGACTTGGGCCTTTTACTGTCTCATATGAAGGCTTTGCCATTAGTCCAAACTGAGGCAGGCAGAGCCTACAGAAGCCTGCCCTTCCCGGGAAGGGACAGAGCTGCTGTTTGGTGGCAGGAGGCCCAGGATCACAGACAGCCTGGATCTGGCCCTGGATGGCTCGTTGCACAGGTGTATGAATATTTCTTAGAGCCTCATGGAGGGAATCAGAGGGTTGGGGGTGGTGCAAATTCTTCTTGGAAGGTAGAGAGTTTGTGCAGTGTTATGATTGGATAATGTCTGACTTGCTGGGATATCATTATATGTTCCTCGAGGCATTTTCTGGTGCCCGAGCCAAAAGGTGAGGACTGTCTAAACCTCTGTGACAGTTCTCTGTGGGAGAACTGTCCACGTACAATGCTGCTTTTCTCTTGAAATGGGATTTTTTCCATTCAGAGGCATAAGCTGGGAGTCTGGATGTAGGGAGAGGTAGAAGAATACGTTAAAACTAAGACTGAGAACGAATTAGTGTCCCCTTGAATTTGGGAGAGATTTGTGTATGAATCTGCCACTAGAAGAGGGATGGGAATGACAGCCTTGTATTCTCCCAAGGGCTTTATTACAGGGAGAGTGGGAGTGTGTCAAGGGAATTGATGAGCTTTTAAAAGGCCATAGTTTAAAAAAAAAAGGCCATAGTTGAGAAGTCTGTCTCTGAGAGGCTGGAGGCCTTTTTGAGCCTCTTCCTTAGTGGATACTACTTTCGATTAGGAAATTGGCTGGGGTCTTTTAGTCTTATTAATTACTGGCATAGCTGAATTTGCCCTACCAGTATTCCATTCTACCATGCAGCAGGATTTACCTGTTGACTAATTTGGTCAGGGAGACCTGGGGCAGTATCAGCAAATAAAATCTGTTTGGGCCTTAGCTGGAATTTGAGAATTGCCCCCAATTTTGTTAATAAATCTCTTCCTAGCAAGGGAGCAGGGGATGGTAGGACAATTAGTCCTAAACTCATGGTTAGACATCTGCCCTTCAAAGTGCTATCAGAGGAGGAGTAAAGAATCTCTGACTCTAGGGGTCCCTTCGAACCCAGCCACGCCCCACCCCTGTGTCCTCCTGGCTTTTCTGATGCTGTGTCCTGGGCTGGGCTCTGCCCAAGGCTGTCCTGTGTGCTCAGGCGGGCCAGGGGGTTCATCTCTCTGCCCTTGCTAGAAGGTGAGTGGCTGGGGCTGGACGGTACTGTCCTCTTCTAGACCAGGGCCTGGCACATAACAGGAACTCGGTAAATACTCAGCAACAAGTGAGTGACTGCTGAGGGTAACAAAACAGCCGGGCAGGCCAGTGAAAGAGAAGAGGCACAGACTTGATTCATGGAGCAGAGGTGGACTGACGGCAGGCCAGAGGCCACCAGCCCCGAACAGAGAAAAGGCAGGAAGCTTTACAGGGAGGTCTGCCACGTCTGTCATGTGTAGGGGCAGAGCAGATATCTGCGGTCGGGGTCCATGCAGCGATCAAGGCAGGTATCTGGATATTTTCAGGTGACTTGGCATTGAAAAGATGCTGTACTTTGTAGCTGTTACCTCTTTGCTGGGAACATCCCATCCTCTGTTCTGAGTTTGAGATAACGTGGCTTTTGTCAGGTGGAGACAGCACCTGCATTGGCTGCCTGTTTTGCTGTGGTTTTTGTGTCTTGTCAAACTGTAGAGCACATTCATCAACCATTTCACGACTAGCTCAAGCCTGACCCTAAGTACAGTAAAGTATCTCATTTTGTATTGTATTCATTCATCAGTGTGAGTAGACGTCATTCATACATTTCTGGCAACTTGGGTTATTTCTCTAGTGACCTCCTCATGTTCCTTACCCATTTTGTGTCGGGCTTTTGAGTTTGTCTTCGATAGGTGGAGTTTAGGGTGCTGGAGGGCAGCCAGGTAAACTGAAAGTACAGTTCAAGAGCCTGCTGGTTTGTAATCACCCTAAATACTGCAAGCAGCCTGAGGCCCCCAGTGCTGCCCCAGGCGTCCTCGGGCCTTGCAGAATCCAGCTCGGTTCTCCCTGAGGCACGTCTCAGACTGCTCTGTTTCTCGCATTCTCCCAAGACTTTCGCATTTTAGGGTTCTTTTTTTTTTTCTTTCTCAGGCTTATGGTGAGGGCTCTGGTGCTGACTGCAGACGCCATGTTCAAAAACTAAATCTGCTGCAGGGACAGGTTTCTGAGCTGTCACTCAGGTATGAGGGTTTGGAGGGGGCGTGTTGTCTTGGCCTGCTTTTTTTTTTTTTTTTAGGTATAACTTTACTATCATTCACTAAACACACACATATACACAAATTAAAATTATTCAAAGAAAAACAATGCAAGGGGAAAATAACCATATATATATATATTTTTTTTTTTGGTACGGGGGATTGAACTCAGGACCTTGAGCTTGCAGAGCAGGCGCCGGAACCACTGAGCTAAATCCTCAGACCCGACCATATAATATTCAAATATAATAGAACTCAACCAAAGCAAAACTGAAAAGCACTTAAACATTTTTCCATATAATTTTTAAAAAACACGTCAAGCATTAACAAGACGTCAGAAGATATGATTTGTTTCAGATGCTGCGTCTTAACTGGGTGGTGGAGGTATACAGCGAAGGGATCCTTAGCTTTCTGTGTTTCACAGCACAGAGAATTAAATGCCTTGGACCATCCTCCCACAGAAAGTGCCGCCACAGTATTTGAAATGCACTGAGGCACTGTCAAAAGTGAAGTGAATCGCAGCACTCAGGGAGGCCGAGGCAGGAAGGTCACAAGTTCAAGTTCTGCCTGGGCAATTTAATAAGACCCTGTCTCAAAATTAAAATAAAAGGGGGTAAGGATATAGCTCAGTGTAGAGCACCGCTAGGTTCAGTTTCCAGTACCATGAAAGAGAGAAGGCAAACGTGCTGGTTCTGAAGATGGCACATGTGCAGCAAAAAAGAAAAATGAAGTAAAAGCCAGCATCCCAAGAGGATGCACTTGAGCGTGGGGTGATCGGAGCTGCTCAGTGCCAGGCTCAGAGACTCCAGGCCAAGCCTGCGTCTGCCCACAGTGAGCCCTAGGTCTGCTGTTCACAGCCCGAGCGCCCTGTGCTGGCCCTGGCGCTGGCCGGGACCTGGGAAGCACAGGAGACCCCCTGTGTGTGTCACCCTTCTGCAGTCTGCAGCCTCACAGAGACTCAGTTGTCCCAGGAAACAGGCAAATGTAGCTCCTCTCTGGAGCAGCAAGTCTCCCACCCAAGCCTCAAACAGTACCTCAGGTTAGGTTCTAAGGAGCACATATTCGGGTTATATACATACATGGTGTGTGGTGCTGGAGGTCAGAGCCAGGGCCGTGTGCACACCAGGCGGGCACTCTGCCACTGAGCTGTGCCCCAGCCCTGCTACTCAGATGTAGAAATCGACACTCGATGGAGCACAGCACCGTGGGAAAAAGCCAGCACAGCAGTCAGGAAAGTCAGCCCCATAAAGACGGCAGCACTCAGAACACCTAGTGTTTAACGTGCTCAGCAAGATAATATGGGGGACTTTGAAAATAGCCAAGTATAAATTGAAGAAGAAATGAAGTGTTTAGAGAAATTATAAATAAGTCATTGGATTTAAAAATTCAAGCCAGGTGTGGTGGCGCACGCCTGTGATCCCAGCACTTGGGAGGCTGAGGCGGGAGGATCGCTTTGAGTTTGAGGCCAGGCTGAACTACATAGTGTGTGACACCTTGTCTCACAAAATTTTTTTAAAAATTCAATGGGCAGGTAATAGGAAAACCAAATATCTTGTTTTTCTTCTGCTCTCACGCCACAGTCAGTAGAGACTTCTGTGACCCTAAAAAGTGTGAGTTTTTTCCCCAACAGCAAACAAGCCGTTCTGCAGTGGGTGGCAGCGTGTCCTCCGACACTGCCTACCTGGAGACACGTCAGACCGTGGGGTGGGCCAAGTCCAGGCCTCTAGAACTAACCGGTTATACACTGGGCTCCCAGCTGTCTGTGTTACTTTTCTCAACACCCAAAGCTAAGGAGGAGAGGTTTACTTAGCTCACAGGTTGTAAAGGTTTCAGTCTAAGGCAAGGTGGCGTGGGAGAGGGGCGTTGCAGAGGAGAAACCGTGTATGGCGTGGTGGGCAGGAGGCAGCAGCAGCAGAGGACTGGGTCCCTGTGGGGTCGAGGCCCCTGGGCCAAGCCTGCCTTTTCCTTTTCTCTCTTCCAGGCTGCCTACCTTTGGGGCTGTGCCACCCACACCCAGGGTGGGGCATCCTTAACCCCAGCATCACACACCCTAGATCCAGCTACCTCCAAAAAGCCCACCCATGAGCACTTGAGGTTTTGGGGGGCAGCTAGACACGAGCCTGAACACCAACGATCCCCTCCTCAGATGCCGCTAATTTGCTAGGGCAGCTTGCAGAGCTCCGAGAAACACTGTGCTTACATTTACTGTTTTCACCTGAAAGGTGTTGTTGTCGTGTTGTCGTGTTGTTGTTGTTTAGAGACAGGGTTACACTGTGCAACAGCGACCCTCCTACCTCAGCCTCCCAACTACTGGGATCACAGGTGTGCAGTACCACACGAGGCACAAGGTACATTTCTGAGCCAGAAAAGTATGCTCTGTCTGCAGCCCAAAGGGTAGGAGAGAAGAGATTTTCGTATCCAGAATTCCAGAGTTATTCCTTTTTATGTAAATAAGGCACTGGGAAAGTCACCCTATCAAACACCATGTATGAACTGTCCTGTCTGAAAACTCAGTTGGGGCCAGGGACTTAGCTCAGTGATTCCACCGTCTGCCTCCCAAGTGTAAGGTCCTGAGTTCCATCCCTGGTACCAGAAAAACAAACTCATCAGGCTTCTTGTTACATGTAAGTGAAGGGTCTGAAATAGTGTCTTATAGGGGCCAGGATTTAGCTCAGCAGCTCTGCGCCTGCCTCACAAGTGCAGAGTCCTGAGTTTGATCTCCGGTACTTGAAAAAAAGGAAAAGAAAAGAAATAGTGTCTTATGGCCAGGTGTGTGGGTGCACACCTGGAATCCCAGCACTTGGGAGGCTGAGGCAGGATCGCCACAAATTCAAGACCAGCCTGAACTATATAGCAAGACCCTGTCTGCAAAAACAGGGGCAACCTGTAGGCCCAAGGGAAGTCACTCATTGTTCAGGTTCAACCTAGGGTCTTCGCACTGAACTACATCCCAAGCCATTTTTTTGTTTTGTTTTGTTTTTGTTTTGTTTTGTTTTGTTTTGTTTTGGTACTGGGGATCAAACTCGGGACCTTACACTGTCGAAGCAGGCAGCAGAACCACTGAGCTAAATCCCCAGCTCAAGCCATTTTTATTTTGAGATTGGGCCTCACTAATTTGCTAAATTCTCCAGGACAGGCTCAAAGTTACAATCTTCCTGCCTCAGCCTCCCAGTGCTGGGATTACAATGTATACCACTATGCCTGGCCGGAATCATTTTTCAGTAAAAGCAGCTTTGGAGTCCCTGACTGTCTCTGCTTTTTTTTCTTTTTGGTACCAGGGATCGAACTCGGGACCTTGCACTTGCAGGCAGGCACAGCGCCACTGAGCTCCATCCCCGGCTCCACCTTGCTTCTCTGGGTAGGGTTAAAGAGGAAGGAACTTTATCACCATCTGCATTGAAACTAGGCTGTTATCTCCTGGTTTCAGAATACTTGAAGGAGCAGGCGTGGTGGCGCAGGCCTGTGATCCCAGCAGGCTGAGGCAGGAGGATCACCTGAGTTCAAGGCCAGCCTGGAGTAGGTAGCAAGACCTTGTCTTGAAGAGTGGTTGGCCTAAGAGGCTGACAGAGGAGGCTGCCCGGGCGCTGGCGGGCAGTACGTGGGCTTCCGGGACCAAGTAGTGGTACCACGGGCACACACAGCCCTGTGTCCTGCTGGCCAGCCCTGCTCGGGCTGCACCGGCCCCTGGCTCTGGTCCCCATTTCTCTAGTACGTGAGGGAGGAGGAGCTTGAGCAGGGCTAACAGCCCCCAGCTGTGCCTGGGGTCCCCTCACCCCGTCAAGCCCCAGGGCTGCCTCAGTTTTGTCTTTCTTCCTCCATCATTCTTCTGTTTTTGTGTTTAGAGACAGGGTCTTTGCTTTGTAGTCCAGGACGCCTTGACCTCCTTGACCTCTTCGGTCCTCCTGCCTCAGTATCCTGAGTGATTGCTGCCTGCGAGCTCAAGCCCAGCCCAGGGAAAGTCCTTGACAAGTTTTCTCTGCTGCCTTCCTGGGGCTCTCCAGTCCCCCACGCCGCAGGGGATGAGCTGCCTGGTGCAGGGCCCAGGAGGGGCGGGTCTCCACATAGGGCACATCCAGACGGGCAGCCAGGCCCACCCTGCATTCAAGGGCCCCCCAGAAAAAGCCACCAGGGCCCCAGGAAGTACCCCTAAGGCAAGCACTGGGTGTGGGCACCCTGTACAGTACCCTGTTAACTTCACACCCCACACCTTGGGAAGAATTGGGGTCTCATTTTTATTTTGGGGGGTGTGTGTACGTTCAGGCTGGCCTCAAACTCTTGGGAATCCTCCTCAGCTGCCCTAGTGCTTGGATCACAGGCATGTGCCACCGTACCCAGCAAGAATTGGTTGATCAAGTAGTGGGGCAGCATCGCTGAGGGGCCTGGGAGCCTGGCCTAGGTGAGGATTTCAGCCTGCCCAGCAGTTTCCCCAGCTGCTGGCCAGGTGTTCACAGGGCTGCACCCTGGCTCTTCCCAAAGCCTGGCCGCGTCCTCCTGGGCTGTGCTGGCTGAGGGCCCTTTGCTGACAAGACTGGACATGCACCTTCTCTCCCCAGGGGTCGGAGCCAGAGCACAGCAGAGCCTCCCCATAGCCCAGCTGCCCAGGGCCCCCTGGAGTCACAGGTCAGTGAGAACAGCGCCCCCTCTGGTCACGGGACACGAGGTGTGCACCTGTGCAAGCACAGTGCTGGACCTGGCCCGGGGTTCTGCTCATGCCGGGATCCAGCCCCCACCCCCACCATGCTGTGCTGGGCTTGTTTTCTGGACGAGGTCCCTGCAGTGACCAGGCTGGCCCCAACTAGTGACCCCAGGCAGGTCTTACAGAGTAACAGTGACAGTCAGCACAGTGGTGCACACCTGTAATTCCAGCTTCAGGAGGCTGAAGCAGGAGTATCGAGAGAATTGCAGGCTCCAGCCCAGCCTGGCCACAACAGTTCGCTGGAGACCCTGTCTCAGATCAAAACAAATTGTAATGTCTAACCCTGCCTGCAGGCTCCTTCACCACAGTGTTGTAGAGGCAAGGGACACAGGCTGGTGAAGGCTTAGGGGTGTCACATGCAGCTCAGGGCAAAGCCCCCTTGTTTGGCAGAGGCCCGCAGCCTCTCCTGCTGCCTTTGCTTTCACCCTTTCTACATGGTGAACCCTAATATTTGGAGCAGCTCTGGCTCCTAAAGTGGCCGAAAACAGGCCCAGTGCCCCATCACTGGTACCAGAGCTTGGTGTTGGAGCAGGCAGTGGGTTCTGCCCACATCCCTTCAGGGACAGCAGGCAGGCAGTCTGTCCAGGCCCTCCCCAGGGTCTGACCCTCCACCAGGCCCAAAGGTCCACAAGTGGCCACCTGGGGTGTGCGGGGTCTGCTCTTGGGACATCTTTGGCCGAGGTGCAGTGGAGGAACACCGATCAGTGTGTCCCTGGCAACTGGGTCAGCACCAGGCTGAGCCGCTGGCCACACTGCAGCCCCTTCTCCGGTGGTTTCTTTAGGATGACTCGGACTCGGGCCTGAGGGGAGCAGCGCAGCTATGGAGCCCCGACCACCCCTGGAGGCCAACAGCCCCGCCTTCTAAATGGGCTCGGTTTCTCCTGCCACCTGCACACACCCCACAGGACACAGAGCCACCGGCATCAGCACAGAGCGGGCCCAGGCCAGCCAGTCCAGCGCAGGCCATCCCTGGGGAAGGGGAAGGCTGCTTCAGCAGGCCTGCCGCCCCCACCCTACCTCCTCGGGCCACGCTCACACCAGGGCCAGGCCCTGAGAGGCCCTGCGGGCAGAGCCCTCGGGCCGAGGGCTGTCAGGCGGCCCCAATCCATGGGCTGTTCAGCCTCTTCTCAACTGGGGAGGACTTTGAGGACAGCCTGTGAGGTGAGGCCAGGTCCCCAGGACAACGCTGTCAGAGAGCTAGGACAGCAGCAGGGTTAAAGTGCGTATGCCGTTTAATTACAGGGGATTCCAGATCAGGGTGGCTGCAGAGGGAGTTTGTGTTTTAAAGCACTTAACACATTTGGAAATGAGAACTAGAGTGGTCAGGATCCTAAGTGAAACCCTAAGCTGGATTTACCCTGATTTCCCCTCACCAGCCCCGCCGCTCCCAACAGCAAACCCGCTGGCCAGGCTGCACCTCCTGGGGATTCAGATGTCGGTGCTGTGCACACCGCAGCAGCAATGAGACAGGAAAGCGGGCTCGGGACAGCGCCAGGGCACCATCACAGTGGCGGGTGCTTGGAGTACTGGATGGTGTCCAGGGCAGCCCCAATGTCGTAGTTCTTGGTCTGCAGGAGGCGGGTGAGCCAGCCGCCTTCATCAGAGAAGCCCATGGACAGCATCTGGGACAGTGACTCGATCAGCCGGGGGTCAGCCTCTGCCAAAACAGGACCCGAGCCAGGAGGTGAGCACTGAGACCCGGCCTCAGACACGTACTGGCCAACCCTTCCCTGCCGGGGGACTCCGCAGTGTGTTCAGCCCTGCCAGTGCCATGCAGCACCAGCCAGACCGTGTGTGCCCAAACAGGCATGGCTCTGCCCTATAAAGCTTCACTGCCAGGCACGGTGGTTGCTGTCTTCAGTGACTAAGCTACTCAGCTACTAAGTGACTCAGTGACTCAGCTACTCAGGAGGCTGCCAGTGAAGGCTGGGCCCGCCCCATGGCCTCCCCACCCCTCCTAGCTGGCCCCAGGGATGCGCCCAGCTCCCCACATGCAGGTGACCTCCAGGCACCATAGAGAACAGGCAGTGAGGCCCAATGCTGCCTTTACACCGGAGCACCTCCGCAGCGGCCCCTGAATGTCGAGACAAGTTCTCTCCCTCACTAAATTGCCCACTGACTCCCTGCCTCACCCTCCCAGTCACAGGTGTGTGCTGCTACACCAGGCTGGCCTTCTCAATTTTCGGTCTGTGTGGTTTTTTGTGTTTTGTTATTTTTGAGACAGGGTCTTGCTACGTAGCCTGGCCTTGAACTGGTGGCGATACTGCCTCAGCCTCCCAAGCTAGGTGTTAAATTTTAGATAGTACTACAATTGGCTGGGCTTGTGTCACTCAGGACCTATTCTTCATTTTCTGTCACTGATGAGCCCACAGTACAGGCCACCTGATCCTTCTGTCTGTCCTTGACTCAGAAGGTGGAGTAGTGCTCTGCTGAAAGGAAGAGGAGAAACTTGAGAGCACTTGCCTGGTGGGAGGTGCGGGTACAAGGCAGCCTCCTTCAGCCCTGTGGGCCCCTCCTGGGAAGGGTCCAGAGAGCTCAGCTCTTCCGACTCTGGCATCTGGAGGGACTGAAGCTCCCCGGTGGAGGGGTCCACTTCCTTTGAGGACAGATGAGTCCAGTCCTCGTCTCCTCCCGAGCAGTTGTCAGACTCCATCTGCTCCTGGGAGGACACGCGCTGTGAGCAGGCGGCCAGGCAGGGGAGCTGCTAGCTGGACTCCAGCAGAAGGCTCATTAGGGTGACCTAATGTCCCTCTGGCTGGGGCGAGGCTGCGGGAAGAAGCAGGCCTACCTCGGGCTGCCCTGTGGGCTCCAGGGCGATCTTTCTCATCTGCTCTGCCAGAGACTGCGCTATGCCCTTGCCACTGCCCTCTGGCTTGCTTGGTTCAGAAGAGCAGCTGCTTGGCTGGGAGCTGCCCTTGTCATCTGTGCTGGAGCTCTCCGGGGAGACAGATGTCAGGCGGCTCCTCTTCCCTCCGTGCTCCACGTCAATGTCAACTTCAATGCCTGGAGGCCACACAGCAGCAGCTGTGAGGTCGAGGCCTCATGCAGGGTCTCAGCGTGAGGGGCTGCGGGCTTAGAAAGCTCAGCTCTGCACCACCAGCCCTCAAGGGTGGGTACAGGGACACTGGCCCTGGGCTCAACCCCAGAGCCTTACAGCTCTGGATGTGACCCTGTAAGATAACCTCACCAGCCGGAAGCAAACGGATGGTCACCCCCCCCCCCACCTCAGAGGAGCACAGAGGTGGAACTGCTTCTCCAAATGCAGTGGTCCCAAATCCTCTCAACTTTTTGAAACACGTCTAACACACCCATCACACTGGACCTTCCCCTTCTCCAGCGAGGTCAAACATTAATCTCAGCTGGCATCCAAGGTCAGTTTCTGGACCACAAAGTCCATAGTGCAGCCTCATGTTTCTTATGTAAGCAGGACCACAGGTAAGGAGGACCAGTACCAGGGTGGCCACAGGGAGCCCACATGACAAGCGTGTGCAAACCCTGGGACTGAGAAGGCAGCCAGATGCAGACCAAGAGCAGCACCCAGAGGCTGCACAGCACAGGGCCAGCACCTCAACCCCACCCAGGCTTAGTGGGGAACGGAGGGCAGAGTCAGCCCTGCCATTTTCCGACTAACCTATATCGAAGGAGCCCCTCCAGTCCAGCTCCTCCTACCTGATGGCTCAATTCTGGGTTAAAACATCCCTAGCAGGCCTAGAACTGAGGAGGAAGGCTACCAGGGAAATCCCACCGGGAGGTGCCACAGCCATCCTCTCTGGGGCTCCAGGCTCCTCCCTGGTGACAAGCAGCAGCTCTCCTAGGCAGGCTGCCATGGGCCATCACCAGGCCTTGAAGGCACTCTGTGACCTGCACTGGGGCTTTCATGCCATCCCCTGCTCCCTGGCCTGTGTCACTGGTCCCTAAGCTGGTGACCTTCTCTCCACTGCTGGCTGTGCAGCCACACAGCTCTCTGGTGCCTCCACTGATGGTTCCCACCCTCCACCCACTTTCGTCTTCCAAGATCTGATGACTTTGTCTTCTCTTACTGTTTTGTTTGTCCTGATCCATGGTCCTTTAGGTCTGCCCCTACTGTTACTTTAGAAGAGTTGGCAGAAAGACGGACCTAGGGCTAGGGATGTAACTGGTGGTAGACGGCTTGCCATACATGCACAAGGCCCTGAGTCTAATCCCCAGCACGACACACACATACACAACTTTGCAATGAAAAGGCTCAAGCAAAGCCAGGCATGGTGGCACACACCTATAATGCCACCATATGGGAGGCTGAGTCAGAAGGACCCCCAGTTCACGCCAGCCAGCCCGGGTTACCTGGCAAGACCGCCTCAGGAAAACAGAAAAGACAGTTCAGACTAATGGAAAAGTTAAAATACTAACAGTGAACACCTTTGTTTTTTTTATAAAACAGCAAATGATGTACCCCTTCTGTGAAAGAATCCAAACAGAATAAAACCTTCAGAAGCTGTTACCCTCCTCCTAAAGGGCCTCTGAGCATTTCCAAAATCACTCCCAACAACATGCTGAGTGGGGAATCCAGTTTAGAGGTATCCAGAGCTGTGTGCTCTGGAACGGGGGCCCAGAGTGACCCAGCCATCTTCTGACAGGGCCCCCATGGGCCCCCAAAAGCCACTTGGCACACAAGAGTCCTCCCTTGAACTTAGCCTTGCCTTTATGACTTGCCATGCAGGGCCATTGTACAGACTAACAAGGCTGGGGAGGGACCTCGACAGTGGAGCCTAGCCTGTCTCATCCCCAGCACTGCCAAAAATAGAAGGATCATTTTCATAAGGTTTCCACACACCAAACATGGGCCCCCAAAAAGCTGCTGTTGGTGACCCTGCTGTTCACTGACTCACGTTGCAGAGTCCTAGGCTGGAAGAACAGCTCTCAGTGTCCAGCCTGGGTCCCAGTGAGCAGCACACACACACACAGCAGCACACGTGCTCCTCTGTGCTGCTCCCTGAACGCGCCAGAGGTCACTGGCCTGGGACAGCATTAGAATCTCAGCTCTCAGGTGGAGTGCAGATCCAGCAGATGTGAAAACCTGGCTTCCACCCATTGCTTTTCTTCTCATTCCAAAAGCCTCTAACTGCAGAAGCCATGAGTGGTCTGGGCAATTTCACAGCAGCAAGGCCAAGAACTCACTTCACTTCCTGGGCTGCATCAGAGGCAGGGTGTGGGCGTGCACAGAAAGTGCCTGTGAAAAGGCTGGGGTGTAGCACAGCTCAGTGGTAGAACCCTTATCTGGCATACTTTAAAGTCCAGGAGGGCTAGGGACTTAGCTCAGTGGCACCACACCTCCCTCACAAGCACAAGGTCCTGAGTTCAATCCCCAGCCCTGCAAAAACCAAACAGCCAGCTTTGGGTGGCCATGCCCCAAAGCCACTGCAGGCTTATCCACAGGCCCAGAGGCAGCGCTGGGTCAAGCAGGATGGGCACTCCCTGCCGCTGCCGGGCACCATGACAGGCCTCTTTACTGCAGTGCTGGATCCATCAGACTCATGAACCCGACACCCTCTTTAGCCAGTTCTCCCTGTCCCAAAGCCTAGCACCCACCTCCCAGCCATCAGAAGGATGTGTCAGGCACATCCTAAGGCCAGTGTGCTGCAGAGGTGGTGCCCAAGGTCGGGTCCCAACACTCTGAGAGGCACAGTACTCACCAAGCTCCCCACCCCAGACCTACTGTGTGCCCAGAGGCACCCAAATCAGGCTCAGCACAGCAAGCGCTGGGGGTTCCCAACAGATAAACAGCTACTACTACCAAGCCCGAGTCCCATGCCAGGGCTCAGCTGAGGGAAAAGTTATTTCCTCCAGAGACAGAAGGGGACAGACCAGCCCCCTCAAGCCAGTCTGGTCAACCTCCCAGCTAGGGTGACCTTCGTAAAACTCTGGCTGATGCCACCCCATTTCACAGAGAAGGCTGAAACTTGTCAGGGAATTCCAGCTTGAGATGACTGCAGCCTGGCCCGTGGCCAAAGTGGGTCTGAGGGAACAAAATCTTTAAAGATCGAGCACATCAGTTTCCTATTCCTCTGCACCATGCCAGGTGAAGGTTGCAAGGAGGCCATGTGCACAGCAAGTCACCAAAGTGGTGATCTCAAAAGACAAAGAAGTCACTTACCCAGAGGGCTCAGGGCAGCTGCCACACTCTCCCCTACGTTCTTCAGGAAATTTACACTGGGATCCTCTGATGGGCCAGAAGCTTTGGGTTTTACAAAGAAAAAATGATTTAGTGCCTTTGATGCCCACCTCAGTCCTAGCACCTGCATGACAAGGCTCTTACTATCCCAGTGGTCACCATCTCGGGTCACCTTGTGCTGGCAGCACACACTCCCACCTCCCCATCCTCGACTCTTCCTCCATCCTGTGACCCTCGTGTTCCCTAACCCTGCAGAAGCTCTGTATTATAATGTGTAAATACTGTGTCCTAGACAGGCTCTATTCAAAACCGAATGAATATTCCCAACTTTGTCCCAAAGATTAAGAATCCAAGGACACAGTAATAAAAATCCAAACTCTAGAACACAAAGCTGTGTGTAAGTTTTTAACTCTGATCATGCCAGGCATGGCGGTACACGCCTATAATCCCAGCACTCAGAAGGCTAAGGCGGGATTGCAGGGGCTACACAGTGAGTTCAAGGCCAGCCAGCCTGACCTACACAGTGAGACCCCTTTTCTACATGAAATTTGAGCATCTTTGGCCCTGACATTCCTGACAGAAACACAAAAGAAAACAGGGTACATGACAGAGATGCAGGGGCAGAAGGGCCTCCCAAGGCACCTCAGGAGGGCAGCCTGGTAGGAAGGGCCACCTGAGTTAGTGACCTTGGGCACTTAGCTACCTTGGTTTCACCGTCTGTGAAATGGAAGGATGCTGCATTCTACAGGGTTCTATAAGGGTTAAATGGCATGGGTGGTGGCTGGGAAATACCCGGCCTGCCATGGCCACAGCAGGAGTTCAGGACACAGGAAGGCTCAGCTACAGGCCTTCCACAGCACATACTCTGCCTGGCTGCCAACCCAGCCTTCAGGGCCACCGTAGGTGCAAGCCTCACCTGACTCTGCCCTGGGGCGGGCATCTCCCACTCGAGGACGTGGGCTCCAGTGGCCTGGTGGGCCCATCTCCCAGCCAGGCCACCGGCAATGCCCATGTTTCAGCTTCCGGAACCAGCGGCTGTGAGCGAAGCCCTGAGGAGAAAGCAGCGGGGAGGGAGGGCAGTGAGGGCCAGGGTCCCAGGCTCTTGCCACCCATCCTGCACTGGCCCCTGCACCACCGGGTGCCCTACCTCAGCAAAGTGCTCCAGGGGGCTGGCCAGCGGGAGCTTGCTGTGCTCCCTGTGAATGCCTTTCCCCTCGCAGGCGCCACACAGGTCGTAGTTGGGGCACACACTGCACTTGTACCGAGTTCCCACCACAGGCCCGTCACAGCCGTCGCAGATCACGTTGGGGTGTACCATGGGGTGAGGCACTTCCTGCGCACAGTGGGGGCGGTGCTCCCTCCGGTACTCTTTCTTCTCTGCAGGGAGGGCAGATGGGCATTCAGTAGAGTGAGCCCCCCAGTCCCCCCTGGCTATGTCACTACTGGGCAATGGACTCCAAAGGCAGATGCACAGGGGACAGTAACAGCACCAGAGACCCTGGCAGAAGGACCCTACCTATCCTGTTAACCAGGGATGGATGGCACAGGCAGAGCAGAAGCAGCACCTCTGGCCTCGGTCCTCCCCCAAACCCAAGGCTTCCCCTGCTCCAGCACCTGACCCCAGCCCCTAGCTGGGACACAGCATTTGACACGTCCATGTCCTTGAGAACCTGCAGGTTCCTGACTCGTTTTTCCCTGCTATCAGGCAGCAGCCCCTCACCTTTAATGTAGATGCGGAAGATGTCGTCCTTCACATAAGACATGGCCATCATCAGCTCCTCATCACTGGAAAAAGCCACCAAGTCCCCGTCCTCATCTACATGGTTTAAAGACAGCAAGCACATCAGGGCTGGGATGTGGCTCAGAGGTAGAGCACTTGCCTAGCATGCTTAAAGCCCTGGATTCAATCCCCAGTCCCCCTTCCCCCCCAAAAGAGGGAGACAGCAAGAGCACCTGGATTATTCTCCACCAGACACAGCTGCTGAAGTGTGCTGAGGCTACGGGGAAACAAGGACAGGGCTCTAAACTGAGTTAGGGGAAGCAGGGGTAAAAAACAAGATTGCCTGTTCACTCTGACATCACCTGCATAGTTAAGCTGAGAGTCCATCTCAAAAAAAAAAAAAGACACTTGAGGGAAAAATTCTGATTCCTTACAGTAACCCTTAAACTTAACTAGGGTAGGGCCAGGGATTTAGCTCAGTGGCACCCCGCCTGTCTTGCAAGCACAAGGTCCCGAGTTCAATACTCCGTAAGGATCCCCGATACACAAAAAAACTCAACTAAGGCACTGAGTTATCTGCCTGTAGTCCCAACTACGTCAGAAGGCTGAGGCAGGAGTATCACTCAAGCCCAGCTGGAACAGTGAGACCCCCATCTAAAAACCAAACAAAAGGACTAAATTTGTATCTACAGGCCAAGCCACCAAATAGCAAAATTTATAAGAACTAGGGCCACCCCCAAAGATGGAAACAATTTAGAAGTTCACAAACTTAAAAGATGCGGCTTATGTGAGCAATGGGATTTATCCAGTCACTAAGAATAAAGTACTGCTGCATGCTACGACAGACAACCTTGTGCACACTTTGCTAAGTGCAAGAAGCCTTACAAGACTCCGTTTATATAAAGGTCCACAAGAGAGAAAGGACTAAAAGATATTAGTTGTTGTCCACGGGTGGGGAAGATGGGAGGATGGGGGATAACAAAAAGTACTTTATAAAGTGATGAAAACCTTCTAAAATTGTGACGGTTCCAAAAACCTGAAAAATAGGCTAAAAGGGCCGGGGATTTAGCTCAGTGGTTCCGCCGCCTGCCTCACAAGCGCAAGGTCCCAAGTTCGATCCCCGGTACCAAAAAAAAAAAACCCCCAAAAATAGCTAAAGCACGCAAGCACAAGGACCTGAGTTCAATACCTGGTACCAAAAAAAAAAAAAAAAAAGTGGGAAAAATAGCTAAAGGATTTTTTTCTCTACCCAGAATACTTTTCCCCCAGGGCTAGGGATCGAAGCCAAGGCCTTCACACTGAGCTGCATTCCCATCCCTTTTTTCTTTTTAGTCAGGATCTCAGTCACCAAGTTGCCCGGCCTGGGCTCAACTTGTGCTCCTCCGGCCTCAGCAGCCCAGCGTGCTTGCTGGGATTACGGGCACACCCGGCGAGCCATGCACTTCGAAAGGGTGAGCTGCTGGGCACGGTGGCACAGGCCTGTGATCCCAGCACTCCCTCGGGAGGGCTGGGGCAGGAGCGTCACTGAGGACCTGCGTGGTGAGGCCCCGACTCAAAACAAGACCAGACAAAAACAGAGAAACAGGTTAACTGCATGCGATTTACAACTCGGGGAAGTTCCGCACAGAGAGGCACTACCTCTTCGCTCCAAGACCTTGCGCTTGCGAGCAGGCGCGGCCCAGGCGCTCTTTCTGCGGACAGCACAGCGGCCCGGCGGGAGGGCGGCGCTCGGAGGCGGCGCCGGCGCCGTGAGCTCCCAGGGGCGGACTTGGCCGCTCCCACCCCGGCCACAACAAGCCCCGGCCCCGCCCCTGAAGGCCGCCAAAGCCGAAGAGCCCGGGTTCTGAAGGCCGCGGACCCGCTCCGTACTCGGCGCTCGGCCAGGGCCGAGGGTCCCGGCCAGCCGCCGCCCCCGAGCAGCCCCGCGCCCCTCCGCGTCGCCCCCAGGCCCGTGGGGCTTTCGCTCGGCCGCAGCTGGCAGCTGCGGGGCCCCGTGTAACCCGCAGAGAATGCCAGGCCAACCCCCCTCAGGTCGCCGCTCTCACCGCGGTAGTGCGCCTGGAAGCCGCCGGGCCGCAGGCCCGGGAACAGGGCGGCCACCCGCCTCAGCAGCCGCTCGCAGGGCCCGGGGGCCGCCGCCGCCTCCTCGGCCTCCGCCTGCGACTCGGGGCTGAAGCCGAAGCTGAAGCGGCGGATCTCGCGCGCCGCCTCCTCCTTGCCCAGTAGGTAGGCCTTCACGGTGAGCGACGCCATAACAGACAGGCACGAGCGCGAAGCACGGGACACAGCTGAGGCGCTGCGCGGCCCCCTTTATAGGAAGGCCGAGCCCCGCCCCGCGGCCCGAGGGCGGGGCCTCTCCGCCTTTCCCCGCCCCGCCGCCAGGCCGCAGCTCGCGACACCCCCTGGCGGGGCCCCGCGCCCGACGCCCCCTCCTCCCTGCCGCCCCCCCCGCCCCCTCAGTGCCATCGCCGCTGCGCAGTGCCCCCGCACGCGGGCACCCCAAGAGCGGCCCAGCCCTGACCCGGGCGAAGGGACCGCAGGTGTCCTCCTCCGGCCTGGCTGTGACTCAGCAGTGCGGTCCCCACCCGGCCGCGGTTCCCGGCGCAGGGCGCAGAGAGCAGGCAGAGGACCGAGGCCGGGCGGCGCCCCTCCCCGCATGGCGCCTCCTCGTGCAGTGCCCGCCGAGTTCGGGTCGGACCCGGGCTGCTCCCGAGCCAGGGCCGGCGAGGGCTGCCCGGAAGTCAGAGATCACCAAGTGACACTGTGGCCCGAGGGTTCCCCACGGGGCTTGCGAGGCCCCAGGACGCTGGTGAGGGGCGCGAAGGCCGTGGGCAACTGGGCAACGCAGAATGTCCCCCGAGGAAGCCCCCCGCCCGCGTCCTCCAAGAGGAGCGATGGAGTCTGTGGGTTCACAGGAAGCTCGGGCACTGGGGAAGCCGAGAAGAAGGAGGCGCTCGGCAGGCTGGGGTCCTTCCCCGAAGGCTCGTCCAGTCCCGGGAGGCCCCCATCCAGCTATGAGCCAGGAAAACTCCCAGCCTGCACGCAGGGTCAGGGGACGCGCTGGGCAGAGGTGCTCCAGGCAGAGCCTGAGCCCAGCCCTGGGGCTGCAGCGTGGATGGGCCCAGGAAAGCCCCCTGGCTCTGGGCACCAGGCCTTCGGGACAGCTCAGGGCCCCTGTGGGTGCCTGCAAGGTCCCCTTAGTACCCTCACCATTTGGAACCCGTGGTGGGTTTCAGGGAAGTGGTGGAGAGGCTGCCCCTGCTAACAGCCCTCGCCCTGCTCCGCACACTTACAGCGGGGAACCCCCTGGCAGGGCCCTCTTGAGGCCTTGTGATCAGGTGGCCTGGCCTTGCCGGCCCTGAGTCATCATCCCATGACTACCACCATCTTGGTGGGAATCCCCTGCGCTGCCACCATCTCAGTGACAACAGGTGGGGGTGAGGAGGGGCTCCAGGACCCCGGGGCTGTCTTTGGGGGACCCCAGAGCAAAATGAGCTCTCAGAGGCCAAGGCTGCCCTGACCAATCCACTGGTCCTGCCATCGTCTGATGTCTTTCCCATTCCCTCCGGCGACACTCGAGCCCCCACGCTCTGGAGCACGTTATGGACACCGAGAAAGGAGAGGGGACACAGGACTAAGCAGCCCTGCCACCTCCAGCACGCGATCACCTCCTCTTGCCTTTTGCTTTTCTTTCATGGGTGGTGGGGAATAAACCCAGGGCCTTCACACTGAGCTACATTTTCAGGGTTTTTTGAGACAGGATCTTACCGGGTAGATAGCCCAGGGTGGCCTTGAATTCACATTGATCAGTGCCTCAGCTAAAGTTCCTGCTGGGGGGCGGTCAATTTGCAGCCCTCTAACATATCTGAATATGTTAACCTATGTAAATAGAAAGCTAACACGATAAATATAGAGAAAAATGTGCCTGGGGGAGACTGGCTACCTCCACCCCACCCCAGCTGTGACACCAGCAGAGATCCTCCTGCCTCAGCTTCCCAGTGCTGGGATCACAGGTGTGTGCCACCACACCCAGCTTTGTTTTGGTTTTTTGGGTTATTTTGAGACAGGGTCTCAGGCTGCGCTGGAACTTTCCATCCTCTTCCCTCATCCTCTCAGAGGGCTGAGATTGCAGGCATCCACAACTACGCCCATGCATCTCTCCCCATCTTTGAAATGGGTCCAGAGTTGGAGGACTTGTAGCACTGATAGAACAGTGGGGCGGAGGAGTTCGCTTCCCTCAGCACAGAGGAGCCTGGGCAGCACCCGGGGTCTCCTCCCTCCTCTCTCTCCTTCACCCGCTGAGCTGGGAAGCCTCCCGGGACCATTCTGCATAACCTTAGACTAAGGGATCTTCGGCCCTTCTTTCTCCCTTGCCCGAAAGCCCGACAGTTCTGCATGGCTTGCAGTGTTCCTTTTCTGTTGCCCCAGCACCATTTCTCTGTAACCTTCTGTAAGTCCAGCTCAGGGAAGGCCGAGGCAGGAGTATCACCATGAATTCAAGCCAGGCCTGAATTATGAAGTGAGACCTTGTGTCAAAAAATAAAATAAACCTAACTGCCTTTCCCTCACCACCTAGTATACAACGCTGTGCAGTTCTTTGCAGACTACGGAGTCTGTCGGGGGTGCCACAGTTAGGTTGGGTGGCCCTGGCCCAGGTGTGCTTCTTGTTTGGGTGGGACTGGGGCAGGGTTCTGATTCCCCGAGGAGAGCAGGAGGGCGTGGTGGGGTGAAGGACCAGGCTGGGAAGAGACTTGAGTCTGGAGGTGCGCGCACACACCCACACACACACACCTCCCACACACACACACCCACACCCCCGCGGGGTGCCTGGAGTTGTAGAGAGCTGTTAGGTAGAAATTCTGTAGGCAGTCAGACAGGGCTGGGCCGTCCAGTGGTGTGGAGGAAGGTGACCAAACTGTGCCTGGAGGTGCATCTGGAGGTCAAAGTCCCACTGGGCAGATCTGCATACTTCCCTGAGGGATAAACAGAAGCTTGGGACTATTGGCACCACCCTTGTGGGCTTCCCTATAGATACAGGTTATCTCACTGGGGGTGGGCCAACCTCCTCCACCCACTAGTACCACAGATTATCCACGACTCAACCCTTACACCCCTGTGACCACGGGTCAGTGTAACCTAGGGGACTATCCTTGTAATCTTATTACTTGATTATAGCTGTTACCCATCTTGTACCCACCTCCTGGCTTTGATGTATAAAACTTCTCTGAGGGTCGGGGATTTAGCTCAGTGGTTCCACCACCTGCCTTGCAAGCAGAAGGACCTGAGTTCGATCGCCTGTACCAAAATAAATAAATAAAATAAAACTTCCTTTGAGAAGTGAGTTTGTTGGCAACCCCTTCAGACCCCACCTGTCTCAGGAGCTATTCTTATTCCACCTTCCTATTCCCCAATAAATTGTCCTACTCTTAACATCCCTTGTCCCTTAGAATTCATTCATTCTTCACTTTGGAGAACGTCTAGGGTGTTCGAGTGACATCTATTCCCCTTGTGTCACTCCTGTATCATCGGGCAGTCCGAGTCCTCCTGCCCTCTGCTGTCTTGTCAACACCTCCTCGGTGCCCCCCCCCATGGTCTTCTGTCCTTGGGGTGCGGGTCGGGCGACAGGTGGGTGCATGAGGAGCCCCAGGCCCGCCCCAGCTAGGCGGGGCTGCAGGTCGCATGGCCTCTGAGTGGCGCCTCACTGCACCTGCCTGCCCCGGGGAGCCGCCATCGCCGAGATCCATCGGCGCTCTGTGCGCCCGTCCGGCCCTCCCGAGCAGAGCCTCCACCCTGACCGCACCTTCCGGGCTGCCCTCCCTGTGGGGCGTGTTCCTGGTGTGAGGGTCGGCTGGGCCTGGCCCTGAAGAGTCGGGGGACCTGGTGGGAGCGTGGGGTGACGCCGGCTGCTGCAGCACAGGAAGGCCGGGCAGCCCTCGAGGCGGACGGCCCCGAGGCCGGGGACACTCCGGACACGCTCGCCGCGGTGCGCGCGGCCCGGAAAGCGCCCAGCGGGGCAGCAGGAACACGGCCGGCCACCGGGCGGCGCCCGGCACAAAGACAGGAGGGCGCGGGCGCCCGCTTGGCAGCTGCGCCCGGCCCCTCCCAGCGCCCGAGGGTGGGTCCCGGTCCCCGGCGGGCTCCGGGCCCAGCTGGACGTGGCCGGCGCTGCTCTTGCCTTACGGCGGCAGGAAGCGGTCCCGGCGCTGCCGTAGGCGAGCGTGCCACCGGCCGCGTCCCGGGGCTGCCCACTGGGGGGCGCCTGCGCCGGTTTACTGCGTAGGGCAGCCGGAGCCCAAGGAGGGGCTCGGACAGCTGCGCCCCTGCCAGGCTGTCCTGTCCCGAGGTCATGGGTGGCCGAGACTGTCCCCGGGCCGGGGTGGCTTCCCAGAGGCTGCGCACAGGCGCAGGGGCCAGAGAGGCTCCCAGCCCGGGGAGGGGAGGAGGAGAGGCCAGCGCTGTCCCGGGGGAAGGTCAGGCCCCGACCCAGCAGCGCGGGAGCCCCAGGGCTGTGCCCACAGCAAAAGCACTGGGCTCCGGTCCCCAGCTTCCCCGTGAACACCTTTCCTGAAGGTCGTCTGACTTCAAGGATCCAGACCTTTCTTGCTCCCAAAGATCTCGCGCCGGGGCGGGGGCGGGGGTGGGGGGGTGGGGGAGGTGGGCGGCTTGGGGCTGGATCCTCCTGGCCCCTGGGGCCCCTCCAGCTGACGCGTTTCAAACACCACCTTTGCCTCCCCTACCAAGTACGAGGGGAGAGCCGCTGGGCAGAGCCGCTGGGCGTTGGAGTAGAGCACTTGCCCTAACCCTGAGGGGCCCTGGGCTCCTCTCCAGAATTGCAAAGGAAAAAATAAAATGACAGGAGGCTGTTGTTTTACTGGACTAAATGTCTCCATTTAGGCCTCAGTAGTCCAGGCTAAAAATCCAAATGGAGTCACCCATGCTAAAGTCACAGAACTAAATTGTTATGTGACCCTTCCAGAAATCAGGAGAGCCAATTAGTTTTGTTTTGTTTTTGTTTCTGCAGTAGTGGGGATTGAACCTAGGGGGCTACAGAGCTGCATCCCCAGCTACCTCAACTTCCCTCCCTTCTCCCCTCAAAAGCTGTAAAGTGCATCTCCCCCCAACCCTGGGCATACAGATTAATGAGTTTCATTTTGGGAGAGTCATACATGCATATAATATCGTGGTATAGACAGCTGAGTTAGGTAGAAAGATTTCAGGCAATCAGACCGGGCTGGGCCCTGAGAGACAGAGCAGAGGAGAAAACATCACAGCTGGCTGGAGGCTGGTTTACTGAATGTCAGGCCTCAGAGTAGAGATGAAATGCCTATGTACCTCTCAGGGATAAACAAAAGCTGAGTGCCACCTTTTGAAATCCCTAAATAAACCATTATCTCATTAAGGGTGGGCCATCTTTTCCCACCTTCTAACACTAAGACTACTAAAACAAGACAAGACTACAGGTATGGATCATTGATCAAGGTTAATGATGCGGTCCTTGTACCTTGCTACAGGACTTGCTTCCCCATTGGATCAGTATTACCCGAAGGGACTATACTTGTAATCCTATTGGTTGATCATAGTTTTGTCCCACCTTATACCCACCTCTTGATTTTGCTCTGGAAAACCTCTGTAAATTGAGTCTGAGGCAACCCACTTTCCGGGTTCCCTCTCAGGAGCTGTCTCTCCATCAATACAATTTCCTACTCCTAACCTCAATCTTTCCTCAGAATTCATTCTTCAGTTGGGGGACCAGGAACTCAAGGCATCAGACATCTAGTAGGATTGGGAGTTACATCTGTTTGCCTGCCCCGTGTCATTAGCACCTAACATACTAGTACTTGATTTAACATTTTGTGGCAGGGTCCCTAAATTGCTCAGGTTGGCCTTGAACTTTTCTTCTGCCTCAGCCACTCCACATAAACAGGATTACCATTGCCCCAGGTCGAACCAGGCCAGTTTCAAGGGATATGATAAACTGTGCTCAATAATACACAAACACACACACACACACACAGGCACACACACCCACACGTGCAAGCCCGAAAACTATGGTCGCCTATGCTAACCAATCATGTTCCTATTGTTCTCTCACTGCCCCGCCTTATGAGGAAAGTAACGGAAATGACCAGTTTGCTCCTGCTCTTCCTTTCTGCTTTCTGTAGCTGTCCTCCATCACACCCAGCCCTTCCACTTAGATCCTTTGAATACTCACTCTAGTTTACTGAATGCCTATTGCCTGATTCTGGAATCACAAATAAAGCCAAATGCCACCTGTACATTTGTTGTAATTCTGTCCTTTAACATCCGCAGCTGGTGTCCCTGACTGGGTGGGCACTCTGGAGCAGGATGGCACCGTGTGACCTTCGATCAGTGCTTGCAGTGAATGGCCACCCTGCATGTGCTGGGCCTTGCTGGGCTGGCCAGAGTGCTGCAGCCCTCGAGGGCAGGTGTGGACAGTGACCAAGCTGAGCAACGTGGTGACCACTCCTGTCACCCGGAAGCAGAAGCCTGCTGGGGAGCTGGCCCCACACTGACAGCCGATCAAAGCATGGAGATCCCTGCTGGCCTCACGCTGGCAACTACATTTTGATTTTAGTTCACTGTATCTAGTGGCGCTGACCCAACACCACCTATGTCCCCCGCACCTCCAAGGTTCAAGGTGGCAGTGACAGCCACAGCATGGGGGAGCAGCCTGGCATTCAGCCGGGACAGGCCTGCCCCTGGAAACACTAGCTCTTCCTAAGACTACCAACGCTCACGGGGCACATCTTTTGTGCCGGAGATGTTCTGAGTACTTCATAGACATGAACCCTCCTGCTCCTTTGAGGGAAGACCATGTGCTCACTTCTGGTCAAGGACCTGAGACAGAAAAGCCAGTGACCACCGCCAGCAAGAGCATTTATGTATTCACCAATGCCAGTTTCCAGAGTTCTCTTTCCCTTGCCAAGGAATCTGCAGTGTTCGGGAGGTTATTCCCGTTAAAGCACATAAATGGCCATGGGTGCTGGCACACACTGTAATCCCAGCACTCTAGAAGGCTGAGGCAGGGGGACTGTAAGTTCCAGGCCAGCCTGAGCAATTTAGCAACTTAGTGAGACCTGTCTCAAAATGAAAAATAAAAAGGGCTGGAAATGTAGTTCAATGTGAAGGCCCTGGGTTCACTCGCCAGTTCAAAAAAGGGATGTAGGGTCCAGGGATTGAGGTCAGTGGTTTTGCCGCCTGGTGCACAGGCACAAGGACCCCAGTTCGATCCCCAGTACCAAAAAAAAAAAAAAAGGGATGTAGCTCACTGCAGAGTATGAGCCTAACATGGGAGGCCGGAGTTCAATCCCCAGCACCATACACATTTGAAGTTACAGCAACACAAATTTCATCTGATTATTATCTCCGTTTTACCCCCAGACCAAAAAATATGCACAGAAAAGAGGTGGAGAAGTAAAAGATCAGGTAACTTGCCTAAAGGCCAGGTAAGTGCTCTTACACCATGGAAGCAGGACTCTGAACCCTGGATGGCCATGGCCCTCCATCATGTCCTGACTTCAATGATGCATGTCTCCGAAGGATTCCCCAGACCCACTGACACCACCCATTCCAGACCCTCTTTCTCCTAGGTACCTATGTCAGAGAAGCAATTTTTTGAGACAGAGTCTAGCTATGTAGTTCAGGCTGGCTCTTACTCACTACGTAGCTCAGGTTGGCCTCTAACTCGCAGTGATTCTCCTGCCTCAGCCTCCCCAGTGGTGGGATTATAGGTGTAAGCCACCACGCCTGCCCTGACAAGCAATTTTCTTCCTGTACTTTTTTATGTTCAGTACTGGCAGCCAGTGGATTAAACAGATAAAACAGATCAGCAAGAGAAAAGGCAAAATTTTATTCATGCAATCAGCAGTTAGGAATTAGGGGCTCATATCTCAAGTTAATAGAGGAAGAGAGCTGGGCATGGAGGTGCATGTCTGTAGTCTCAACACTCTGGAGGCTGAGGCAGGAGGATCCCTGCAAGTTCAAGGCCAACCAGGGCTACGTGTGGCAAGACCCAGTCTCAAAAACACAAAAACAAAACCAGAGGAAAGGGAAGAGGAAAGGGATACTTACAAGAAAACTAACTTCTAGGAAAGATGATGTGATTTGTGACAATATTGAGTGAGGATGTCTGCCTGGGTGTGGTGCAGGCTTCTCTGTGATAAAGGCTTGAGTCAGTCTTTTTCTGGCTGTCACCAGGAAATGCATTTAAGACAGTCGAGTTCTTTCACAAGACTCTTATTTTAGGCCCATAAAAGACTTCAGGTGAAGTCTATTCTCAAATCCCTTGAACTCAAAGCACTGCTTATGACAGAATGTGGCCTTTGTCTACAACAGCCCCTCCCCGGTTCTCTCCAGTCTAATCCCGGCCATATTACCACCTCACAATGCAAACACAAGCTCACGTCCTCGGCCCTACACGCTTCCGCTTAGACCTCTGGCAAGCCCAGGAGGGGAAAAGCTCAAATCGCCAGGCACTCCTGGGGTCCAAGGCCAGGGCCCTGCGTTATGGTACAGCCTCCCCCTGCCTCCTCCCCCTGCAGCTCCAACCAGTGTATTTGCAAATGCAAATGAAGGCCTGCCTGCAGAGGCCTAGGCCACGCCTGGTCGTGCCGTCGCTCTCGGTCCCTCCGGCCCCACCCACACGTTCCCACCGGCGGATTTTGCCTTTCCAGCCCTGGGGACTGGACTCTGGCAGGGCAGTGATCAGGTCAAAGGTCAAAGTTGCCGCCTGTGTGTTTAGATTTCTACTGGTCCAAGGGTGTCGGGCATAGGTGGATCTGCTGAACATTGGTTCCGAATGAATAAGGGAATGAGGCAACAAAGAACAGGTCGGATGAGGGCCGACCTGACATGGGGCAGAGCTTCTGAGCTTGCACTGCGCAGGCTCACTCCCAGCATCTGCAGAAATGGGGGGCCCTGCCTAGAACTCCGTTTCGAAATGCAGTGTATTTCCAAAGATACTGAAATGTGGATGTCACAATACACAAACACGGGAGACACAGAAATATCTGATTCTTTATTAACTTATTAAATCGGCAGGACAGATAAGCACCAGAAATACGAAACTACTACTGTGAGTTTAGCGGCATTTCTGAAGTGTCTGCCTCGCTACTCTGCTACTCTCGCTGAAGTAGATGAGGATCCCTGTGATTTCTGCTATGACCCCGAGGGACTGGTAATTCTACCAGCCTTTGCAGCTTCCATTTGTAATTGAAGGACGGATCAAGTTTCAGTTAGGTATTAGTGAGAATATAGACGGTGGTTTTTTCTCCTTAGCTCAGCTCCCGGTCGGCTCCAGGACCCGGTCCCTAGACCACATGTTTAAGGTCACCTCCAAGGGCTGCCCCAGCAAATACGGAGGAACAAAGTGGGCAGAGGGCTGGCGCGTAATCCAACACAAAAGGGTACTTGAAGAACAAAGGAAGGCCTTCAGCTTGGGGTTTGGAGGGAGGTGGGGGGTTCTGGGCCGCTGGCTCCACCTTTCCTCTCCAGTGGAGTGGGAGCGGGTACCAGGAGCTGAGCCTGGACGGTGCAGGACCAGGAAGAGCTGGGAGAGCGAGGGAGTCTGTCTGGCGGCAGACAGGCCCAGAGTAATGCATTACTACTCGGGCACGGGGAGCAGGGGGAAACGGGAGAGCAGTCAGGCGCCGCAGCCCTGCCTCCCAGGGGCCGGGGCGCACTGGCTAGGGGCATGGGCACAGGGTTACGGGGCTCCCCACGCCTCGGTCCCCACAGGCCCCAGGAGCGGGCAGCCCGGCCCCTCTTTGGCTCTTCCTTCCCCTCTGCCCCAAGGCACCCTGCCGAGGAGGGGACTCAGAAAAGCTTCCCAGGGTGGTCCTGGTCAACCCCATCGCCTTTATTTTCACTGACCTAATAATATTTTTCCTCAAATCCATTCACATTTAAGCTCAACGCTCTTTTGAAGTGTGAGGCAGTGCTGGGGCTTGAACCTGGGCCTTATGAATGCAAGTGCTATAGCTGAGCTACGTCGCCAGCCAGTACATTTGCTCTCTTTTATTTTTAAAATGAAGCCTCCGTAACAACCAAAACGAAAAGCCGTTATCCTTTGCCCCAAATAGCAGCCGCCTGTGAAAACACAGGAACAACGCTTCCTCCATCGAGGCCTGGCCTTGGGCTCAGTGCAGTAACCAGAGAGCAGCTGTGAGGCGCTCGGGAGGAGCCCAGTCCCGGGCGCAGGCCGAGGTCAAAGCCCACCGCCCGCTGGCCTCGCCAGGCACACACGTCTTCCCGGCGAAGGTCCCGCGTCCGGACCCCGGGGCCCGGGCGCCTCTGCTTCCGGTGTGGACTGAGCCGGCAGGGGAGGCCCGGCCGCTCCGTCCCCATATGAGCCCGCCCGCCCCAAACGTCCACGCGCGAGCCGGGAGGGTAGGAGCAGGAACCTGGCTCGGGAACGCCGCACACCGGAGCCACGGGGGTGGTGGCAGGGAGCCGCGCCGGGCTGGGCCGTCCTCAGCTCAGCCCCCTCGGTTAGCGCAGGCACGAAGGACGAGCGAGCGAGCGAGCGAGCGCGGCCCAGCAGGCCCACGCCCGTCCGCCCCGAGCGCGGCCTTTGCCCCGGGTCCCGCACATCCTGACCTGCTCGGGCCTGGGGTGTCCGGGGTCCCCGAGGAAGCCAGGGAGCTCCGGGTCTCGGGTGCTGCGTGCGATGCTGCCGAAAGGGGTCTCGGGGCGCCTCCAGACCCCGCCGCCCTGCTCCCCGCGCCGCCCCCCGTCCTGGCGACCGCCCCAGCCTCGACTTACCGGAGCCCGCGCGCCCGCCCCGCCCCGCCCCTCGCAGCGGCGGCTGCCGTGCTGCGGCCCCTTTAAATCCGGGCCGCTCCGCCCCGCGCCTTCCACTCCGGCCGCATCCGCGCCCGGCCCCGCAGCCCGGCCCCGCGCCCGCCGAGGCCCGGCGTCCGGCCCCGCGCTCCTCGCCGCCTGCCCGGCCCCGGGCCCGCGCCCCGCGCTCCCCGCCCCGGGGCCGGGCTCCCCCGCAGCCCCCGCCGCCCGCCCGGGCCATGCGGCCTCGGGGAGATGAGGCTCCGCCACGGCACCTTCCTGTCGCTGCTGCTCTTCTGCCTGTGCGCCTTCCTCTCGCTGTCCTGGTACGCGGCGCTCGGCGGCCAGAAAGGTGAGCCCGGCCCCCGCCAGCCGGGGCGCCCGCGGAGGCCTCGTCCACCCCGCGGAGGGCGCCCCGGAGAGGCGGCTTCCGTCCTGCCGCCTGCGCTTCCTGCAGGCTCAGTCTGAGGCCCGCCGGCCTCTGCCTCTCTCCGCCAACTTTCCTGTCTCCAGCACCTCCTAGATGAGGCTGGAGGAGTCCTGGCCGAGCAGCCCAGCCTTCCCGGAGCGTCCGAGGCCCCACGCCCGCCAGGTTCCCGCCAGCCCGGCCCAGCCTCCTGCGTTGGTCCTGTTCGGGCGGAGGCCTGGACTGGCCTTGGCTGCGCCAACCAGGGACCCGAGGACAGACCCCGAGGGCCTGGCGCAGGGAGGACACGGCAGGGCAGAGCTCGGGAGGTGGGTGTCACGCTGGGGAGCGCACTTGGAGCCCTGGACAGGGAGGCTGCAGGTGCGGACTGGCACGGAGGCCTAGGCGGGGCCTTGTCTAGGTGGGGCGATGGTTCGTGCCCCTCAGCCCAGCCCAGGCCGCAGTTCCCTGCAGCACAAGCCTCGGCCCGATGTCAGGAGCAGCCACACAGGGCCCCATCGAAGCAGACGCCTCCCGTGGGAGCCCAGCTGGCCACAGGGCCGGTCTCCATGCGGCTCCGCCCAGGGCTGCCTGGGCCTGAGGGGGCATCGGGGAACGAGGTTCGCAGAGGGCCTGGGTTTCTTGCCCCCGGAATGGGAGCCCAGGTACCTGTGGGCACCGAGAGGGCCACAACTTGGGCCTGCCCCGTGGGGGGCTTCAGGGTTCCTCGGAGGCCCGGAGAAGCCAGAGACGTGCGCCGTTAGGTGAAGCTTCTCGAAGAGCTTGCGTGCGGAGAACCTCGGGTTAGGCTGGTAGTGAGTGAAGCCGCGCTCTTCCGGGCTGAGGCCAGGTTGGGTCCCGGCTTCCAGCTGGCAGCGGATGTGGGGCTCAGCGGAGGACACAGCACTCAGAGGAAAAGCACAGAGACCGGAATCTCCACGGAAAGGAGGAGATGGGCGGGGAGCAGGACAGGAAGGGGATCCCGGGCGCAGGGGCATCCTGGAAGGACGAGGTCAGGTCCGGGCGGACCCGGGGAGGGCTTGGGGCCCAGCTGCCCATCTGGCCTCTGCTGTATTTGCGCAGCAACTCTTCGGGGCTCGGCCTGCAGCCCTCAGCCACCTCCCCAGCCCCCAGCCTGTCCCTCCCCGGACTCAGACCCTCCTGCACTTCTGGGAAGGAGCGGGCGGGACAGGAAGTGCACACCTGCCGGCGTCTTCACCCCTTACCCACTCTGGCCAGGCCTGTTTTCTCATCCCCACGGTAGCTCAGGGAACAAGAGCTGTGCCCCACTTTGACTCTGGAATCTGTTTTCTCGACAGAGAGCCAACCAAGGGAATGTTGTGGTTTGTGGCCTCAGGGTTTCCTGACTTTCTGCCTTTAGGGGAGAGCGAGGAAACCTCAGGCCCCATTGCTGCCGATAGTGTGGCTGCAGCTGCATTTCTTCCGCCAGCTCCACCAGTCCCAGGGGCAGGAAGACGTGGATGGGAGGAGAAGGCAGAGTCCCCCCAGCTCCAGCCAGAAGGTGCCTCGGCTGCACCCTGGCTGCCCATCCCCAGAGAGAAGGTGGCGGACCCAGGACCGCCTGGCAGAGCCCGAGTAAGACAGCCCTCGGGGAGGCAGTCACGGAGCATGGGTTTCTGGCTTGGTGGACCCACAGTCCGAGAAGCCAGGAGTGAGGGGAAGCCTGGATCTCGTAGGCAGCAGCAGGCCAGGTAGGGCCAGAGCAGAGGTGGGACAAGGGATATGACCGAAGGGCTGGTGTGGGCAGGGCAGGACCCCCGCCTGTCGGTAAGACCTGGGGGAGAGCGGAGGTCCCTGGGGAAGAAAGGCCAGGGCAGGGAGCAAGTCGAGCCGAGGCCTGGGTGCCAGAGTGATGCAGGGCAACATGGCCCACCTGCCTGTCCGGCAGTGCTTACTCACAGAGCAGGGGTGGTCAGGACGGGGCTCTGCCCACCTTTCCCTTTCAGAGTGGTCACACTCGAGGCTGCCTTGGATGGAGCCAGTGGCACAGGGCTGTGCCCTCTGTCCACTGCACCTGGGCAGAGGGAAGCACCTGTCCTGTCTGGGCAGCTTTGGACCCCTCTGTCCACTCCGTGTCAGCAGCTGCCAAGAGGGAGGCTCCCTGGACCTGCCACCCAGCCCATGCTGGCTGGGTTGCGGGTCAGGGAGTATTGGGGTGACCAGCTCTTCCTCCTTTCCAGGATAACCTGGCCCCAGAGCCCAGCCGAGGGTAACCCAGAACTAACCCCTGACCCCCCAGCTCAGTGTGGCCTAGGGCTTCCCTGGTGAGGCAGCTATCAGAAGTTTAGGGCACAAGCTGCTCCCCTGGGAGGTGCTTGGGGGGGATCCCTGCGCTTCTCCTGTTCCCCAGCACCTCCTGCCTGGGGTCCTCACTCGGCTTCCAGTGTGTGAAGTGACCAAACTCTGCCCTGCTCCTGACCTCGGTGCCCAGCAGGGGTCAAGGGATGGAGAGCTGTGTGGGGTGGGCAGGGAGCTCTGGAAACTCCTGGACTCAAAGACTTGAAATGTGGCCTTGAAGGCTGCATCTCCTTTAATTAAGCCCAGAAGACAACGGGATTACAGGCAGAGGTGGCAAACTGTGTAGGGCACAGACATTGGGCAGGGGGAAAGGACTGTCTGCCTGGCAGACCACAGGGCAGGACCCAGGCTAACAGGCCTGAGGGCAAAGGAGCGCATGGGCACAGGAACTATTGTTTATCCTCCTGCTGCTGGGCTTGGCCAGGCCAGTGGAGCCAGGTGCCTGGCACCCCAGGGCGCCCTCCCCCACAGCTCGGCAGCCCCACCTGTGCGGCCCTCAGCTACCCCACCCTGATGCCAGGCTTAGCTCAGGCCCAGGTGTTCTGATGGCTGACTCCAGGCACTTCAAGATGGCCCAGGTTTAGCTGGGTGTGGTGGTGCACTTCTGAGGCTGAGGCAGGAGGATCACTGCAAGAGTTAGAGGCCAGGGCCAGGGATTTAGCTCAAGGGCAAAGTGCATGCCCGGCAAGCTCGAGGCCCTGAGTTTGATTCCCATACACAAAAAAGGCCCAAAACATCTCCAGAGATTCCCTTCGGGGGCTCGCTGCTCCCCCACACTGACGGGTTGAGCAACTTCTAGGATAGACTCTCAAACTCTGCTCATCTGAGCTCTGAGAAAGGGGGTGGGAGAGGCGGGCCCTGCAGGAGCCACTGCAGGGGCCTGGTGACAATGACCAGTGGTGGCCGGCATCCGGGACACTGTCAGACTGCACCCGGCTCAGTGGTACTTGGAGCATGGGAGGAAGAGGCAGAGTGGGCGGAGCAGCCGCTGGAAGAGGGGTGGAGCTTTTGTGCCCTGGCTGGGACCACAGGGAGCCTGAGAAACACACGCTTTGGGAGCCAGTGAGGGTAGGGCTTGGGACTGCTCTGCGGAAGGACCGCGGCTGCCCCCAGGGACGCAGTAGCAGGGTGGGAGGAGAGTGCTGAGGGCTGAACCCCTGCCCGGTTCTTCCAACCACGCCTGGCTCAGGGTGGCTTCACAGTGACCCCACGGAGCCCAGACAGCCTGCCTTGGGCAGGCCCGCATGCAGACGCGGGGCTGCTCGCGGGCGCCCCCTGCTGACGGCGGCGTGCGGCCCGCAGGCGACGTGGCGGACGTTTACCAGCGGGAGTTCCTGGCGCTGCGCGACCGCCTGCACGCGGCGGAGCAGGAGAGCCTTAAGCGCTCCAAGGAGCTCAACCTGGTGCTGGACGAAATCAAGAGGGCCGTGTCCGAGAGGCAGGCGCTGCGGGACGGGGAAGGGAACCGCACCTGGGGCCGCCTGGCAGGTGAGCGGCGTGGGGGGCACAACCGCACCCCGGGCTGCCCTGCCCGCCTGATCCCCGCTTTCCCGCCCCAGAGGACCCGCGGCTGAAGCCCTGGAACGGGTCGCATCGGCACGTGCTGCACCTGCCCACTGTCTTCCACCACCTGCCGCACCTGCTGGCCAAGGAGAGCAGCCTGCAGCCGGCCGTCCGCGTGGGCCAGGGCCGCACCGGAGGTAGGGAGGGGGGGGGCGGGCGGCGAGGTGGCCCGGGGCCCGCGCCCAGCGTCTCCCTGCTCCCCCGCAGTGTCGGTGGTGATGGGCATCCCCAGTGTGCGGCGTGAGGTGCACTCCTACCTGACGGACACGCTGCACTCGCTCATCTCCGAGCTGAGCCCGCAGGAGAAGGAGGACTCGGTCATCGTGGTGCTGATCGCCGAGGCGAGTGGTGGGCATGAGGGCAGGGAGGGCACGGGGCGCCCCTCGCGCTGCTCAGCCAGGAGAAGGGAAGCCTGTGTTCTGGGGAGAGCTCTCCGAGGTGTCCTTCACAAACAGGAAGACAGAAAGTTGAGAAGAAAGGAGCCCTGGGCCGGTATGTAGCTCAGTGGCACTGTGCCAGCTTTGCAACACAAGGTCCTGAGTTCGATCCTCGGTACAGAGATATCCGGGTCCATTCACCCAAGTCAGGGCCTGGGCTGCAGGATCCCGAATGCTTGAGGGCCCGGGCTCCCTCGGCCCACAGGAGGGAGGCTCCCTCCCTCCACCTCCACACGTGGGGACCCCCCGGAGCCTGCAGCCCCTCCTGCCCCCTCCTTCCAGGCCATCTGGGGTGGCGGCAGGGCTAAGAGGGTACATGGTCTTCCCGCAGACTGACCCTCAGTACACATCGGCAGTGACAGAGAACATCAAGGCCTTGTGAGTTCCACCGAGAGAGCTGGAGGGGCTGCAGGCATTGTGGGGGACCTGCAGGCGCTTACCTTCTGCCTGCTGGCTCCTGGAGGGTGGGAGTGGAGCCACAGCCCGAGTGCCTGCCTAGTGCCGGGGGTTCCCTTACTAGGGTTCCCCTTTACCCTGGACTCTGCCACCCACTGGGCCTTTCTGCCCCTCTCCAGGTTCCCCACAGAGATCCGTTCTGGACTCCTGGAGGTCATCTCCCCTTCCCCCCACTTCTACCCTGATTTCACCCGCCTCAGAGAGTCCTTCGGGGACCCCAAGGAGAGAGTCAGGTACTTGCCCTCCCCCTGGCGCCCAGCAGTCCGCCACGTGTGCCGAGAAGCCAGCCTGTGGGTGCCTAGGCCCGGGATACCCGCCCACCTTTCTCTCGGAGGACACCTGCGTGGGGCAGGGAACAGGTCTGCCACTCAGCCACCTCCCTGCGCAGTCACAGTGGAGGGGTGGAGGCTGAGAGTCTCTGAGGCTCCTGCCCCCGCCACAGGTGGAGGACCAAGCAGAACCTTGATTACTGCTTCCTCATGATGTACGCGCAGTCCAAAGGCATCTACTACGTGCAGGTCAGCCCTGAGGCTCTGGCTTGCCCCCGCTCTGCCCCACGCTCTGGTCAGACCTGGCCAGGGACTGCCCCGCCCTGTGCCCATCCTCATCCTGACCCTCATGCAGCTGGAAGACGACATCGTAGCCAAGCCCAACTACCTGAGCACCATGAAGAACTTCGCCCTGCAGCAGCCCTCGGAGGACTGGATGATCCTGGAGTTCTCGCAGCTGGGCTTCATTGGTATGCCCCTCGTCCCAGCCTGTGACCCGGCCACAGCTTTCCCTGTCCACCCCAGGACCATACCATGGGGGGCTGCACGGTGCTCACCCCCAGGCTTGCTGGGGGGGTGCAGCCCTCCCACTCGGCGCCCTTCCCAACTCTTCGTCCAGGGAAGATGTTCAAGTCCCTGGACCTGAGCCTCATTGTGGAGTTCATCCTCATGTTCTACCGGGACAAGCCCATCGACTGGCTCCTGGACCACATTCTGTGGGTGAAGGTCTGCAACCCTGAGAAGGATGCGGTGAGTGGGGAATGCAGAGGGGCAGGGGAAGGTGGGCCAGCACGACCATGTCCTTCCTCTGTCTGACCGTGAGCAGAGGGCACTGCTGGCTGTGGGGAGCCCCTGATGTTCACCAGGTTCCCAGGAGTCCTAGCATGTCCCCCCCTTCACAGAAGCACTGTGACCGGCAGAAGGCCAACCTTCGGGTCCGCTTCAAGCCATCCCTCTTCCAGCACGTGGGCACCCACTCCTCCCTGGCCGGAAAGATCCAGAAACTGAAGGTGGGCTGCACCTCCTGCTTCCAGCCAGGTTTAGTCAGAGCCGGGTAGGGACAGGTAGGGCTTGGGGCTCATCGCACCTGACCTGACACCCAGGACAAGGACTTTGGGAAGCAAGCTCTGCGGAAGGAGCATGTGAACCCACCTGCCGAGGTGAGCACAAGCCTCAAGACTTACCAGCACTTCACCTTGGAGAAGGCCTACCTGCGTGAGGACTTTTTCTGGGCATTCACACCTGCCGCAGGGGACTTCATCCGCTTCCGTTTCTTCCAGCCACTGCGCCTTGAACGGTCAGTGCCTGGGCGCCAGGGCACCAGGGGGAGGGCCAGTGGGGCCCGGGCCTCTGGGCCTGCAGGTTCTCCTCTGACCCCAGCTTTC
This sequence comes from Heterocephalus glaber, assembly GCF_053883595.1. NCBI lineage: Eukaryota > Metazoa > Chordata > Mammalia > Rodentia > Bathyergidae > Heterocephalus > Heterocephalus glaber. Next base: position 41,880,629 of record NW_028258377.1, on the reverse strand, counting down.
CTTATCTGGACAGTGGGGCTCACAGTGATACTGTCTTGTAAGCACTTCGTCCCACGGGCCCCTAGCGCTCCTGGTTCCCGTCACCCGTGCCCCAGGGAAAGGCCGCCCACGCCCATAGCCATCCCCTTGCACTCCCGGGCCCTCTGGTGCATTGGGGCGTGTTCCAGCCTGGCTGCAGCTCACCAGCCTCCATGGCCGTGTACAGGTTCTTCTTCCGAAGCGGGAACATCGAGCATCCGGAGGACAAGCTCTTCAACACATCGGTGGAGGTGCTGCCCTTCGACGTGAGTGCGGCAGGGTACGGGTGTGCAAGGGCCACAAGCTCTCAGGGCCACCCGCTGCAGCCTCTCGATTTTGCCCCCAGAACCCCCAGTCAGACAAGGAGGCCCTGCAGGAGGGCCGCCCAGCTGCCCTGCAGTACCCACGGAGTCCCGACGGCTACCTGCAGATAGGTGAGCGGGCACTGGGCTGGACAGGGCTGGGCTGCCTGGGCACTTGGCTTTGGCAGTGAACTCTCCTTGCTGCTGCCCTGCCCAGGTTCCTTCTATAAGGGCGTGGCGGAAGGGGAGGTCGACCCGGCCTTTGGCCCCCTGGAGGCCCTGCGCCTCTCCATCCAGACCGACTCCCCAGTGTGGGTCATTCTGAGCGAGGTGAGCTGGGTACGTGCAGGGGAGACTGGGCAAACCGCGGTGGGGCCCCCAGCCCGCTGAGCCCCAGCCCGGCTCTCCCAGATCTTCCTGAAAAAGGCCGACTAGAAGAGGCTTCCGAGGCACTCCCGGACTGCCTGACATGTCCTCGCCGCTGCCCCAGGAGGGCCTGGCGGGTCCCTACAGTGGTTCTGGTCCGGCCAACCTGGGGTCCGCCGCTGGCCCGGAGGCCCCAGGAGCTGGTGCTGCCCCAGCCCGCCGGGCCACGAGGAGGCTGGCGGCCCCACACTGTGCCTGAGGGCTGGCCCATGCCGTGCCGCCCGAACCGAACCCACCCGGAGGTCGACACGGCCGGCCTAGCCAGGCCATTTCAGAGGAGCTCTTTCTTGGGCGCTGCTGTCTCTGGCGCGAACACTGGAATGCATATACTACTTTATGTGCTGTGTTTTTTATTCTTGGATACATTTGATTTTTCACTTAAGTCCTCATATACTTCTATAAGAGCGTGACTTGTAATAAAGGGTTAATGAAGCGTGTGCCTCGGCACTTGTTATAGCCCTGAGGGTCCCCGAAACCTGCAGTGGGAAGGGGATCCCCGCCTCTCCCTGGCAGGCCCGGGCCTTGGACGCTTTTCGGGGCGCTCCACGCAGCCGTGCCACCGTGGCCCCTCCGGGGGTCGGGCCCGTGCACTGTGGGCGGCCTTCGCTGGCACCTCCCGGCCTGGGCAGTGGGCGGCTGGCCCCGCCTGGGAGCTTTATCCCGGGTTCAGTTCAGTGCCTATCCTTGCCTCCCTAGGCCTCTGCCCGCCGCTCTGCGGTACAGTGTGTGCTTGTGTGGGCCAGAAAGAGGGCGCCGCTCTGGCTGGGCCGGGGGCGGGCCGAGGAAGGGAAGGCAGGCCTGGAAGACGCCCGCCCGGGGCCCTTTCTCTGTCCGCGCCGGCCCCGCGGGGCCCACAGCAGACAGCACAGCCAGGGCCGGCTCCCAGGAAGTTTATTAGGGACAGGTGCGGCGGCGGGAACTCCGGGAACTCCGGAAGCTCCGACTTTCCTTCTGTGGCGGCGTTAGCCCGCCGTCCCTCAGCTCAGGCGCTCCGCAGCAGCGCCCGCAGCGGTCGGAGAAGCGCGGCCGGCAGGAAGTGGGCGAGTAGGCCGAGCGCCGCCAGCGCCAGCAGCAGCCAGAGCGCGCGCGCGCTCGCGTACAGCGGGGCCAACCTGCGGGCGGCGCTCAGCGGGAGCGGGGCCGGGGCGGTGGCTCGCCGGTAGCCACGCTCCTCCCGGGCAGCCCCCCCCAATGGCAACTGGTCCGCGGAGCCCCGCCCACGGGCTCTGCCCCAGGCCGCGCTACGGGAGCCGAGCCCCGGGCTCACCTGAGCTCCGCGGAGCGCGAGTAGCCCCAGAAGTAGCGGAGGCGCGCGAACAGGTAGACCAAGCCGCACAGGGCCGCGGCGCCTGCAAGCGGGCGGCGGGGTGAGCGCGCAGGCGCGGAAACCCGCCGGTGCGCGCCCTTCCCGCCGCAGACCTTCGTGGAAGTAGACGCCGGCCACCCACAGCGTGGCGAGGAACAGCGGAAAGTGCTCGCTGCAGTTCACCCTGCGGGCCGGGCGGACTGGTTGAGGGCTTGGGACCCACTCCCGGCCCGCCCAGCCCGCGCCCGCCCGGCCCTTGGCCTCACTGGGCTCGGTAGATGCGCTCGAACTCGGGCGGGCCGGTCGTGAGCGGTGGCGACACGCGGTGGGCCCTGCGCGCCCGGATCACTTGCAGCGAGAAGTAGGCTGTGGGGGAGTCAGGTGGGGGCGCCGCCACAGCCGCGGGTGCCCCCCCTCCCCGCAGGACGAGCCCCGCCCGTCACCGACCCGGCGAGGACGCCTGTCTGTCGGGACTTCGCTCCTGGGCCATTTGACTTGCAAAACACCGCAGATGCCCAGCTCCACCCACCTCCGCCTCTGGTCAGGCCAGGACAGCGCTTGAAGGGGCAGCTGGGGCAGCACTGGCTGTCCAGGTGCGGGCTGTGGCTAAGCCCCCGCGTCCCAGAGTGGGCCTGAAGACTTCCCGACCCGCAGACCGGGAGCCCCTGCATAGGCTCCTGTCTGTCCAGTCCTAAAGTGCCCTCTCCTCGAAGTCCACCAGGGTGCAGCCGGATCATCCACTGAACCCAGGGCCCCAGGGCAGGTGCAGAGGGTGTCCTGGTCGGGCCAGCCACACACACAGCCCCAGCTCTGTCCCCCAGGTGCCCAGGGGAAGCCCCACCCGTGGCCACAGGAGAAGGGCTAGGGCCCGGCCACCTGTGAGCTGAAGGCCAGGCCCCGGGCCCAACTGTGCCATATCCTAGCACCCCCTGGGGGCATGGTATGCCCGAGCAGCAGGGCTGGGTGCCCCACAAACATGTCCTGTAGGGCCAGTCTGAGAAGAGAATCAAGCAGGCACTGTTTTGGAGGGTAGGAGAGCAGGTTCCAACACGGTCCAGCTCCATGTGGGCCCAGTATGTAAGGTGCCTGGGAAGACAAGGAACTGGCATCTCACTTGAATGCCGATGGAGACAGCTGGAAGGGGCAGGGATTAGCTGTGCTACAGCTATGGTGGTCCCACCACTCACCAGCACCTTCCCAGCCCCACACAGCTAGATCCCAGAGAGCCACCAGCCTGAGGCCCGAACCAAGTCCCTGGCACACCTGTCTCAGGGTCCCTCAGCATCTTCCTGCTGGTCGTCCCCTGGGTGGGGCGCCTTCTTGGACTGCGGTGCTGGCCAGTTCCCACTCCTCGACCCCAAACCAGGCCTCCAGGGCTTCCCTTCCCACCCCAGAAGGTTCCAGCCACTCGGGTGGCCCTCCACCCTGGAAGAGCTTGGCCTTGGCCCAGCCAGCCTTGCCCTCCCTGGGTCTGGGCCCACCAGCATGTCCACCCCAGGTGCCAGAAGGCAGCAGTCAGGCTGCAGGTGTCTGAGGCCCGCCCGCCCGCCCCCACTCGGGAGCCACCCCACCTTGCAGCACGACTCCCAGGAGAGTGACGGTGGCCAGGAGAGCCACCTCGTCCTTCATGGTGGTGAGGTGGCAGGGCGCTGCAGTGCTTATCAGCCCGTCCGCTGCTCAGCGCCAGCCCAGGAGAGGAACAGTGTCCTCCCCACCCCTTCTCAGTGGAGGGGCGGTGACTGTGCCCACAGAGGCAGGGAGGCTGGCCAGGCCAGGCAGGCGGAAACCAGGGCTGGGGACAGCCTGGCCACTTCCACCCAGTTCCTCCTGCCTCTTCCATGCCTAGGCCTGTGCTGGCAGAGCCCAGTCTAGCCTTGGGGATGTCCGGCTCCCCAATACCCCAGTGTCCTTAGCAGGTCCTAACTGGCCCTTCAGACCTGGCTCCAGTCCCAGGCCCCCAGTAAGCATTCTGCACACTCAACTGCTCCCTGCCCCAGCCAGGGCTCTTCAGCTCTAACCACACCCCCAGCTCCCTTTGGCCTCAGTGGAGGCCAAGTAGCCCCAGCCACACTGGGCCTAGCTGCGTCTTCTAGACAGCCTGGTGTCTGCTGGCCTGGTGCACAAGGGCCGTACTGCCTCAGGCCATGCAGGGAGCTCCTGTCCCAAGGCCTCCTGGCTAGCAAGGCTGGTCAGCCCGGGCTTGGCCATTCTGCTGGCCCACCATGCTGCTTGGTTCAGAAGTACCATCATGCCTTTCCTGAGGCCCCGGGCCTCCTCACACACAGGTGTCGCAGCAGTCTGGACAGAGCTGATTTGTGCCCCTCCCTGCCTGTGGGATGGACGTGTGGGTGGGGTGACCCCAGACTGTGAGGTACAGTGCCTGGGAAACCACGTGGAGAGCAGGGAGACTGCTGGGGCTCAGAGCCCTCTGATGCAGGCCATCTTTGCCTGGTGTGTTCCCTTGGGCCAGCCTTTTCAGTTTTGTAAAATGCTTGCTGCTTTGGGCAGAAGGTGGTTCAAGGTGGGTTTGCTTCGAGGTGGCAGAGTCCAAGCTCCGGCACAGCCACAAGGAAGCACAGGCCATGCTGTGGCTGCACCAGGTTCTGGGCTGCCATGACCCGCCCGCTCTGCCTGGTCACTGCAGGGGACCCCTCCACACACATCAGAGCTCCACTGCTGCCACCCAGCCTGCCTCTTCCTGCTGCCCCCAAGCCCGGGTTCCACAGAGGGCTGGGCACCTCACTACCTCTCCTCGCCTGTGCCTTATTACCTCATGTGCAGCCAGCATGTCCTCAGCTGGGCACCCTGCAAGCTCCCTGAGGGCTTAGGCTGGGCTTGAGACCAAGGTCTGTCAGGCGAAGTCAGGCACAATGGGAGAATGACTGGGAGAAGTGCGGCCAGGACACGCGTGACCATAAGCCCTCACATGCCCTCGTGTCTCTGGACTGTCCGCTCATCCGTGGGCCTGCGGGTGTGTCTGGGTGACTGCACAAGTTCAGCCTTCCTCTCCGCCAAGCTCGCATTTCCTCCAAGGCCTGCATGCCTTCCCATCCAAGCTCACCCTTCTGCCCAGGCAGCAGGAAACAGGCCTGACATCAGCAGCTTTGGAAGTCCCTGGGCAGCATCCCGGGCCCCTTGCTCCTTGCACCATTCACTCTGAGCTTGCCAGTCTCTTGGAGTCCTGCCGGGCTCGGGCACTTGGACAGGAGAGGCCAGCCCAAGGCCTCCAGCACTGGCCACCCGCCCTCCATGCTCCTGTGCGGCTCCAGAGGCATCGATGTGACCGAAGTGAGTCCCTGCAGGATGGGTCCTCAGTCCCTGCACGGCCCCAAAGAAGCTTCTGGATGCCACGCTCATCATAAGGGCATCCGCAATACGGAAAGGGCAGCAAAAGCATGAGCTTAAGAAGAAAAAGGGCCGGGGATTTAGCCCAGTGGTTCCTCAGCCTGCCTCGAAAGCACAAGGTCCCGAGTTGGATCCCCAGGACCAAAAGAAAAAAAAAGAAGAAATCACATTGTGGGCCTGGGGATTTAGCTCAGTGGTGCTGCGCCTGACTTACAGGCACAAGATCCTGAGTTTGATCCCCAGTCCAGAAAAAAAAAAAAGAAGTCACATCAGTGACAGGACACACCTTAGGCCCTTAGCTTTAAAATATAAATATACAGTGATGCCTCAGTTGTCAAACGGCTCCAAGCTCAAACTTGCCACTGTTCAAACAGTGAATTTCTTAAAAAATCTGCTCAGTGTCTGGAACTCTGCTCAATAGTTGAACCAAAAATCCAACTTGAAAAGGCCTGGGCCGGGAGCGAGTCTTACATCACCTCTGGCTGGGGACACGAGGATGGTGCTTGAATCGAAGGCCCCTCGCACAGACAGCATATGGTGCTTGTGTCAGTGCATTCAAATAGTGGGCTTTTTCAAACAGCTTTTTTTCAAATAGCTGCTTTTTCTATGCTTTATTTGCATAAAACCTCGTAACTGTGGCTCCAAAGAAAGTGACACCAGCAGGAAGACAACCACAACAGTCAAAAAAAGAAATCACCGGAAAATTTGTTACAGTCATGGAAAAATGAATTATAAGTATAATTAATTTTTGGGTCTCAGGACCAATTATGTGGTTTTCCATTTTTTCTTATGGGGAAAAATATGTTCAGTTCTTGAACTTTTCAGTATCCAAACATGAATTTGGCAATTTTGTGCAGGGGCAGTATCACAGCCAATGAGGTTTATCCGAGGCGCGATGATTGCTAATGGAAAACTTTTCCCAAACATGAATTTGGAACAAACTGTGTTCAACAACTGAGGTATCACCGTAATGTAGTTATTTATTTTCAAATTAGTTCAGGCTTACAAGGAAGTTGAAAAATTGAGCCAGGTGTTGCAGCACACACCTGTAATCCGAGCACTTGGGAGGCTGAGGGAGGAGGATCATCACAAGTTCAAGGCCAGACTGGGCTACAGAGTGAGACCCTATCTCAAAAAAAAGGAAAAAGAAATGTGTATCTGGGCTTGGGATTTAGCTCAGTGGTTCCGCGGCCTGCCTTGAAAATGCAAGGTCCCAAGTTTGATCCCTAGTACCAAAAAAAAAAAAAAAAAATTTAACAAAATAAAATGTACCAATAAACACTTTAAAAAATCAATTCAGGGGCCAGGGATTTAGCTCAGTAGTTCCGACACCTGCCTCACAACACAAGGTCCCGAGTTCGATCCCCAGTACCAAACAAAAAAAAAAAATCCAGTCCCCATATACCCTTCACTCAGCTTCCTGTTAAAATATTATATAATCATAACACAAATATGTAAACTGAGTGATTAATGATTAACATTGATCGAATACCACCATGCTATTTTACAGATTTTTTTTCTTTTCGTTTTTGGGACAGGGTCTCACTATGTAGCCCAGGCTGGCCTTGAACTCCTGGCGAGGCGGCTCTGCTGCGCACCCCCAGGCCTGGCCTTTGGTGTCTGGTGACCATTAGTGTTCTCTAGCACAGTGGCTCGCCCAGGCTGCACTCCGGGCGCTGACAGCACAGTGGCGGCATGGACTGTCCTGGTGACACCCAGCTGCACTTGGGCAGTCTGAAGGGAGCTTCCCACTGAATGGTCTCGGGCACTGACCAGAAGCTGGAAGTGGCAGCAGCTTACTGCGACCAAAGAGCAGACTCTCCCTGAAGCACAAGTGCAGCCAGTCTGCATGAAGAGGCCAAAGCCCGGAGGGGAGAGGTCTGCTCGGGCCAGCTGTTTTGGTGGTGCTGGGGATCGAGCCCAGAGATTTGCACATATTGGGCAAGCGCTCACCACTAGCTGCACCCCAGCCCTTTATTTTATTTTACTTGACTCTGACAGAGGTTGTTGCTCAGTTGCCCAGGCTGGGCTTCATCTTGCAGTTCTCCTGCTTCAGCCTCCTAAGTAGCTGTGAGTATGGGGTCAGATGGCCAGCTGACTGGCTCTAGTGTGACAGTCCCGCCCAACCTGGCCCTCCCCGGCCTTGGCCATCTCCTGAGGCTGGGCAGGCTCTCATGCCTTGTGGGGGCTGGCAGGTCCGGCAAGGCACAGGCCTGCCCCAGCAGCACCTGCAGGAGTCGAGTCACTCCCTGCTGGACAAAGGATGTCTTCTGCTTTGAACACAGCTTGTGGGCTGAGCATCCACCAGCTTTGCCGCCTGAGCACCCCAGCCCTGCTCCTGTCCACAGTGCTCCTTTTCCTTTGGGGGGACTTCCTTTCCTGTCCCCAGGCCTCAGTGACCCTGCGATTGCTGGTCTGTCTTCCTCTAGGACTCTGGCTAGAGGGTTCCTTTTCAGCATTCAGGCCTCAGACAGATGTCCCTTCTCAAGAGACCTGCCACCATGTCTGAAGGGCCCTGCGCTCCCTGCTTCCCTTTCTTCCTGACATCGCTGTTCTGGAATGACCCTGGCAGCTGGGTAAAAAGCGCCCTTCTTGGGGGAGCAGGGAGCGTGCCCTCCTGCTACCCTCCTGTAGCAGGTGCTGTCAGTTCTCGAGGCTGACTGGTGGCCAGCAGTGGCCGTGGTGGTGGCAGAGCTCTGGAGATGTGGAGCCATTGCCACTCCTGAGGTCTGGCTGTTCAGTTCCTTCCATGCTGGGTGTTACCTGGTAACTTCAGAAATGAGCACAGGAAGGGAACCTTTAGGGTCATATCAGCCGGATTCTTTTCAGATGGCTTGCAACATAACAACCTCAGTAAAACTGCTGCTCCAAGTTGCTCGTTTCGAAGCCTTCCTAAGTATTCAACTGCACTGTGTGGGCCGGGGTGCAGCACAGTGGCAGCGCCCTTGCCCGGGACACCTGAGGTTGAAGGTGAGGCTCCGGACCCCAGCGCCACAGTGATTGTAGTCCAGCTCCAGAGCCACAGCATCATCCCATTTCCTCCTCCCCTGACCAATCCCCCATGAGGGCTCTGGGGGTCCCTCTAATGCTTGGTGGCTATGAACAGTGTTACCATGAACACCACTGAACTATAAACTTTTTCTGGATCCAGAATTACTTTCTTTGTTTTCTTTATGAGGAAGTTTATTGATTAAAAACAGGCCTGTTCATGTGTACAGGTGTGAAAATACATTAAAATGCTGGGATACATTAAATACATATATTATAGATATAATATGCTCAAAGTACAATTTACATGCTCATAATTACCAATTTTGATTTGGCTGTACTTTCCATCATAATTTTTGAGACACTTCCCCACAAACATATTAAGACTGTAGAAAATAAAAGTCGGCAACAGACATAGATAAGAGCAATTTGGGGGTGAGAAATAAACGTCTAGGTGCAGTGTACACTTAAGTTCCAGGCTTAAAAATTGAAACAATTCTTAAAATCCCTTTTCTAAAGGCACGCTGATTACAATTTTCTTCTCCTTTTCTGGTACCAGGAATTGAACCTAGGATCTTGCACTGAGCTGAGCTCCATCCCTGGCCCTGTAAGTTTTTCTTTCTTTTTTTTTTTTTTTTGGGTACCGCGATCAAACTCGGGACCTTTGCGCTTTCCAGACTGAGCTAAATCCCCGGCCCATAAAGGCTTTTTTTGTTTTTGGGGGGTACCAGGGCTCGAACTCGGGATCCTTGCACTTGTGGGGCAGGCGCGGGCACCACTGAGCTACATCCCCAGCTTAATAGTTTCAAATATATACCCCATTTTTGATAACTATGCCTCTCAGCTTGCAATTCAACCAACACCCACCTCTGTTTTCAGAATTCTCCAAGGCGGGAGGAGCCAGACAGTCGCATCCTGTGCAGGCCCTGCCCTGGCGTCAGGTCTCGATCGGGGCCCATCTGCAAGGCAGAGTCCGTGTCAGCCACCCGCGGTAATTGAGGTTGACGTGGGGAACCCCTACGGGCTGCAAGGCAGAGCACGTGGGTCTGTGATCCAGCCTCTCCTGTGGCGGAGCACAAAATGGAGTCACCTGGCCCCGAAGAGAGGACCCCGCCTCGCGGAGCTGGGTCTCACCGGAAATCAGAGAGAGGCAATGTGCTCACCTCTTGTCATTTCCAATCTTTCACAGATTTCTCTGTCGGGATCAGCACAGATTCCGTGCGGACATCGTCAGTGTGCAGAATGGCTCACCGTGGTGGTGGGATGGTTGTCTGGTCCCTATCAGGGTCGCTGGCTCCCCGAAGACGCTCTTGGGAGTCTTGTCCAGGACCCCGCATGCTCTGCAGACGCTGCGGAAGAAACGCACCCCGCGCGGCGGGTGCAGAGGCTCAACCCCGCCGCCAGGGCAGCCGGGAGAGTGTCCCGGGAGAGTGTCGGCCCAGCCCTTCGGAATTACTTTCAAGGATGGCTTCTCAGAAGCGAGCTGCGGGGGCGAGACAGGTACCACGAACATTTTACGGAGATGGATGATTTTATTTATGAGTTATTTGGGGTGGAGGTCAGTCGGGCTGGCCTTGAACTCACCATGTAGTTCAGGCTGGCCTGGAATTTACAGTGATCTTCCTGCCTCAGCCTCCTGAGTTGCTGGGACTCCAGGCGTCCGCCACCACACCTGGCAGGAGCTTGATGGTATTTCTTACAAATCTTACCACAAAAATGAGCCCAGCAGGCTGCTTTACAAGGCGGTGACCAGTGCACAGGCCGTACATTTTCAGCCAGGACTGCACATGCGTCTTGTTTCTCCTTCCGTGTGCCCACTATGGTACATGCTTTCGTATTTGTCACAAATGTTTCCACTCTTGGTGGAATCTAGTTTTTTTCTTCAGTACTGGGACTGAACTCGGCCTTCACATGGAGCTGCATTCCCATGCCTCTTTAATTTTTGTAGTTTGACAGAGGATCTTGCTAAGTCACTAAGTTGTTCAGCCTGGGTTCAAATTTGTGATCCTTCTGCCTCAGCCTCTGGAACAATAGGTATGAGCCTCCATGCCCAGCATGATCTATCTAGCTTTTCCTTTATTTATTTTGCAGTTCTGGGGATAAGTTGCTAAATTGCCTAGGATGGGCTCAAACTTGTGATCCTTCTGCTTCAGCAGCCCAGAATGGTGGGATTACAGGCAGAGGCACAGAAATGCTTTTTTTTTTTTTTTTTCTTGGTACCGGGGATTGAACTCACAACCTTGTATTTATGAGGCAGGCGCGGTGCCACTGAGCTAAATCCCGGGCCCAAGGAAGTGCTTCTTTCTGCCCCTCCCTGAATGCCCCACCATCCTCTCAGGAGCACAGGCTGCTTCCAGCTCACAGTAAAGCAGCAGGGAAGAGGGGAGAAAGCCACAGCACCTCCTGATGGACCAACCCCATGGCCTGCTGCCCTTCCACGCTGGCGGCAGGGGTGGACAGCAGAGCGCACGGTCCTTGGAGTGAAAGGGGAAAGTCAGACCCTACCCTGAAGGGGGACTAAGTAGTCAGAAGCATTGCAAGGGTACAGCTAAGTTTTAAAGAAACAAACCACTCAGGACCTAGAACACTGTTACCCAGTCCACTGCCTCTCAGGTCAGACACCAGGCCCCCACAAGTCCCGGAGAGGAGCGGCTCTGACACCCCCAAGCACATGGGCTCTAATTTGGTATCTGTCATCCTGCAACTGGAGTCAGCCTGAGGCCTTCACCAACCCGGGCCCCAAACTATGTACAGTAAGAAAGCTAACTTCAATCCCAAAGGAAATCAACGATGAACTTCCCCTGCTAGCCTGCCCTACTGCAAGTCAAATACACAGGCAGTTTCCATACTAGCAAAATACTTTTATTATTTTTATAATGATAAAACAAGGAAAGTAAAGACTTCTTTTTGGTGTATACCAGAGTTAAGGGAAGTGGAAGAATAAAGGGATTAATAGGATTTTTATGTACGTCTGATGACCATAAAAAGTTAACAATACTAAATGTTTGCCATAAAACTTATCAATAGCTCTCGAAAATGATATATAAAGGATCATAGTTTTAAAATCTATAAAAGTAAAAAATATACAGTTGGAAGCTCTAACGCTTATTCCATCTTCAATATAAAATTGTAAACATTTATTTACACAAAGCACGTGTGTATAACAAAGTCCAAGCACCCTTTTCTTCTGAGTTGTGGCTCGAGGAAGATGGGGATGTACATGGAAGCAGTCATCTCCTCCCCTGACTCCCCAAAGCCAGATTCATACATATGGCCACGGGTAGCTCCCTAGAGGACCCCAAGAATCACATTTTATTGCTATGACACTGCAGCAAGTGAGAAGCGCACTGTTTGGGTGGCCAGCCGGGACTAAGGCAGACAGCAGGGCTGGCAAGCGCCCCGGGGGAGAGGCAGGAGGTGGCTGGGGAGACAGGAGAGGACCAAGGAGCCAGAGCCAGCTTTCCTCCCTGTTTTTGGTAGAAAAACCGCTAAAGTCACCCTTGTCCCCAAGCTTGGGGAACTTGCTAGAGGGCAGAGTCTTCAATGGCTTTCTGATTCATACTCCCCTTTGAAAGCTAAACTGAGGATCTGGGGACGGCAGTGAGGGTGGTTAAAGGGGAAATGGCCTACGTGCCACCAGCGGTGGCCAATGGCTATGAGACAAATCTGAGGGTCCAAGTAACCCCGGCAAAAAAGGCACTGCTGGTGCAAACATTACCAAAGTGACTCGGGCTGGTCACGGATTTCCCTTGGCTCAATTCTTGACATGATGTTACATGAATGGTCCATTTTTGAGACTCCAGGGAAACAGATGGGGTCACGGTTTTTCTCCACAGACTGCTCCACATCAGCCATTCTCCAGTGGACTCCTGTCCCCCACCATCCTGAGTGCATGAAGGGTTTCATCCTGCGCTCCCCATCTTGCTTTCCAATGGGCAAGTGCTGAATCTTGTTTTCCACAAGCAGCCCACGCTGTGTACCCTATTCTGTGGGCTCTCAGCTCAGTGAAGCTCACTAACAGACCTTCAAAGAGAATCCACTGGAATCTTTAGAAAGGATGTGTTAGTGTTATAAAGCAATCTTTAAAAGTGCAAGTCATCTGCTGTGGACGTGGCAGAAGTCAGGGAACAGAGTGGGATTCCTTCCCCTGGGCCGGCCTGCAGCCTCGTTCCCCAAACCTTTACAATGCTCAAGTTCCCCAAGGAATTGTAGTAACTCTTTTCACCCTCCAATGTAGGACATCACTGTTTCCCACTGGGGCTGGAGAGGAAGAAAGGGAGGCAGACAGGGAAAGGAAGACGGGGCTGAAGAAAGATTCATGTGCACAACTTAAGGCCCTGCCTGTTAAACACAAGCTGTCAGAAACTGCAGAAGGTGGGGAGTCGTAACACATGACAACACCAGACCCCCGGATCTCTACCTGCAGCCTGGGATCCTGGGGTGTTCAAGACAGAGTGACAGCTGAGGACACCACTCAGGAAGAAGAGGAGGAGCTGCTGGGATGGCCTTGTCTGGGTCACAGCTTCCTGTCCCCTTTGGCATCTGCAGTTATAGCCTGCGGTGACGGAAATGACTTTCCAGCCACCCTCCTCCCCCAGAGCCAACAGAGAGCGGGAATACAAAGGCTCTTCATCAGAAGGAAACCCTGGGTTTCCAATGCCACTTTAAACCATCACCTATGCTAATCTTAAAATTAAAAAAAAAAAAACAAAAAACTTTTCTATGCTACAAATTACAAACAATTTGCTATTTAAAGTTTCAAAAACCTGTCCCCAACACTGAGCCAAGTGGAGAAATCCTGGAGTCAGCATGATGGGACAGATGTTTATGGCCTGACATGGGTTTCACGGTTGCTATTGTTGGGGTTTTGGTCATTTCGGTAGGAGACCACCTTTAGAACCCTGTTCTGCTGTGCAAACACTAGGCAGTGATGCCAGCACACGGACCAGGCCTGCCCAATGGACCAACCCTGCTGGCTGGGAGCCCCCAGATCAGGACTGGCGGGCCTCAGCTGCAGCCTGGGTTCTGCCTGCCCAGCTGCCTGGCCCATGGGATTTTGGTCCCAAGTAGTTGCTCGTTCTTGAATCTGAGAACAAAAACAAGAGGATGTCTGAATACTAAACCACCATGAATCCTCCATTACTGAGACCCTAAAAAGTTGTCCAACTCGTTTATCCACTCCTCTGAAGTCCTGTTCTTCAGCAGGGAGTCGATCAGGTCAGTGTGTCCAGCCACACCGGACAGCCCGCTGCTGCCTGGCTGCCCACTGTAGAAGGGCAGCTCCTGGGCCACAGTTCGAACAGGGTAGGCCTGGGTGCAGTGCAGTCCCGCGCGGCTGCCCATCTGTGAGGCGGGGCTTTGGCTGAAGGGCCCCAGCTCTGGCCCTGCAGGGCTCAGGCCGGGCAAGCCTGGCTGCGGGGCTGTCTGGGGAGGCGCAGGGGCAGGGGCGCTGGTCCTCTGCTGCGTGCTCACCGGGGGCAGCATGGACCCTGCCGCAGCAGCTGAGCTCATGGGGGCCAGAGGCCTGCTGGGCATTGCCGGGGAGAACGGAGGACTGGACATCTTCAGATGGGCCTGCTGAATGTGGAAAGTGGAGGCGGCAGTGAAGGGGCTCACACTGCTGCTCCCTGGGGTCTGGCTGCTCAGGTTCGGCATTCCCTGATGTTGCCACGAGGCATTCTGGCCTCCGATGGCTGCTGACACCCTTGGGATGGGAGGCTTGGTTAAGCCAGAGGTCAGAGTCCCCTTGTTGTGCTGCTGAGAGAGGCCAGCGCTTCCCAGAGAGTTCTGTCCATAGGCAGCTGGAACTGCGGCAGTCTGGCCCGCACTGGTCTGCCGGGAAATGTGGGCGTGTCCGTTGGCAGCTTGTGGTGGGGGCTGGGCAACCATCTGGGTCATGCCAGATGCCATGCCATACAGACTGCTCTGAGGCATGCTCTGGGAGCCGGGGAACTGGGCCACACCTCGGTCCTGCGGGCCTGAGTTTGAGGGGATCGAGGAAACCGAGGTGTGTCCAGGACCCATTGGCATCAGATTCCCAGGCTGAGGGAACACTCGAGGACAGCTGGAGTTGGATGAACCCAGGTTGTTCATGCCAGACACGGCAGATACGGATCCTAGAAGACAGAAGATCTGTCAATCAAGTTGCCACTTCTTGACTGCCACTCGGAGACACCTGAGACCCACACGGGAGCCCCTCTCCTATGGCCAGGAAGGTAGCATCTTAACCTCAGATGGCGCACGAGCAGAGGCACTGTTCAGAAGAGAACCCAGGGGGTCAAGGGCACACAGTCTCCCACAGGGTAGACAAGGCCAGGTCTAGGACAATGGCAGGGTTCAGAAAGACACAGAGGAAAGGTGTGAAGTCCTAGGGAGGGAAAGCCAGTTGATCTGTCTGTTTGCCTTTCACACATCCTCCCAAGTTCTGCTCTGTGCCCTGGGAGTTTCATGATGATCCGCCCCAGCATCTGCCTTTGGGAGGTACGGCCACCACAGTGTGACAGGTCACACCCTGAGTGAGCATCGGGCTGCAGGGCCCTGAGGGTTTGGTGCCCGGGAATATTTGGGGAAGTCGACAAACACTGGGTTTAAAAGTATACAAGCCAGGGATTTAGCTCAGTGGTGCTGCGCCTGCCTCACAAGTGCAAGGTTCCAAGTTCAATCCCAGGTACCAGAACAAAAATAAATAAAAGTACACAAGCCGAGCAACTTGGAGAAGAGCATCCCACACAGAGAAAAGAGGGCAAACAAGCACACTGCTATGAAAGGCAGCCTGTGGGGCTTGAAGAGGCTGGCTGGGGACAGTGCACGGCCGGCAGAGGTGAGAGGGGAGTCCGGGCCAGACTGCAGAGCAGAGGCTGTCCCTGCTGGGGAGGGCTGCGCAGAGACGTTGCACTGCCCCGCTGTGTATGCCCCAAAGCAACAGGTGTCAAGGCACCCACTCCGCGGTAGGTGCTGTGCTGGGGAGACAGCAGGGGAGGCCCTTGTTCTCGGGGAACTTGCTCACCAGGGCTTCTGGGCTAAGCAAGGGACCCAGGGTGACACCATTAACCAAGATGGGCTTTCTGGGCAGGACAGTCACAGTTCATGAGTCAGCCAAGACTTGGTATGTTGTCTTTTCTCTTCCTCTCCACTAGCACTCATATAAGAGTGGGCTGAGAAACTGGGTGTGGTGGCCTGTAATCCCAGCACTCTGGAGGCTGAGGCAGGAGAATCGCTTCAAGTTTGAGGCCAGCCTGGGCTACATGAGAACTTGTCTGAAAACAAAACAAAACAACCCCAACCCTCCCCCAGCAAAAAAAGAAAGGTTCTTTTGCGGTGGAGATTTAGCTCATTGGTTCTGCCACCTACCTTGCAAGTGGAAGGTCCCAAGTTCGATCCCTGGTACCAACCCCCCCCCCCCAAAAAAAGAAAGGTTCTTTTATTTTGTACTGTTTGTTATTTATTCATTTATTTAGAGCCAAGGTCTCACTATGTAGTTCAGGCTGTCCTGGAACTCCAGGTGATCCTCCTGCCTCAGCCTCCCAAGTGCTGGGATTATAGTCCTATGCCACCATACCTGGCTTATTTAGTTAAGAGTCTTCCTGTGTTTCCAAGGCTGGCCCCAAATTCCTAGGCCTCAGCCTCTGGTACCTAGGATTATAGGTGTGTACCACTGCACTGGCTGAGAGGCTTTTGTTTTTTACCCTTTGGTACTGGGTACAGGGCCTTCATACTGAGTAACATCCCCAGCCCTTTTAAAATTTTGAGACAGGGTCTCACTAAGTTGCCCAGGCTGGGCTCAAACTTGCAGTCCTCCTGCCTCAGCCTCCTAGAGTGCTGGGATTAGAGGTGTGCGCCAACACACCCAGTTAAGAGGGTTTCTTTCTGAAGAGTCACAAAAAGACGAACCAAAGAACTTTAAGAATTATAGAAGCCATTTCCTAATAGGAGATCCTTCAATCAGAGATTATAAATTACTTTGCTTCAAAAAACGGGACAGCCAGGGACACAGGCAAAGCAATGGTAACAGTGTGCCTGTGACCTGCAGCGTGAGCACAGAGCCAGTTCCTCCCACAGACCAAGGCCGTTCGCAGCTCACAGATCCATTCTGTACCCAGCACAGAGTCGCAGGGAACAGAACCCCAGCAGCACTGGGCTCGACCAGCACCGGCCCTGCCCCGCTCCCCTCACCTGTGAACTGTCCGACCTGTGGTGGGAAGGTGCTTTGTGTTGGGTCCTGGTACTGGGGGGGCGGGCGGGTCAGATGGCGCTGATATTGCTGCTTCTCCTAGAGGATGCCAAGAAGAACAAAACAGTCAATCACATGAGACATTAAACGAACGCAGACCAGCAGTGACGGCAGAAGAAAAGCAGTGTCCAAGCTTGGTACCCACAGAGAACTCTTACAGGAACAGTGCTGGCGATTATTTGGGGGATTTTAACAAATAGTATGAGGCAGGGATATAGCTCAGCGACACAGCTGCCTGGCAAACACAAGCTCCTGAGTGCAATCCCCGGTTCCACAAAAAATAATCAGTGTGAAACAGGGATAGGGGAACTCTAAGGAGCAGTGAATGAAAAAAAAAGAAGGGCTGGGGACTTAGCTCAGTGGTTCTACCACCTGCCTCACAAGCGCAAGGTCCTGAGTTTGAGCCCCGGTGCCAAAATAAAACAAAGGGAGGTGTATTAGTTTCTTAAATGGGAAGGCAGCCAGGCATGGTGGTGATGGTTGTAGTTCCAGCACTAGGGGAGGCTGAGGCAAGAAGACAGCAAGTTATAGCCCAGCTTGGGCAAACGAGCAACTTAGTGAGCAACCCTGCCTTAAATAGATAAATAGATAGACAGACAGACAGACAGACACATAGGTGGGGATGTAACTCAGTGTGAGGAAAACTCAAAACAGGAAAAGGGGGCCGGGGATTTAGCTCAGTGGTTCCGGCACCTGCCTCGCAAGCGCAAGGTCCCGAGTTCGATCTCTGGTACCAAAAAAAAAAAAAAAAAAACAGGAAAAGGGCCAATAACAAGTATTATGTAAACAAGTTCAATGTTTTGAGCTCTGCAGTTCTTACTAGTTTGTATATGTAAACCTCATGAGAGTCTAATGGTGTAATTTCTTTTTTTGTTTTTTTTGAGACAGAGTCCCCACTATGTAGCTCAGGCTGACCTTGAACTCATGGTACTCCTCCTGGCTCAGCCTCCCAATTACTGCAAAAATAAAAAATGGCAAATCAAAGCCACAGTGAGATACTACTTCACTCACTAGGATGGCTGGAATAAAAAAGGCAAGGATGTAGCTTATAGTAGAGTACTTGGCTAGCATGTCTACGGCTCTGGGTTTGATTCTCAGCATTGCAAAAGAAAAAAAAGTAAAAAATAAGCAGCATTGGTGAGGATATAGAGGGAAATCAATACTTTCATAGTCTGCTGGTGGGAATGTAAAATGGCACAGCTGCTGTGGAAACAGTCTAAAAGTTCCTCAAGATTAGATATAAAAATTACCATACGACTCAGCAATTCCACTCCTAGGTATATTACTCAAGCAAACTGAAAACACAAACTTTTCTAAGGATTTTCATAGATCTGATATTTGGCAAATGTTTGTATTTTACATTTTTTTTTTAAGAGTAGGAAAATTTATTGGGGAAAAATAATGAAAAGGAATGAGAAATAGGAATGGGGAATAGGACTAGCTTCTGGGAGACAGGAGGGGTCCCGAATGGGTTGCCCTATATTTTACATTCTTAGAGAAAAATGTCATTTCATTTAAAAATAACTTATAGAACCAAAATATAAAAACTTTTAAAAATCTGAAAGTAAAGAGAAAGGACAACATATGTCCACATAAAAACTTGTACATGGATATTCACAGCAGCATGATGCGTAACAATCCAAAAGCAGAAGTAACGCCCATGTTCATGCACAGACAGGCATATCTACACAACGGAATATGGTGCAGCTCTGAAGGGGTTGCTAATACACAGTACATGGATGGGTCTTAAACACCTCTATGAAATCCCTAGAATGGGCAAACTGACAGAAGTAGCAAGTAAATTAGAGGCTGCCTAGGGCCGAGGAGGTGGGAGACAGGATGACCACTCATAGGTACAGGGTGTTGGGGTGACAAAAATGTTCTCAATGATGGCTGCACAACTCTGATATGTGAAAAATCAGTGAACTGTACAGTTTAAATGGGCAAACTGTTATATGAAGAATATTCCAAAACAAGGAGTTATTTTTTAAAAACAGATTCAAGTGCCAGGGATGTGGCTCAGTGGCACTGTGCCTGCCTCCCAAATGCAAGGTCCTGAGTTTGATCCTGGTACCAAAAAAAAAAAAAAAAAAAGATTCAGGCATAGTGGCAAACACTTGTAATCCCAGCCACTTAGGTAAAGCAGGAGGATCACAAGTTCGAAGCTAGCCTGGGAAACTTAGACCGTATCAAAATAAAATTAAGAAAAAGAGTAAGGGGCCAGGGATGTAGCTCAGTGGCGCTGCGCATACCTTGCAAGCACAAGGTCCTGAGTTTGATCCCCAGTACTGCAACAAAAAAACAAACAAACAAAAAAAAGAAAAAGTCAGAAGCCCTGTGTGGTGCCACACGCCTGTAAGCCCATCTCTCAGAAGGCTGAAGCAGGAGGACTGCAGTGAGTTCAAGCCCAGGCTGAATTACATAGTGAGACCCTGTTTCAAAAAAAAGAAAAAAGGATCAGGGGCCGGGGATTTAGCTCAGTGGTTTCACCGCTTGCCGTGCATGCGCAAGGACTGGAGTTCGATCCCCAGTACCAAAAAAAAAGGATCAAAGATGTAACTCAGTGCAAGGCTCTGGGTTGTGGCAGGGGTGGGGACTGAACCCAGGGCCTTCGAACAGAGCCACATCTCCAGTAACAGCAGGAAAAGGGGCCACAGCACTCCCACTCTGGGCATGCGACACAGCAGTGGAAATCTGCAAAGGCACAAGCAGCACCTGCACAGCCTCCTACCAGCTTCCCCTCACCTGTTCTGCCAGAAGATGCTGCTGCTGCCTCTGCAAGAACTGCTGTTGCTGCTGCTGCTGCTGTAAATGCTTCTGCTGCTGCTCCCTCTGTTTCTGCTGGTCTAAAAGCAGCTGGTGCTGCTTCATGACAGCTGCCTGCTGCTGACTGCTGAGATATGGGGCGCTGCTGTGTGTGGTGGCCACGGACACAGCAGGTGACTGGGTCCCAACACTGGTGGCCTGGGCAGGCACAGGGACACTGGAAGGACTCTGCTCCTGTCAACAGATGAAGGGCACTGGAGTCGGGTGGGGTGAAGCTACACACAGAGAAAATGTGATCCAGGGTCTCTGAGCTGGGCTTAGCTTCCCTGCCCACCTCCAGCAGGCTGGGTGGAGACAGAGCCCACGATGCCTGAGCACCACGGGACTCACCCCAGCTCTGCTCCCTTAAGATTCACCAGTGGCTACCATAATATTTCAACATCACTGCTTATACTCAGAAAAGAGGAACTCAAAACAGGAAAAGGGCCAATAACAAGTATTATGTAAACAAGGTCAACGTTTTAAGCTCTTCAGTTCTTACTAGTTTGTATATGTAAACCTCATGAGAGTCTAATGGTGTAATTTTTTTTTTGTTTTTTTTTGAGACAGAGTCCCACTACGCAGTTCAGGCTGACCTTGAGCTCATGGTACTCCTGCCTCATCCTCCTGAGTGCTAGGACTACAGGGGGGTGCTACCACACCCAGACTGTTTTGACTTTTGAGATGGGGTCTCACTATGTTGCCCAGGCTGACCTTGAACCCAAGATCCTCCTGCTTCAGCCTCTTAAATAAGTGTGATTACAGCCATATACCAACTGTACCCAGTACAGGGGACTCTGAGCACAGATCTGTAAGGTGGCAAAAAAGCAAAGCTTCTAAAAAAATACATTAAATGTGCTCATTTAATAAAACACGGGCACAAATGACTTAATTTAAATTGTGTGGCATGAAAGAGATACTAGATTAAATGCAGGTGATTCCTCTAATGTTTGTGTAGTTAAAATCAACTTGTAGCTGGGGATTTAGCTCAGTGCCACCATGCCTGCCTTGCAAGCCAAGGTTCTTAGTTTGATCCCTGGTACCAGAAAAAGAAAGATCAACTTGTACTGGACAATTATACCTTTCTTTCATTCTTTCATTCATTCATTCATTCATTCATTCATTCGGTACCGGGGATTGAACTTGGGTCCTTGTGCTTGCGGGGCAGGCAGCAGAACCACTGAGCTAAATCCCTGGCCCTATAACTTACTTTTATTAAAAATCAACTTGGGTTTATTTTTATGTTCTCACT
Organism: Heterocephalus glaber; assembly: GCF_053883595.1. NCBI lineage: Eukaryota > Metazoa > Chordata > Mammalia > Rodentia > Bathyergidae > Heterocephalus > Heterocephalus glaber. Next base: position 41,859,957 of record NW_028258377.1, on the reverse strand, counting down.
CCCAAAGGAATGGAAGGGTGATGGTAGGTACATCCTCCTCCCTCTACTCCACAACTACCTTGGCCCAACTTCCGGTTTAGCAAGAAACCTTCCCAGTGTCTGCAGCAGAGTGATGCAGAATGAACTGCATGCTTACCTGGCCAGGCGGAACCAGTGATCGGAAGGGCATATTTCCTGGCTTTGGTTTCATTAGAAACAAGGGATTTTGCTCATTATTCAGATGAGGCAGCTGCTGGGGGAGATAGGCCATCAGGGCTGGCTTGCTCTGGCCAGACCCGGGGCCACCTTGCCCGCAGTCTGCTTTGTAATGGGAAAGGGGTTTCGTGTTGCCATAGTCCAGCACCGATCCTTGGTTATTCACAGAGTTCTGACTCAAGTTACCCTGTGGCTGGTGACTCAGCAGTGACACATGGCCCGGCTGGAGGAAGGGGGCTCCGGGCCGAGGGGAGCTCTTGTTCACACCAGGCATCATAAGCAGCTGGGAGCTGGGGAAGTCCTGCTTGTAGCCAGCAGGGCTAGCAGGCTTCTCTATGGGATAAGGGACATCTAAGGGGCTGTGGGAGGGCCCCGTCTGCTGCCAGGAGGACATCTGGCCTGGGGCGGGGGCTGGGACGGCCTGCGGTGGGTTCTGGAGCATCTGCTCACGCTTCTGCTTGGCGGCAATCTGCTGGAGCTGGTGGGCAGAGGACAGCTCGGGGGCGCCCCCCGGGCCCTGGCCAGGCAGCACAACGCCTGTGAGGGCCCTCTGCGCACTCTGGGCCTGGGCTGACGCTGGCATCAGGCTGGCACTAGGGTTGTCCGTGCGCACAGGTGCGGAGGAAGGCCCTGGGAAGCTCTGCCCTGCAGGCCCGGCCCCCACTTGTGGAGAGCCTAACTGTTCCTGCTCAAAGGCTGCTGGAGAGAATTCCGTCTTAATATTAATGTCTTGGGACAAGGGGGTTTGTGTGGCAGAACCAGAAGGCTCTGGGTCCTTTTTCTCCTCAAAGTCCTCAGTGAACAGGTCCTTCATGTCTTCGTCAGGCACCGACCTGTTCAGCTCCTCGATGAGCTCCTTCCACTCCTGCTCGTTGAGGTTGAGATCGGGCATGAGGTTGCTCTGTGAGATGGATCCTCCAGCCCCGGTGATCATGCATGGAAGGTCATCAACAGGCTCCTGCTTCAGCTCCTTACTCAGGCTCAGAGGAAAGGACTCCCCAGTGTTGCTGCCTCCGTTCAAGTGGAGGCTTGGGTCAGCCAGACACTTTTTGTTGATGGACTCTAGCCCCAGGGAGTGCTTCCCACCGGACTGCAAGGCCTCTCCCGCCGAAGGCTTGTCAGGCTGACCCAGGGGTGAGGATGGAGGCAGCCCGTTGGCAGACAGGGCCACACCCAGCAGGGCCTCCCGGCGGGTCTTCTTATGCCCAGGAAAGAGGTCTCCATAGCCATTCTGTTGCTCGCCATTCTGAGGGGAGGCAGTGCTGTCAAGATTCCTTTTCACTGTGTCATGAAGATGCTGAAAAACATTGAAAAAAAAGAGTTGGGTACATAATATCACATCTGAGGTTTCCTCTGCTTCCAACAGTCACATGAACCAGGGTCTGGCATCCTCACGCTCTCTGGGGTTCCACACTTCTGGGAGCACACCTCCACTTCCCCTAGTAGGACTGCCCCACCCCCAGGTCTGAGTCTGGTTGGTCAAAATCCACCGTCAAGCTCCACTGGGGAAAATGTGTCAGACCCTGGACTTCTACAGCCCTCTTTTCTTTTTGGTACCGGGGATCAAACTCAGGTCCTTTTGCAAAGCCCTTTTTTGTATGATACAAGCCTGATGCTACCTGGCATCTAGCTGGAGGGTTTATCCAGGAGTGGAGCTAAGGAAGAGCCTGAGGAAACATCGAAATTCTTGGGGACATTATTAGAATTCTGGACCATACCTGAGATCAGTCACCTGCCTTGACTTGCCACTTACATGAATCAATAAATAACTCTGTTGAAGCTGGCTTAACATGGATTCTGTTCCTTTCAACTGAAGAAGCTCTGCCTAGTGCAGCCTCTAGGAACTAGATTGTTTCTTACGGCTGGGGATTTAGCTCAGTGGCACCACACCTGCCTCAAAAGGGCAAGGTCCTGAGTTCAATCCCCAATACCAAAAAAAGAAAAAGAAATGGGGAAATGGATTGGTTCTTCACTTGTCACACAGCCTTCTGCCTTTCGGCTTCTATCCCAGTCTCCTCCCCTTCAACGCCTAAGCATCTTCTAATCCAGTTCGTGAACACCACCCTCACGACCCTCTCCCCGGCCCTTCACTGGAACACAATCATGTCTGCCCTGGCACTGTTATTCTCTGCTTCACCATTTTTAACTAACCTCATTAGGAGTCTACGTGTGCCAGGGACAAGACCATGGAGAACATAAAGACAAATAAGGTGGACCCTTCTCTTCATGGGCCTCTACCTCCCCAAAGATTGGGCAAATCTGAATATGGCTACAGAATAAGGCAAATGCCCTATGCAAGCAGTACAGCAGTGAGCACCTTGAGCATTCAGTTGCAGGTGTTTCATGATGAGAACATGACAGTGGGTTGGGAGGAGACAAGGTGGTACCCTCCTGCTTCCCTATCCTCATCTTCAACTGCCAGAGTGTGATCGTCCACGGACAGAGGAGGTGCCTGCAGTCAGCCTCTAAACCTACATTTACTTTTATTACATTTTGTTTTCATCCTCCACCTACAATACCACTCCCCCCCTCACTAACCCTGAGCATCTATGGTCATTAAACTGTTCCCAACCACAGCCCTAACTATTATCTCTGAACAGGTTTTAGGAGTCACAGGGAGCAGCATGCTGGGCTATTTCCTCCACTGCAGAGCAGTGCTCTGATTCGGGTGTCCTGTCTGAGGCAACTCTGTCGGCATCAGCTCTCTGCAGGAGACAACCTGTTAGATGCCAAGTTTCTCAATATCTAAGCCCCTACTTTTTGTTGTTGTTGTTGTTGTTTTCAAACAGGGTCTCCCTTTGTAGTTCAAGCTAGCCCTGAACTACTATGTACCCCAGGCTGGCCTAGAGCTCCCTGTGATCAGCATGCGCCACCATGCCTGGCTCTAAGCCCAATTCTTTTTTATTTTTTTTTGGTACCGGGGATTGAACTCGGGTCCTTGCGCTTGCGCAGCAGGCAGCAAAACCACTAAGCTAAATCCCCGGCCCTCTAAGCCCAATTCTAAAGCTACCATATTTTCCCCCATGACATCAAAATTTTGCCTCTTTTTATTTTGTGATACTGGGGACTGAACCCAGTATCACTAGGCACGCATTTCACCACCCAGCTACATCTCCAGATCATATTTTTTTGGTAAGAGACTCCTGCTGAGTTGCCTGGGCCGGCCTCAAACTTTTTTGGGGGTGGGGGTCCTGGGGATCAAACTCAGGACCTTGCGCATTCAAGGGAGGCAGGCGGAAGAACCACTGAGCTAAATCCCAGCCCTGGCCTTGAACTTTCGATCCTTTTGCCTCTCAGCTCCTGGGCGCTGGAATTACAGGCGAGCACCACCAGGCCTGGTTTTAAGATTTTTTTTCTTAGAACTAGGGCTAGTGGTCCCATTTGACCCAGCTATTCCCCTGCTGGATATCTTCCCCAAAGAATTAAAAGAATACCATAGTGATATATGCACACCCATTTTATAGCGGCACAGTTTGTAACAGCTAAAGCTTGGAAACAGCCCAAGTGCCCATCAACTGGAAACTGGATAAAGAAGATGTGGGTTTTTTTTTTATAAAATGGAGTACTATTCAGCCATAAAGAACGAGAAACTAGAGTCATTTACAGCTAAATGGAGGCATATCGAGGCCATCCTCTTAAGTGAAATAAATAGGACACACATGTGTACATACCGAAGAGTTTCTCTGGTGTGAGAAACTGAAAGTATAAATAAGGATTAAAAAGAATAACTGATAACTTGAAATAGGAAGAAAAGGTACAAAGGGGCAGGGGAAGGGGAAAGGAAAGAAGGGAAATGAAAAATTATGAGAAAAGAAAAAAATGGAAACAAAGTCTATGTGAATAGGGAAGGGCGCAGAGGTAATGGGGAAATAACAAGAACCAAGGCCCGGGGATTTAGCTCGGTGGTGCTGTCGCCTGCCTTGCAAGCGCAAGGACCCGAGTTTGATCCCCAGTACCAAAAAAGAACCAAGATACATGATGTGCAGGTACAAGCACCCAATGATAAATGTAAATGTATTAAATAGCTAAAAGGTACCAATGAAAGAATTTAAGCAAAAAAAAGATTTTCTTAACTGTTAAAGTTAACTGCACAGTGCTCTATAAATCCCAGCTGAGAATTTAAATCCATATGTGGGTAATTAAGAAAAACACCCTTGGGAATGCTGGAGAAACAGAACTGCAGGGCAGAGGTAGAACACAACCCTCGGACCCAGTTTAAGAGCAGGGCCTCCGTGCAGGACAGCTGTTCTTGCTTTCCGATGAGCACTCCTGCTTGCTACTGCCACCTAGGGGTGGGCAGGCAGACGAGGACCACACTTGTAAAATGGACTCTATAAAGCCGACCGTTTGGGAAGTTAGATTCATCCCCATTTAACTGGTCAGAGGAAATAAAAATGAGTTGCTAATATTTATTTCTGCCTTTTCTAATTTTCTTTTGTTCCACAGAACCATGGCCCGGCTGTTCTGGAAACCCAGGAGCTAAGTTTCCATCTTCCTAGGAGGGACGATGGAAACCTAGGGGTCAGGGCACTTGATGAGTCAGCTGGCCATCCCAGATTAGAAACAGACTCCCTCTCTGCCCCAACGATTATAAAAGCCGCCACACCCTCTTTCAATAGCCACATGCAAACAGCTGCAGACAAGTCCCAAAGACGACTCAATTTTGCAATAGCACTTCTTTTTAGCCAAAGGAAATATTGGGGCGTTTTCTCAACTACTCACAAAATTCAATGGGAATGGATGGGGGGTGTGGACTGCGGCGGCCCTGGCAGATTTGGGTACCTCGGGCTATGTAGGGGAAGCACAGATGAGCCAGCCTTGGAGCTAGGCCCAAGCATTTACAACAGGGTGGAAAAATAGCCCGAACAAGTTAAAAGTTACGTAAGAGCAAACAGCAGGTGTTCAGGTGGCACAAAACCGGCTGCCACCTATGAACACAGGGGCCTGCTTCATCTGGTGCTCAGCTCAAGAGATTCCTGTTCCAAGTACCGAACTATCTCAGTCAGGGTCCAGGAGGACCCAGTTCTGGGAAACAACGCCGTCTGTGCTCGCGGCCTGCTGGAGAACAGTGTGTGTTCTGGGCTGGCAAGCCACAAAGCACCCTGCAGGCTGGGCCAGCTCACAAGGAAGCCTTGGTCTTCCGCGACAGGGTCAGGCTCCCCGAAAGAGAGGGGGTGCAGGGCATCCACGTGGTTCCGACCGGAGCTGGAGTGTCCTGTCGGCTGCCCACCTTGCAGACCGTAAGTCAGCCAGCATCCTGTCTCTGCCCCACGAACCTCAGGGAGGATCCCTTGCTTGGTCTCAACTTCCTCCTCCTCTAACCACCCACCACCGCTCCCGGTGTGCTTTGTGCTCCATCTCATGGAAAAAATGACAACGCCTCCAGGCTTCCACGGAGTGACAGCTGTGGCTGCTAGGTCAGGAGGGGTTCTCTTATCAGTACTCCCTACACCAGGGCCAGCGGGGGCGCAGGGCTTCCTGCCCCTCCCTCTCCTTTCACCCAGCTGTCACCCAAACCACCCAGCACCTCAGGCCTCCGCACCCCCCACCCCCACGGGAACGGATGGGATGTGGGGAGAAGGCAGGGGTTAGGAGTCTCCAGGAGGTCAGCAGTGACTACGGCTGTTAAATGCAGGCCACACTTCAGCGCCCCTCCCTGCCTTCCAAGCCCCCCCCCACGCAGCGATCCCGTTAGCTGCCTCTTCACACTCCCTTTCCACACTGACTCGTCTTCTTTTCCACCTCTCTGGCTCCTCCTTTCTCCTGCCCTCCAATGAAGGGCCCTTCTGCACCCTCTCCCCGGATGCCCTCACCCATCGCCGTCCTCCCGACCCCAGGCCCGAGCCCCACTCAGAGCCAGCCCCAGTGTGCAGGCACCGCCCTCCCATCTCCACTCACACCCACTGGCCTCCCTTGCTCCGCGACCAGCCGGCTGCTCCCTGCGCTGCTCTTCTTCCTTTCGCCTAGAACCCTTCTCCCCTGGACCCTTCCAGGTGCCTCACCTGCAGTCCAGGTCTGTTATCGCCTCAGTCCTCCCCGCACACCTGCTCCTCCCCACAGCCACACTCCATTCCTCCAAAGACAGGAAAGACAGCACCTCAGCGCGCTCGAGGGTGCGGCTCCAAGCCCCGCCTCCTGCTCTGCACCACCCACCCGCACGCCTGCACCCGGCGGCACGCAGGCAGCTCAGAAGAGGGCGCGCAGAACCCCGCCCGGTCTTCGCCCCTTCCTTTGACTTGCCCCTGTCTCAGAGCATGCCACTAGTACAGGAGCCAGGCCAGACACCAGGGCCCCTCTCCGGCCTCACTGCCCAGCCCACCTCCCTGGCTTTCTTCCCCACCGCCTCACCCTCTCTGCCTATGCCCCTTCCTTTCTTCAGTGCTGGGGTGGAATCTGGGGGTCTCCAGTGCGAGGGAAGAGCTCTACCACTGCGCTGCGCCCAGTCTCCTCAGCCCTCCTTGCGTCCCCTCGTCTCTGTCTCAATCATTCCAACTGTATCGAAAGCCAGGCGCATCCTGACCCCACCAGTTAGAGTGGTACAGTGATGGTACTCTAGGGTAGATCTGATCACATCTCCCCTTTTCGTTTCTTTCTTTTTGGTAGACAGGGTCTCGCTGTGTAGTTCAGGCTTGTCTTGAACTCACTGGGTAGTCCAGACTGGCCTCGAACTCACAGTGATTCTCCTGCCTCAGCCTCCTAGTGCTGGGATCGCAGGCCTGCACCACCTCACCCGGCTACCTCTCCTTCTCTCAAGCCCCTTCTGTGGTTCCCAGCTGCACTCAGTCCCGACAGTGCCTCTGACGTCCTCAGCATCGCCTTCCCAGCTGCACCAGGGTGCAGAACACCCGGACTCTCCAAAAGTATCCATTCAAACACAGGGCCAGAATTTCTTAAAGTGATTTTCGGCCTAACTCTCGACGGCTTTTCCTCTTCTCCCGAGCTCTGCCGGACCCTGCTGTTTCCACAGGGACAAGTCGTCACTGACCAGCGTGGCCGGCTGGCTACTCATCCCGGCCGTTCAGCGGGGTTTGTTCCTGGCTAATTATGATGATACTTCTTTATTCCCAGTTGATTCAGGACCCCACTTAACCTTCAAAGCAACCCTGGAAGATGAGGACCATTGTCCCTGTTTTACAACTGATCTGAAACTCAGAAAATCACATAAAGCTGGGCATGGTGGCACACGCGTATAGTGTCAGTACTCAGGAAGCTGAGGCAGGATTCCCACAAATTTGAGGGCAGCCTGGACTACACAGACCCTGTCTGAAAAAAAAGAGAGAAAGAATGAATGAAAAAAATAAAAGAAAAGAAATCAGCTGTTTTGGGAAGGAGCGTCGAAGGTGGGGAGCTGCTGCAGAGGCCCCAGCTAGTCACTTGTCAGAGGGTAAGTGGCCCAAGTAGCCCTGCAGGTGACCCTCCGAAAGGAAGCGCGAAACACCAAGGACTGAGAAGCACACAAACAGCGAGAAGAGCTCCATCAAGTGCCACGACCGGAAACAGGCTGTGCCACGATGAAATCCCACACTCCAAGGCGACGACTACTCTTTATGAAATATTTAAAGAAAACAAAGCACAGAACTGCCTGTAACTCCTAACAGTTCTCACTTTTATGACACTCTTTGAATCAACAGTTTGTAAGAGTGAGTGATGCAGAATGCTACAGCCCAGCATGGTGAGAACTGAAGATCTCCACTCTTGTCTTAGGACATCCAGAAGGCAGTGACATTCCCACCAGGCCAGGTGTGTGTGGGGGGACCCACCTGTGATCCCAGGACTCGGGAGGCTAAGGCAGCAGGATCACTGTGAGTTCTAGGCCAACCTGGGCTACACAATGAGACCCTGTCTCAAAAAACCAGCCAACCCAAACTTTTTACTCCGAAATAATTATATGTTAACAGGAAATTACAAAGACAGTAAAGAGAGGTCCTATGTAACCTCACATTTCTCCCCCATGTTTGTACTTTAGAAAATTAGAGCACAACATCACAGAATGAAAACCAGGAATCTGATAATAGACAAACATGAAAAAGGGACCACCCCCAGGATCAAACCCAAGGCCTTTTGCATGCTAGTTGAGCTCTTTACATCTCCAGCTCTAATAAAACCTTAAAAGAAGTCTATTTCTTTGAAGCCAGCCTGGGAGAGTGAGTTCAAGGACAGCTTGCACTACAAAAGCAAGACCCTGGTTTAAAAAAAAAAAATTTAAGGGGCTGAGGACTGAGCTCAGTGGTTCCGGTGCCTGCCTCACAAGCACAAGGTCGCAAGTTCGATGCCCGGTACCAAAAAAAAAAAATAATAATTAAGATGGGCATGGTGGTACACAACTATAATCTCAGCACTCCAAAGGCCAAGGCAGGGGGATCACAAGTCGGAGGCCAGCCTGGACTACATGGTGAGATACTGGCTCAATGAACAAAAAACAACCAAAAAATATTTTTTTTTCTTTTCTTTTCTGGTTCTATGGATCAAACCAAGGACACTTTATGACTGAGTTACACCCCAGCCTTTTTCATTTTTTATTTAGAGACAAGGTGTTGCTGAACTGCCCAGACTGGCTTAAAACTTGTAATCCTCCTGCCTCAGCCTCCTGAATAGGTGGGATTATGATTTTTAAAAATAACTATCGGACCAGGGATTTAGCTCAGTGGTTCTGGTGCCTGCCTTGCAAGCACAAGGTCCCGAGTTCGATCCCTGGTACCAAAAAAACCCAAAAAACTATCATCCTCTGTCCTATCTGTGTTCAAATTTCCTTGTCTCATCGATATCTTAAAACAATTACAATAATTTATTATGGAAGATTTCAAACACAGCAAAACTACACAGACCAGTACAATGAGCCCTCAGATGCCAATGCCCTGGTAAAACACACAGACAATCTTGCTTCATTTATACCCTACCCACTTCCTGGGCTAACCTGGGTCTCACATAATTTCTCCTTAAACACTTCAGCACGTGTCTCCTAAAATATAAAAGCTCTTTAAAAAATAATCACGATAGGGCTGGTGATTTAGCTCAGTGGTGCCATGCCTGCCTGGCAAGCGCAAGGTCCTGAGTTTGATCCCCCATGTGGGGGTGGGGGATCACAATAGAGGGAAGGGGATGAGACACAGAAAAAAATTAAGATGTGCTCTGTTCATGTACTAACTCCCCGCCATGAATGCACTCATTATGTACTGCAAACATGTACTGGTAAAACAAAATTTTTTTCAAAAGCCAAAGACAAAAACTCCCATATCATTACTGAATGTTAAAAAACATCAAATTATTTTTACAGTTGTTTCATTCAAATAGGGATCCAACACACTGCATCTTACTGTCTTAAGCCCTTTTCCACATACACCAGAGTTTTCTCTTCTCCCCTCCAACATGCCTTTTTTTGTTTGCTTTTTGTTTTTTTGAGACAAGGTCTCCCTATATAGTTCAGCCTGGCCTTGAACTCACTATGTAGTCCAGGCTGGCCTCAAACTCTGGGCAATCCTCCTTCTCAGCCTTCTGAGTTTGATTACAGGCATGTGCCACCATGCCCAGCACCCCATGCCTTTCATTTGTTAAAGGAGCTCGGTCACTTGACCTGTAGAATTTGTTGCTTCCCTAGCTGGCTGACTTTATCTCCATGGTGACCTTTACAAGTCCTTCCATCTCTGTGTTTTCTGTAAACTGGCAGTTGAGGCTTGATCAGACTCAAGATTGCAGAGGGCGTACATATTTATAAGTGATTAGGGCTAAGTTTCACACCCCCTCAGACACTGGAACCTAGAGCATTGAAACTGAGCTACACCCGGAGATTTTCCATGTAAATAAACAATTATCTCCCTTGTTGCTTTTGCTGTCTTCCACCTTCATGAACTGTTGCTCCTCTACCATGTGCCAGCCTGCCTTGGAGCTAGCTGATTATGGACTGAAACCTCTACAAACTGTAAGCTGAAGAAACCCCTTCCCTCTTAACTTTTAGCATTGAGGATTTTTGTCTCAGCAACAACAGAAAATTAACTAAGACAGAATTTGGTACCAGAGAAGTGGGGTCATTGCTCTGACTCTATCTGACCATGTGGTTAAGGAGCATTTGGGGATAGTTTGTGGGAGGAGTTTGGAAAGATTAAGAGATGACAGCTGAAAAGGAGCTGGAACACCTCAGCTATACTTGATGGGAGATTCTGTTCAGAGCTCAGAAGACCAGAAAGCCAGTAAAGACCAGCCTCAGAAGGTTTCTATTGTGAAGGACTGCATTGGCTGTTGCACTCCAGATGATGTGTATTATGATTTAGCAGAAAATTTGTCTGCATTTTTGTCATGTCCAGAGACTTTGCCTGAGACTGAGATTAAGGATGGCAGACTAATTAATCTCCAGAAGAAATTTCAAGGAAGTCTAATGTTGACACAGTCTCATGGCTGCAGTTGGGGGCTTTTACCCAGATCTATGTTGAGAATCAAGAGCAAAGGGCCCAGCAGAATGATTTAAAATGTTTTGAGATTGGCCAGAAGGGAAGCTCCAGTAAAGCTGTGGACTGCAAAGATAGAGGAGAGGAGATCTTGATTGTTGAGAAGGAGCAATAGAATAGAAAAGATGGTCTGTTGAGTATCACAAGAAGCAGAGGACTTCATCCTTTGCAGCCTCAAATTTGCAAAAGTGAAAGGCTTTGCTTTGAGAAGAGAGCTCCAGAGCACCATATTCCAGAATGGCAGCAGCCTATGAGAGTTGTTCATCAGGATTTAGTTCATGGACACTGGAGCCCTACAGCCAAGAAAGAAGGAACCCAGGCTACTGCTCCAGCTGGCAACGGACCTTGGTGTCATCCATGTGGTGCTGGTTATAGGCACAGGCAGAATACAAGAGTTGTGGGGTCAGGAACGCTTCCATTCAGATTTCAGAAGACCTGGGAGGAAAGGCAATGTGCCTCTGACAGTGCAGGGTGTGAAGCTGTGAATGTGAAGCTGAAGGTGAAGTGGAGATAACAGAAGTTTGAAGAAGCCAGGACCATGAACTGTCTGAGGAAAACTGCAAGTAGGGAGCAGAACTAGCCCAGTAGAGAAGCCATGGGAGATACAACCACCAGAAATGCTATAGGGACTGAGTCAACCAATCCCTTTGGAGTTCAAAACTTGCCACAGATTGCCTTAGATGTTGCACATGGAACTATAGAGATTAACGTTTGCCCTGGTGGATTTTGGACTTGCCTTAGTCCCATTCCTTTGTATCACCCTATTTGTACCTTTGTGAATGATAATGTTTATCTTGTGCTAGTGTTCTTTGAAAGTGTTGAACTTTTTTTCATTTGTACAGGGACTCACAGCTAAGAGTTTGCCTTAAATCTCAGAGATTTGGGATTTCGACTTTTCAGCAATGCTGAAACCGTTAGGACTTCAGCAACTCTTAGAGATGGACTAAATGCCTTTTGCATAAAAGGATGTGCATGAGTCTTTGGGGAGGGCCAGGGAGAGAATGTTTGGTTCTAGATGTCCCCTAAATGCCTCAAACTGTCATAGGTGGCTTTTTCAGAGCCTTAGGTGGCTGGATCTAGAGTGTGTGACACTGAAATTGATTCAAGGTGCAATGCTAGCTAGGCTCAAGGGCACTAGGATTAACCATGTGAGTGCTATCCACCCTAAGTAGGCTGGATAAGATAGAAGGGTCAGAAACACACTGTTAAGCTTCCCTTAATGGTACAAGATCCCAATGATGTGTGTAAATGTATTTTATACCTAAAATGCACCAATAGACTTAATGGTGGGAAAAGCAAACAAACTGAGCTACACCTTCAGCCCTCTTTATTTGTTGAGTCAGGGTCTCACTAAACTGATACATTGCCTAAACTGGACTGGCTCTAACCTGTGATCCTCCTGCCTCAGCCTCCTGAGTGCTGAGGTCACAGGCATGCACCACCACTTAGCTCAGATTTGCATTTTTATAAAAATTCTCAGCAAGGGCCGGGGATTTAGGTCAGTGGTTTCGCTGCCTGCTGCACAAGCACAAGGACCCGAGTTCGATCCCCTGTACTAAAAAAAAAAAAAAAAAAAAAAAAATAGATAGATAAAAATTCTCAGCAATCACTGAGTGGTCAAAGGATTTCAAGATTTACAGCCAGATTAAGTAGAAAGCTGTAGAAAGTGTTTTGAATGAGACGAGAACGGGAGAGATGATTTTAGAGTTAGGTAGAAGAAATTTCAGCAGGTATCAATGCATCTTAGCAGCAAAGGAGAAAGCCCTTTCTGTCTAGTTTGGATGTGTGGATAGGAAAGAAAATAAAGGAAAAGCAAGGATTTCCCTGGTGGGGAGGGGCCCAAATTCCATTTCAATTTAAAAAGGAGTTAAAGAAACAAAATAGATTAGCGGTTTCCTAAGTCTGAAGGACAGTGGGAAATTGATGGGTGATGGCTAGGGAATGTGGGATATATTTCTGGGGTGATGAAAATGTTCTATAATTGACTGTGTGCATGGGTACACAACTCTGAATATTGAAATCCACTGAACTGTACCTGTTAAATGAGTGACTTACAAGGCATGTGAATGATACATCAATAATGCTCTTACTTAAAAAGTGAGAGGGAGAGACTGGTTGGTAGAAGTCAAAAGAGAGTTACTTGAGAATAACAAACTAGGGGTGTCTTAAAGAACAGCAGATAATGATCTGCTGATTCCACCAGATCTCCCCAAAACTCTTGTTCTCTGAATGCACTCATGCCATCCCCCTCCACAGGAGAAAGACGTGTTAAGATGAGCACGGAAGGCGTGAACACCAACGACCTTCATGTGTATGGGAAACGCTCTCCCTGGTTCCGACAGCCATCCCCACGCAGGCTCCTCCGCTTGTTCACTCCATCACCATCCTGTCCCGCATCTTTCGCTCACTCTCTGTTCACCAAGTCCTTCTTCCCCTAGGAGTCATCCTAGTCCATGTGGGATTCAGCTCAGCACAAAGCACACATCTGCAGCCAGGCACAGGACAACTTGCCTGTCGTCCCACCTACTCAGAAGGCTGAGGCAGGGGGATCACTTGAGCCCAGGAGTTTGAAGGCATCGGGGCAACACAGCAAGACCCTGGGTCAAAAAAAAGGGTGTGCGTGCAGGGGACAGCTAGATCTTGTTTGGGTCCTGGTTTGGCTGTGTAACTGTTGGGTGCTCTCAGGCAAATTACTGAACATCTCAAGAAGCTTTGGTTCCTCATCTGAAAAGCAGGTGGGTGGGTCCGAGTCACTTCTGGGTGGCTGTAAGGCACTCCACTACCACTTACTTGGCACCTGGTCACGTTCTCGCTGCCAGCCAGTCCTCTTTCTCTTTCAGAGCTTCTTCAAAGGCCGGCCTCTCCTTTGTCAGACTCCAGGAGAGCCTCTGGTTCTTCAGTCCTAGGCACCAAGTCTGCAGACCTGACCTCTCTGACTCTGAGACCATGGGCCTGGTGACCACACCACCCTCCTCTAGAGGTCTCCCCCTGATGCCCACATGGCCACTCTGTAGGCTGCCCCTTCCCAGGCCTGCTCCTTAAATGACAATGCTGGCAGGGCTGCAGCCTTTATCACTGGTGTCATCTCCACAGTAACCTCCTTCACACTCTGGATCTCAGCTTACAGCTGGACAAGCAGGCACAAAGCAGGCACTCAGGGCCTGGAACATGCTGAGCATGCACTCAACCACGGAGCCACATCCCCACACTTCCTGCACCTTCCTCTTCTGTGCCCAGCCTCTCTCTGGCTCTAGACTTCCATCTTGGGTTATAAACTCAGAAGCTCCGTCCGGATGCCAAACAGGATATACTCCCAGCTGGGTTTTCTGCCCCCTCTCCTAGTCCACTCCTGGCTCTTACACTCCTTGACTCAAGGCATGACTCAATCTTTGTCCTCTTGCTGCCTGGGCAGAGTCTATCTTCTAAATCTGTCTTCAGATTCATTATTTTTTTAACCTAGATCACTGAAATAACTACATGCTGTTCTTTTGGGGTGGGGGTGTAATGGGGACTGAAGCAAGGCCTTTGCACTGGGTCACCTCCCTCACCTTTGCGGGGGAGGGGGTGGAGATGACAGAGTCTTGTTAAATCACCCAGGCTGGGCTTGAACTTGTGATCTTCCTGCCTCAATGTCTCGGAATGCTGGGATTACAGGTGTGTGCCACATCTGGCTTCATGCTGATTTCTATTTCTCTTTTCTCTCCGATGGAACCCACTCTGACATTATCAGCACGATCTCTATAAAACACACCTCAGAACCATTTTAAATTTCCTCTTATTTCTCCATAAAGTCCAAATCCCTTAACCTGGCACACAGATCCATTTGATCTGATCCCCATCTGACTTCTCGGGGAGCCCTCAGACGTTCCCTTGAGGCCCCAACTCAAGCCGAACGACTAGCAGGACTGAGACTGTACCCAGCCTGACAATCCCTACTAACCTTTTAAGGGTTAGTCATATTTTCACTCTGACCACTTAGATCACAGCTGATCAGATTTCTTGTTCTGCCCCAATGTTCTAATAATACTCTGAACATAATACGGACATTCCACATCATGGTAAAGACCGAGTCACACGTAAACATCCACTGCCCTGTTTCTCTGCATCTCTCCCCATCCCTGCAGGACAAGCCCACTGCCGGGTACAATGCTCCGCGGTGCTGAGGAATTCGCCCTCCCTGTCCCCCCCTCACTCCCCTCCCAGTCACTGACACTCAGAACTGCTTTCACAGATACTGGTCTTCTGCCTCACACTCTCACTTACTCATTCTCGGCCCCTGCTCCCCGCCTCCTCTCCCAGCCCATAACAGCCTTACAATTATCTCCAGTTTCAAGATAACAGACAGTAGGGCTTAGAGAAGTTAAATAACTTGGAATCTACTTTCTGAATCAGGATTTCAAAACTGATTGATTTGAAGCTATTTTCCAAAGTCCAGCTTATGTAACTCCTTTCACTGTGCATTTCCCCTCAGAGTGTCTTAGTGTCTTATCAACATTCCCTTTTCTCTTAGATGAAATCATCTCTCCTTGCAAAGATTAAAATCCTTCAGCTACACTTTTTAATTCCCTCTGGATCTAAGACTTTTCCCTTCAAATGCTTCCCCTCTCCATTCAAAACTGACTTTATTTGTTTTGTTCTAGAGCAATGGTTCTAAAAACGTGGTCCCAGACTGCAGCATCAGCACCATCTGGGAAAGTAGTAGAAATCCAAGTTCTCAGGCAATACCCTGACCCACTGAGCCAGAAACAGTGTGGGCTCCAGGAAGGTTTTATCAAGCTCTAGGGGACTGCTGAGTTGCAGAACCACGGCTGCAGTGGCTATTTCTTTCAAACTTATGTTCCGTTTACATTCTAAAATAACACACTGAGGCAGGAGGATCCCCATGAGTATGAGGGCAGCCTGGGCTACACCGTAAGTTCAAGGCCAGCCTGAGCTACATAGCTGGACCCTGTCTCAAAAACCAAAAAACCCCAAGGGCCAAGGATTTAGCTCAGTGGTGCCGCCACCTGCCTTGCAAGCACAAGGTCCCGAGATTGATCCCCAGTACGAAAACACAACCCCCCGCCCACACACACACACACAAATGCCTCCCAATCCATGCCCCGACTCAGCCACTAAGTCTTGCTCTTGCCACCAGTTTGCCTAAGAACATCAATCACTCAGAGGTCTCAAGCCTGGAACATTCGCTAACTTCTAAACACCTCTGGTGACTCTGTAGAGAAGACAACTGAAACCGAGAGCTCAAACAATTTGTCCAAGTGGATGTGGGAGTTAAGTTCAGCAATCCTACCACGAATTGAGAAATTTTTCAAATATTATCAAATACAGCAGAGGGTGATAAAAATGTACTAGGGATGTCAAGGTAGTCTGAATTAACTGAGTCATGAGTACAGAAAGCAGATTGCCAGAGGCCAGACAGAAAGTGAGGGCAGGGCAGGGTCCTTCACCCCAGTGCACACACACACACTTCCCTCCACAATAATAACGCCATCTAGGAGATAGGTGAGTGAACTGCAGTTGCTATGAAGATAGCCTCCCATCTTGTGACTGTGGAATGACACTGAGATAAGAGTTCAGGAGTGAGGTATGACATTACTAAGTGTCTATTAAATATTAAAGTCAACATAGTACAAATCTGCCTGTTATTGGATAGCACAAAGAAATATGTCAGCCACAAATGTGAGCCAACACATACGAAATATGATCGAAAAATACAGCGAATACTTAAATTTTTAAAAATCCTTATAGTAAAAGGCACATTACCATTAACTCCCCTGCAAATATTCCCCCTTGATTTCAACATGCCTATCCCATCATTCTTGCCACTTTCTAAAGCAGTTCTGGAAGTCCTCCTCTGTGAGTGTCTTCAGGTGCAATGTCATGGCTGCTTTACAGTCCTGAATTAATTCAAAACATTTACCTTTCAGTCATTTTGATTAGGGAAAAAAGCCAGAAATCGCCCAAGGTCGGACCTGGTGAATATGGTGGATGATGACACCCACACCATGTTTTATGAGCCTGCTTTTCAGCCACATGGTACATGGCAGCAGCATTCACTATAACTATAACTGGCTTTTATCACATCTCCTAAACACATGCACAAAAGAGGACTTCCAGAGCTGCTTCAGAAGGGACAAGAAGGGACAAGAAGGGACAAGCAGGTTTGCAGCAAGGGAAAATATTTGGAGGGGGCTTAATGGTAATATGTCTTTTACTATGATTTTTAAAAATTTAAATACATATCACATATTTTTTACACATTTCAACCATATCTCATATCTTAAATTTTCTAGCACTCACCTTAAAAATAAAGACACAAGTGAAACTGACTTTACTAATATATTTGATTTAATCCAGTATTTTATTATTTTAGCATGCAATCAATAATGAAAAACAGAGTTCCTCTGGCACTAACTTTTTAAAATCAGTATTATTTTTACACTTTTAGCATAACTCACTCTTGACTACACACATTTTGAATGCTTAACATTCCTCCCTGGCTGGCTCCTGTAAGGCAGTGTAGCTCGAGAAATTAGCCTTGGACTTAAGTTTTCAGGACAGCATTGAAGATATAAGAGAGGGTCCAAAACCTGTAGTGGGTTTCAGCAGCAGGCTCCTCACTGCACAACATACCAGGCACTCTTGTAGCCCACACAAGCTGCTTCCTTGCCGGAAATACCCAACCTTGAGCCTCCTTTCTTGTTCTAGAAAACTTCGGCAACAGGAATCTACTGAGCAGCCACTATTTAGACCTTAGGATACAGCAGGGAACAAAACAGATAAAAACCATGGGTCTCTGGAGGCCTACATTCTAGTTGAGGGCCCTCGAGAAAATAAAGTGCAGGAACAAGGAGTTTGTAAGATGCACGATTTTAAATAAGAAGCTCAAACAAGGCCTTGAGTGTGTGAAGTCTGAGCAAGAATCTGCAGACGAGTGAGTGGCCCATCCCAGCACCTTCAGGAGAAGACTAAGGGACAACCAGCCACAGGCAGCAAATGGCTGCTGTGTGTTCACCAGCAAGAGGCAGTGTGCCCAAACTGAGAGGGCAGAAGCCAGGAGCATGAGAGACGCTGCTGGCCAAGAAGCAGCAGTGAGGCAGATGCGAGACTGTATAGTGCTGGGGGGGCCTAAACGAGGGTTGGCTTTTCCCTTAGTGAGACGGGAACCCTGCTCAGGGGTCTGAGCAGAGGAAGATCATTCTGGAGAGCAAGCAGGTGGACAGTATGAAGGCCAGGGTCACCAGGGAGACCAATGAGGAGGCAGCAATCCAGGTTAAAGAACAGATAGAGGGGTCTGGGGATTTAGTTCAGTGGTTCCACTGTCTGCCTCACAAGCACAAGGTCCCGAGTTTGATCCCTGGAACCTCCTCCCCCAAAAAAGCATTAAAGAATGGACGGCTGAGACCTGGGTGGTAGTGTGGGGGTGGTAAGAAGTGGCCAGACACTGGTTGCACCCTGAAGTAGAACTGGCAAGGTTTGTTGACCGACTATGGGGTTGGCCTAAGGATCTCCAAGTATGCCCAGCAGGTTCACATGCCCAGAGTGGAGGAATGCGAGGAGACAGCAGACAGTGGCAGAGAGGTCAGACTTGTCTGTATCATCCCGAAGAGGCTGTGGGTGTGTGGTGTTAAAGATGGAGGTAGGAAAAACCCAGGTAGCTATAATCCCACCACTCAGAGTCTGAGGCAAGAGGATCGCCGCAAGTTCAAGGCCAGCGTGAACTACACAGTGAGACCGTGTCTCAAAAGAAAAAAAACAAAACAAAAAGGATGGAGGTAAGCAGAGAAGTGGTTTTACTGGAGGAGAAAGAGTTCTGTGGGCATCCCCTGGCACTCAATGGCAGAGCATGCAGGGCCCACACTGGGATTCCAGAGTGCCTATACAGTGTGCCAAAGGCTCTCCCTGATCCTACAGCTTTTTACACTTCCCTCCAGCGTGGGACATTAGAACACAGCACTTTGGGGACAGTCTGACTCTCCTAGCTCTGAGTACAGGACTCTCTTCCCAGAGCTCAGCACAGAACGTGACTCATGCTCACTGTTCAGTAAACAGGCCCCAAGTCTGCCTTTGGCTAAAAGAAACTGTCCAGTTTGTCACACCAGAAAGAACTCCATGGTTGGTCAGGTCTTCTGGCAAAAGCTCATACCTGATTACAGAGGTAATCAGGGGATTAAAAATGGAGAAAATAGACAAACATTAAAAAAAGCAATCTAAACCAATAAGAAATTTTATCTTTTTTTGGTTCTGGGGACTAAACCCAGGGCCTTTGCACTGAGCTATATCCTCAGACCCTTTTAAAAATTTTTTAAATTTTTTTGAGACAGGGTTTTATTAGGTTGCTAAGTTGCCTCAGCTGAGCTCAAACTTTCAATCCTCCTGCCTCAGCCTTCCAGAGTGCTAAGATTGCAGCCAACTGCCACCATGCCTAGTCAAAACTTACCATTCATTAAGCACTTGTGTGCTAGGCACAACTCTGCAAAGCAGGTATCACTGTCATTTTACAGGGACAGAAACGAAGGCTTGGAGAGAGTAAGCAGAGCCAAGAGTAAGAGAAACAGAGATCACTGCAGCTTGGAATCTGTGTTGGGGTGTGTGTGTGCAAACGTGTGTGGTGTGAGAGCTGACAGCTACTCATACCTTGGGGAGATCATTTGAGGGGCATGAGCTGGAACACCCACCTGCAGCCGCACAGCTGCTAGGGATGCTCCATGTCTGCGTACAAAACACCGGCATAGTTCAAAGAACACACATCCGTTCTTACTTTCCACATAATGACTTATGAAAGCTACACATGTAGGCTCAAGGTGCACCAGAAAACCCAACCCAAGGAATAGATTCTAAACTTCACCTGATACAAAGTTAGGATAAAGTATACTTTCTTCACACGAAATGGACATCTTGTGGTGGGAACTACAAGTAGATGGGTACGTTAATAGCACATCTCAGACAGGTCTCCACTGGGCTGCGTGCCATGCCGCTGCAGATTTGGAGCTGTGGGTTAATTCTGGTTCGATGTCACCCTCACTGATCTTCTGCAGCTGCCTTGGCAAAGGTCACCAGTGATACCCACAAGGGTAAAACAAATTTCTCAGCAACCTCTAGTGTGGCTCCCTAGCTGAGACACAGTAATTGGAATCTCAAAACTCAGAAACTTTTTTTTTTGGTGGTACCAGGAATCGAACTCCAAGTATGGCTCCAGAACCAGCAGAACTGGAATCACCTAGACAGTTACAAATGCTGACTCTCAGCCTTCCCTACCTCTCCTTATTGAGGCGCACTTGTTAGAATTCCCTACATCCAGCCGGGGATGTAGCTCAGTAGTTCCGCCACTCGATCCTCGGTTCCGGAAAAAAAAAAAAAACAGGCCCAGCCAGAATTCCCTACGTCCTC
Organism: Heterocephalus glaber; assembly: GCF_053883595.1. Lineage (NCBI taxonomy): Eukaryota > Metazoa > Chordata > Mammalia > Rodentia > Bathyergidae > Heterocephalus > Heterocephalus glaber. The sequence goes on along the minus strand of NW_028258377.1, from coordinate 41,839,933 downwards.
TCTCTCTTTACTTTCTCTGAAAACCAACATCCTGGTGATGAGTTAACTGCCTTTCTTTGTATTTCTACCATCTCATGTTACCTGTCCCCAAACAGTTTGCCTAGTTTTGAAAACACAGGACAAGCACACACTAGGCTAGAGAGGAGAGGGCAGCCTGACCCCACAGCTGCAGGGTCCAGAGGGGGTGAGGGGCTGGGTCTCCAGGGCGCCATGTGACTCCCACTTCTCTGGGCACAGACAAGGCCCTTTCTAGGGAAATCGTGGCCAAGGCCACCAGAGGGTCCTGGGAGACATAGTTTGCACAATCATTTTCTACCTATATTATTTTTATTATTCTGGGGCCAGGGATTTAGCTCAGTGGCACTTTGCCTGCCTGGCAAGCGCAAGGTCCTAAATTCGATCCCCGGTACTGGGGTGCCGGGGACTTAAGTTATTTTTATTATTCAGACAGTGGACCTCCTGAACTCATTCTCTAATTTTCTTTTTTTCCATCTGTTCTGTCTTTAACCTTAAAAAAAAAATCCCAGAGCCAGGCATGGTAGTACATGCCTGTAATTCCAGCTACTCAGGAGGCTGAGGCAGGAGGACTGGAAATTTAAGGTCAGCCAGGGCAATTCAGCAAAACCCTGTCTCAAATGACAAAAGGGCTTGGAATGCAGCTCAGTGGCAGAGGGCCTATGGCAGGAGGCCCCATTTCTCCCTCCTCAGGCACAGCCAGCCTCTCCGGTAGCCTCTGCACACCACCTCCTCTGGCGAGCCCAAGGTCTCTTCAGCTCTTTCTCTCTGAGCCCTTCTCCAGGCCCACTGGGCTCCCGTCCATCTGCTGACCTAAACCAAATCACCTTCTCAAGGGTCCACTCCACAGGGATGTACCAGGCAGGGGCTAAGACACTTCACTCATGATCTGGGTGGCAGCATCATCTGTGGCCCTAATGTAGTAACACAACTGATTCTCTGCCTCTTGCTTCACAGCAGAGTTGTTTTTTTTTCCATTTAGTTTATTGGTACATTTTAGGTATACAATACACTTGCTTTCATCATTGGGATCTTGTACCTGTACATGATGTATCTTGGTTATTTTTTCCCCATTCCCCTGCCCTCCCTTCACTCCCTCCACCCTTCCCTATTTACAAAGACTTTGTTTCCATGTTTTTCCTTTCAGCTTCTTCTTTTTTTTTTTTTTTTTTCATACCGGTGATTGAACTCAGGATCTTGTGCTTGCAAGGCAGGCGGTGGAACCACTGAGCTAAATCCCTGGCTTCATGTTTTTCCTTTTCTCATATTTTTTCTTTTCTCTTCTTTCCTTTCCCCTTCCCCTCCCACTTCCCCTATTCCTTCAAACATTTTCTTCCTATTTCACATATCAATTATACATTTTAATTCTTATTTACACTTTCAGTTGTTCACACCAGAGGAACTATTTGGTATTTGCACGTTATTTTTTCTACAGTACTAGGATTGAACCCATGGCCTTCCCACTGAGCTACATCCCCAGCCCACCCCCTCTTCTTTTTTATTTTGAGACATGGTCTCACTAAATCACTAAATTGCCAGGATTAAGCTTGAACTTGAGTTCCTTCTGCCTGAGCCTCCCAGAGTGCTGGGATTACAGGGAAATGCCACTATGCCCAGGTAATGGAAGAACTATGCAAATTCTTTTTTTCATCAGTGGCTGCTGAGGTGTGACAGCCTCATCTTTGAGGCCCTGGTACAATCCTCCCTGACAACAAATACAAACGTGGCAGGTCAGAGACAGGCTGCCTGGCAGCACACTCAGAGCCAGCACCACTGCCAGCCTGTGTATGGCCCACACCCTCCCGTGCCAACTGCTGTGCTTTACTTTTTGGGTGAATTTTATATGTATTCTTTCCAAACATATACTTCGTATTTTAAAGAAATTCCAAAGACTGCCTCTCTGAATTCTAAAAATTCTTGTTCTAGAGATACAACACACTACATTTTCCTCTATTTTTCAAATTAGCATCTCACTGGCCAAAGCAGGTCACATAGCCATGTCCCAAATCAAGGGATGGGAGGCACTCTGACCCTAGAGGCCGTGACATGGCACAGATATGCAGCATGGCCTGGAACAAAGAACTGAGACCACCATTTAAGCAGTGCCAACACAATTAAGGGTGACGACATTCCTGCCCACTGTGACTCACTTAGCAGCAATAAAAAATAGAAGTTAACCAGACCGGTGTTGCATGCCAGTGATCCCAGCTACTTGGGAGGCTAAGACAAGGAGGACTGAGGCCAGTGGGGCAACTTAGTGACACCATGTTTCCAAATAAGAAGTGGTAGGCATATAATTCACTGGTACAGCACTTGCCTGGATGCATGAAGCCCTGGGTTTGATCCCCATTACCACCAAAAAAAAAAAGAAGAGGTGAGCCACAAAGGGTGACCTTACTTTGGATGTGCACATGTCCCTCTGCCAGAAAATGTCTTTGAAAATCATTGGTCTGTATTAAATAAAAGCTTAACCAGCAATTTATTTCTCTGAATAAAAATTACTTTACGAGTTCTTTCCACATATGATCTCACCTGCACAAGCTCAGTGGCCAAGGGAAAACTAAAGAGCTTTAGTACAGGATTTTGGTTTGAGTTCTGGCTGTACCACTTACTTAGCTGGCAACCTTGGCAAGTTTATTTACATGTAAAATTGGCAAATAATATTCTGTGTGAGATTGCGATGATTAAATGACAGCAGAGATACACATATACCAGAATTTTCCCTTGTTTCATACTAGGCAGAAAACCATATACGTCTCCCTCTGATTTTACTTTAAAATAATTCTAATCTTTCTAATTTCAATGGTATACTTTATTAAGAAGTCTTGGGCTGGGGATTTAGCTCAGTGGTTTCGACGCCTGCTGCACAAGTGCTAGGACCCAAGTTCGATCCCCAGTACTGAAAAAAAGAAGAAGTCTTTATAACACTGTTAGAAAAATTTCAGGGCACATGTTTTGTAAAATACTTTGTCTTCTAGTTTTCCAAAAATCTTTGGTCAATAATAGGCTGTGATGGGTAGTCAGTTTTTTGGGGGAAAAAAACTGAACAAGAACATATAAAATGTACCGTTTTAACCTTCTAGAGCCTTGGTGTCCAACCTTTCAGCTTGTCTGGGCTGCACTACGTGAAGAGGAATTATCTTACGTTGCAAATAAAAGATATAATTTAGTTAAAGTGTTAGCAAAAAAATCTATTTTAACTTACTACATTATTTTTAAAAACAAGACAAGCCCACGTTTAATAAATAAGAAAATGCACGTGTCTGCTTAACAGCCAACACCTGTTTTCACAGGCGCCCACATGGGCAGGAGGCTGAAACCCTCTCTCCTGTGACCACTGTAGCAGTCCTACCCGCCAAGTCGCACAGGCGCATGCAGCCTCTGACACACAGATATCAACCTGCTGTGTGTGGCGGGCACAGGGGCCACAGTCCGCCCTGCCTTCCCTACACAGTGTTCTACTGTCACCTACCCAGTCCGAGCTCAAGCACCACACTGTTGAGTCATAAAAAATATAGCTAAAAATCACACGATATATTTTTTTGATAGGGTATTGCCAAGTAGCAGCCCAGGCTGGCCTCAAACTCCCAGCAATCCTCCTGCCTCAGCCTCTCAGGTGCCATGATTACAGGAAAAGGTTATGACCTTGTAGGGCAGCATCACTAGCTGTCCAGAGCTGCATGCACGCTACATGCTGGACACTGGACGCACCTGTTCTAAAATGTACAATATAGTGGTGTTAACTCTATGTACACTGCTGTGTGACAAATCACTAGAATGCTTTCATTTTGTAAAGCTAAAGCTCTGTCCTTAAACATCTCCCCATTCCCTCAGGGCCAAGTGGTACCAGCAGGGCAAAATAGATCTTTATTTTATTTTTATCATTTCTTTTTTTTAGTACCGGGGATCAAACTCAGGACCTTGTATGGGCTGGGGATTTAGCTCAGTGGTTCCGCCACCTGCCCTGCCTGCCAAGCACAAGGTCCCAAGTTCGATCCCTAGTACCAAAAACAAACAAACAAAAACTCAGGACCTTGTGCTTGCAAGGTAGACACGGTGCTACTGAGCTACTTCCCCGGCCCTCAAAATAGATCTTTAAAAGTCAGAATTTTTTTCCTTTAGAGACAAGCCCCTTTCCTCTCCTCAACACCCAGAAGTGGGCAGAATATGCAGGTGCTAGCCCTTGATTTCCACAGGGAAAAAAGAAGAGGGATGAAGCAAGTGTGGAGCTGTCCACTGCCTCACAGCACTCCTCTCCCTGGTACTCCTGCACAGTGAGAGGATCATCTGCAGCAAAGTGAGGCCTCCACCTCTGCGCTAGCTCTGAATTAAGGCCTACTCTTGTTACCAAAAATAAACTGCCTCCCTGGCATGTTTGGGAGCAGAAGCAAAGACCTAAGAGGCTGGTCGACACTGGTGACCACCATGCTACTGCATCTCTAAGTTTGACTATTCTAGGTATGTAAGCAGAACAACGCCATAGTGGTGTTTCTCTGTTTGGTTTATTTTTATTATTATTTTGGGGGGGATTGAACTCGGGTCCTTGCGCTTGCGAGGCAGGCAGAACTGAGCTACATCCCTGGCCCTGTGTTTGGTTTATTTCATTGAGCATGTCTCCCAAGTTCACCCGTGTTTACAAACGACAGGCTTTCCTTTCTTCAGGCTGAGTAACAAACACTTCCTTAGCCCTCCACCTGCTGATGGAGCTCAGTGGTGCCACCGCCTGCCTCGCAAGTGCAAGGACTGGAGTTCGATCCCTGGTACCAAACACCAAAACAAAGCTACAAGGAACATGGGCATGTAAATCAAGGCCTACTGCTTACTTTACCAACATGGAATCTAGCCTAAAGCCACAGCGTCTCTGACTTTTTTTTTTTTTTGGAACTGGGGATCAAACTCGGGTTCTTGCGCTTTCCCAGCAGGCGGCAAAACCACTGAGCTAAGTACCTGGCCCGCGTTTCTGACTTTTAATTGAGCCCCTTCCATAACACCACTAACATTCACTTAACAGAGGGCTTGCGAAGTGACCACTATACATGTGGCAGAGAGCATGTTCAACTCTTGGAGTCTAATGGAGAGCAGCAAAACACAGGGAATAAAGCTCAGTGTGACAGCTGCTCTGACAGAAGTCAACACCTAGTCAGCTTCAGGAGATGCCAATGGGCAGAGATGTGAATGGGGAAAGATGCTGGGCCTGATAAGAATGGAGGAAGGACACAGAGGGAAGGCTTCAAGGGGAATTTGGCCATTCACTAAGAACTCCTGCACTCACAGTGTTTCTGAGATCTTGAAGTATTGTATTTCTTTTTTTTTTGGTACCAGGGATCGAACTCAGGTCCTTGCACTTACGTAGTAGGCAGTGAAACCACTGAGCTAAATCCTCAGCCCAAAGTGCTGTATTTCTGAGGGCTCAAAAGGGGTTCATCACCATGGTACCAGATGTCACCTCCATGACCTGCTGCCCTACCTGGCTTGGGAGCACCTCTACTGAATGTCCAGCCATGTACTGTGGTCTCTCCTGTTCCTCTGCTCTGTGAAACAAGCTCTCCATAGCTGTAAGAACTTTAAATGACTGGGCATGGTGGCACACACCTGTAATACCAGTACTTGGGAGGCTGAGGCAGGAGGATTGCTGTGAGTTTGAGACCAGCCTGGGCTACACAGTGAGTTCAAAGCCAGCCTGAACTACACAGCAAGATTCTGTCTAAAAAAAAAAAAATAGCCTTAAATCACCAAATTTGGTCTGTGGATTGAGGTTGAATTCAGCTGGGAGAAGAAGTAATCCTCAAGTAATCAACGTATATGGGTCTTCAAAGGAGTGCTCCATCAGAGAACAAAGAGAACACGAGAAAAAAAAAACAAAATCACAAAGGGAATGCACCCCATTTAATGCAGGCAACAAATGAGGCAGGCTCTATGCTAGTTATCCTTCTTTGGAGTCCAAAAGTGAGATGGAAGGCGAGGGATGCAGTTCAGTGGTACAGTGCTTGCCTAGCACAAGGCCCTGGTTCAATTTTCAATACCATCAAAAAAAATGAAAATTATAGTCATGAGAGAATAAACATTACATAGATTTGAAAAATGAAGTCAAACTTTGAAAGATGTATTACGGCAGTACATGCACATGCGTGTTTATAGCAGCACAGCTCACACAAAACAGCTGAATCTTGGAAAAGCCCTGTATGTTCATCAACAGATGAATGGATAAAGAAAATGTATTTATACACAGTGGAGTACAGTACTACTCTGCCATAAAAAAAGATAAATCTGAGGGCCGGGGATTGAGCTCAGTGGCTCCACCACCTGCCTCACAAGCACAAGGACCCGAGCTCAATCCCTGGTATCAAAAAAAAAAAAAAAAAAAAAGGATAAATCTGAGTCATTGGTAGGAAAATGGATGTACCATGAGACCATAATGTTAAGCGAAATAAATCAGACACACAAGCTTACGTACCGCCTATCCTTTTATATAAGAAACCCAACATACAAATAAATGGAGGAGTAAAATAAAAGACAGGAAATAGGAAATAGGAAACAATGAGACAGATCTTTTGCAAATGCAAAGTGAATCAAGAGATGGAGGAGGGAAGGGGATGGAAAAAGAATTAAGATGCATTATGCACATGTACCAACTCCCCATGAGGAATGCAATCATTACATACTGCAGATATGTACTAAGAAAAAAAGGTCAACTTTATCTGTTGAGTCAGATTTGGCTAACAAATTTGACAAGAAAAGTGGTTTTATTAGGTTACACACCAGACATTTTGCATATATTAATTAAGCTATAGTCACATTTCTAAGGTTTTAATGAAAATATATCTAAAGCAGGCCGGGGATTTAGCTCAGTGGTTTCGCCGCCTGCTGTGCAAGCACAAGGACCCGAGTTCGATCCGCGGTACCAAAGAAAAAAGAAAGAAAGAAAGAAAGAAAGAAAGAAAGAAAGAAAGAAAATATATCTAAAGCAAAATAAGTATTTAATTTAAAAAATGCTGTATCAAGAGGTGGGGAGGCGTGGCTCAGTGGTAGAAATTACATGTAAGCATGCACAAAGCCCTGGGTTTGATGCCCACCACCACCAAAATAAAAAACTATATTGGCAAATGTATACTGAAATTAGTAATATACTTTTTTTTTGGAGGGGATCATTATGGGTTGTGTCTAGATGTCCCCTCAAAGTCTCATGCAGTCATAGGCGGGGCTTTTCAGAGGTGGCTGGATCTAGAGCGGGTGATCCTGGGGTTAAGGATGCTCCACCCTGGGTGTAAGTACTACTCACCCTTGGACGGCTAGCCTGGGTGGAATGGTAAGGGACAGAAAGAAGGCTTGCTATTGTTGCTGCTTCCTTGCTGCTCACTGCTTTGCTGCCTTCTGCCTGCCCTGCCACATCATGAACTGTTTTTCCTCTGTGATGCCCCTCTGCCATGCCACCCTGCTTTTGAGCCAGCTGACTATGGATTGAAACCTCTACAAACTGTGAGCAACAATAAACCTCTCCTCCTTTAGCTTTGGATGTTGGGTATTTTGTCTCAGCAACAAGAAAAGTAATTAAGGCAGGGGTGTTATTAGAGGTTGAACCTGGGACTTCACACTGGGCTACATCCCCAGTCCCTGTATAGGTTGTTTTTATTTGCAGTGCTAGGGATCAAACCCTGGGCCTTGTGAATGCTAGGTAAGCCACTGGGCTATATTCTCAGTCCTCCAGACCCTTTTTAATTGTGAGACAGAGTCTTGCTAAATTGCTCAGGCTGGGCTCAAACATGTGATCTTCCTGCCTTAGCCTCCCAGAGTTGTGGGATTACAGGCCTATGTCATCTGGCTAGTAATACACATAACTTTCCAAATGAACCTGTGTATATTAAACAAGGTACCTCTAAGAATAACAGGAATGGTCAATAGGTAAGACTCAGAGTTTTCCTGAGTAACTGACAAAGTGAATGACTACGTAAATCCATTTGTAAGTCATTAGTCTCCAATTTCTTGTTTTCAATAAAGCTGAAGGACTACCTAATCAAGTTATCTTCATTAGTAAATTTTAAAAATCTGGTTTTTTTGTTTTTGCTTTTGGTACCAGGGATTGAACTCAGGACCTTGCGCTTGTGCGGCAGGTGCCAGAACCACTGAGCTAGGTCCCTGGCCCACTAGCTACATTTTTAAATATTATGTAGCCATTTTATTTGTTGTTGTTATTGTTGTTGTTATTATTATTATTGGTTCTTTTGAGACAAGGTATAGGTGGTTCAGGCTGGCCTTGAACTCACTATGCAGCCCTAGCTATCCTCAAACTTGTGGTGATCCTCCTGCTTCAGCCTCCCAAGTACTGGGATTACAGGCATGCACCACAATGCCCAACAGTAATCATTTTATTTTTAAATGTTAATACTTACAATTCTCTGGAAGTCACATTACCTGCAACTATAAACAGCTTTTTATGCTTTTCTCCTTTTAAAATAGTTGATTCACAGTAAGTATATGTAGCAGGCTGTGTTACTAATAATTACTTCATATATTTCACTTAATAAACTGAATTATGAGGCAGGCATGGTGGTGAACGCCTGTAATCCCAGCACTATGGGAGGCAGGAGGATTGCCAGTTCAAGTCCTGCCAGAGGAATTTAGCAAGACCCCATCTCGGGGGAAAAATTTTTTTTTTTTAATTTTATTAGTACATGTATGCACTACATAATGACTACATTTACTGTAGGCTGAAATTTTATTTTTTATTTATTTTTATTTTTATTTTTTTTGGTACCAGGGATCGAACTCAGGTCCTTAGCTTGCAAGGCAGGCGGTGAAACCACTGAGCTAAATCCCCAGCAGTGAAATTTTATTTTTAAGGGCTGGGAATGTAGCTCAGTAGTAGAGTATCTCTGGTTTGTATCAAAACAAATATCCCAGCACTTGGGAAGCTGAGGCAGGAGGATCTCTGCAAGTTCAAGGCCAGTCTAGGCTATATAGTGAGTTCAAGACCATCCTGAACTGCATAACAAGACTGTTTCCCAAAAAAAAGTTAGAATTTTTTTTCTTTGGAACAGGTGGCTTCTCCAAACTTCCTCAGAAAACTACTGCCCAACCTTCAGTTCAGATCAGCAAACAGAATGTGCCGATCCTGGCAACAAAGGTCAAACTCAAGTCTCCTTTCCACAGGGAAGGGAGGGAGCTCAGGAGAGCTGGGAGGGAGGAAGCAGGCCAGGAGCTGTTATCTCACACCCCGACACACTAGATGGTAACCTGCATCAACACGAGGCTTCTCCATCTCCTGAGAGTGACCTCTGAAGAAAGCCTTTTTCCTTTCCACCAAAAGTAATGGCCTCCCCTAGTTTGTTTGGAAGGCAGCAAGTAAATGGATCACAGTAACATGAGGGGGTTCACAGGATTTCAAAATTATTTAGCCCGAGCACCAGTCTCAAGTCTGCATAAGGCTCTGCGTGGCCTTACTCTTCAGCTTCTGCTTCCAGGCTGTGGCAGTTTAAGATTCAAATTCAAAGAACTACTCACTATCATAATTTTGTGCTTTTATTTTCCCAAAGGAAATCAAATCCCTACTAGATGCCCCTTGACAAAAGATCAAGTCCTCTTGCATATCAGCATATTACAGGTTTGGAAATGTCCTAAATAAACTGTTTAAACTTGTTTGTCCAGCATGTCCCAAATTTGTGTCACTTCAAAATCATGTGTGTGTATGCGTGCGCATGTTGGGGGTACTGGGGATGTAATTCAGGGCTTCCTGTATGCTAGGCAAGCCCTGATGGGGGTGGAGGGAACCCCAGCCCTATAAGTTTTTAAATAGCCTAGGAAACTGTTCCATGGGACCCTCTGGAAAAAGCATCTAGATAAACCTTAAGATCCTTTAATTTTGGTACCAGGATCGAACTCGGGACCTTGCACTTCCAAGGTAGGCGGCGGAACCACTGAGCTAAATCTCAGGCTGAAGATCCATTTTTAAAGTCAGTTATTTAAGTAAAGCCTTCCAAACCTCACCCAAGAGATATCCCTTCCTCAATATTCCCATAAGGCATTACATCCCATAACAGTGTGAGAATGAGAGAGAGACATAGATGGAAGGGGAGGTACTGGGGATTGAACCCAGGGCCTTCACAGTGAGCTACATCTCGTCCTTTTTTTATGGTGAGACAGTCTCACTAAGTCAGTTGCCCAGACGGGGCTTAAACTTGTGACCTGGTTGGTTACACCTCCCAGAGAACTTGACCACAGGCATGAACCATCAGGTCAGTTCATACTACTAAATTTTTGTTTAGCATTTTCCATAACATAAAATTAACTTTTTTTTTTGGTACCAGGGATCGAACTTGGGTCCTTGCGCTTGCACAGCAAGTGGCGAAACCACTGAGCTAAATCCCCGGCCCCATAAAATTAACTTTTAAAATGACTGATCTCTTTCTCTATGAGAGCTAACTTTTAATCTGTCTCACCCACTGCTAAATCCGTAGTGCCGAGAATGCTCCTGGCTACAGAAGGTGTTCAAATACTTGCTGCATGAATAAGGGAAAGTAGGAAGGAGACTGAGGAAAGAAAGAGAGAGAAAGAGAGAGAGAGACAGAGAGACAGAGGGAGAGAGAGAGAGACAGACGGGGGGGAGAGAGAGGGAGGGCGAGAGAGGGAGAGAGAGAGAAAATCAGAAAAGAGCAGAAGCTAAGAGGAACCTTAAGGAAGGAGGAAGTCAAGAAGAATGATGAGAGAGAAGACACTGAATTTTGGCAATTCCATTCTTGGTGTCCTGTAAGGGGGCAATTTCAGAAGCACAGAGCGTAGAAGGCAGATTACAATGGGCTAATGAGTAAATGGGAAGTTCAAGTGGAAAGGGCAAAGGGAAGGAAGAACATGGAATACTATTTTGAGAGTAAGAAAACACAAAAGCAGGGACTTGTCAATATAGAGGATATTTGCTCCTGCTTTCAAACTGAGGGCATAACTTCGAGAAAGGAGATACTGACCTTAAAAAAGAAAAAGGGAGCTGGGACAAGATCCTAGATGTTATAAAAAAACCCTGAGATCCTAAAGTCCTATCAGCTTCAAAAATCCCACATGATCACAGTATAGTATCTGTTTTACGGAAATATCTACCTCCTAGAAATAATTTATTTGCATAATTCTTATGAAAGAAACTAGTCTAGAAATCATTAAATTTTACGTACCTTTCTTAATTCTTGGAAGGCACGAAGTGGAGTATTGGAAATAGCACGTTTTCAGGTGCTTTTCAGAGAACAAAGTGGAGAGAAAGGAAAAGAGGGGAAGAAAGGAAATGTTCGATGATACAGCAAATGGAACACAAAAATGTCAAATGAATCGAGGTGAAGGGTATGCAGATGTTCTCTGTCCTATTTGTGCAGCTGTTCTCTAAGTTTGAAATTATTTACAAATGTAAGAAAAGTCGTGTACAAGTACAGAAAGCAGCTTCCATGATGGCATACAACTGTCAAATTCTTTGTCAACTATCACAACCACTTACAAGTAAACTTCTTTCTGTTCACCAGCAAAAGTCTAGTAACAGTTGATAGAGGGACTGGGAATAAACTTTTATAGCATTTTACAGAAAGAAAAATGTTCCAGCTATTGTAAAGAAAAGTATTTACAGAAACAAATGTCTGCAAGAAGTGGTTAGTTCTCTATGACCCAGCAACCTTAACAAAAAGTTAATCCTGTCATTAGAATACTACGACATTTGTTTTCAAGCGCACAGAATACAAAGAAAATCTAATAGGGTCATTTCTTGAAAATTAGGGTAGAAAAAAAGCCTCAAGCACTAATTCTTCTCTAACAGAGCAGGTAGATGGGAGTTAAAGCCTTTGCAGCGGGAGGAGGGGGGATTAAAACCCTAAGAACAATAACCTGAGCTGAAGGTATACTCCTACTAGTTACATCTGATCCTTTCTCTAGGAAATGGGTGCCTACCACTACCATAGCACACTTGGGGAAATAAAACTAAGAACTAACAACATTCCTCCTCCAAGGGATATTAATGAGATCAAATACACACACAGGGTTGTCAAAAATAACAAGGACTGGCTGGGGATTTAGCTCAGTGGTTTCACCGCCTGCTGCACAAGCGCAAGGACCTGAGTTCAATCCCCAGTACCAAAATAAATAAATAAATAAATAACAACAAGGACTAAGGGGTACCTTCTCCTTTCCATCTCTCTCTGCAAAACTGTGCTCTCCAATCAAAACCCTACACAGTCAAGAACTCTCCCGTATTCAAGGATCTATTAAAATGGGAAACACCACAGCTTCCATAGCAACGCTTATCTTTTGCACCCCATTCCAAGGCCAAAGAGCTCAGCTAGAATCACTTGAAACCCGAAGTAAAAAGGGTCCATCTTCCCAGAAGAGACCAAGCTCTACTCAATCTAAACTCACAAACCCATGGCTCAAAGTTTACCATAGTACAAAAGCAACCCAACATGGCACATCTGATCAGGCTTTGACACTGAGGAATTGCTTGCAAAACAGATTTCAGTCCTGCTAGGCATGGTGTGCACACCTGTAATCCCAACATTTGGGAGGCTGAGACTGGAGGATCACCACAAGTTCAAGCCAGCCTGGACTACATAGTGAGACTCTGTCTCAAAGAAACAAACAAAAAACCCCCAACAAAAACAGACTCGAGCCTTAACATACTCAGAATTAACTTCTCTTCAAAAATTAGGGATTAAAAAAAAATTGGAGATGCATCTAATTTCTCCAATGATATAGCTCTTAAAAAATATCAAATAAGTTCTAAACTCTTACCATAATTTTAAACAAATTAAATCATCACTAATATACTTTCTAGGGGGTGTTCAAGACCACTTTTACACGTAAAACTACGATTTGTATGAATTTTCAGTATTTATTTTAATTGGAATGACCACCCAGTACTCTTAAAAGTCTTTCCCATGGGCTGTGGGTGTAGCTCAGTAGTAGAGCACTTGCCTAATATCCTGTACAAGGCCCTACATTTGATCTCCAGTACACAAAAAGCCTTTCCTTAAAAAAAAAAATTAAGTCAAACATGGTAGCGCACTCTAGGAGGAGGAAGCAGAGGCAGGAGGATGGCAAATTTAAACCCAGCCTGGGCAAATCAATGACTTAGCAAGACCCTGTCTGAAACAAAACAAAATAAAACAAAAGTGCTAGAGATGTGCCTTGGTGTGAAGGTCCTGGGTTCAATCCCAGTACCACCAAAGCATTGTTAGCAAAAGTGGCTCACATAGTTAAGGCATTTTGCTTTCTGAAGTTAGGGTATATGATAGCTTACTAAGTAAAACATCACCACGTTTAGTAACAATCATTCAGCAAACACACGCTCAGGGCCCAAAATGTGTACAGGTCTGTGAGCCCAAACCCACTCCGCCTCTAAGACCTTACAGTCTATCTGGCAAGCTGCGACTGACTAAAGTAACAGGTGGACACGCCCTAAAATAAACAGCACAGACACTATGTTTCATAAATACTTTGGCACAGAAGATTGTGATTGTTGTGGGTTAGGGTTGGGGTGGTCCGAAACTAGCTGTAAAGCAGAGGAAGAAGATGAGCTGGGACTGGCAGGGCTCCAAATGGTGTTGAGAAGGGTCCCACAGGCAGCCTTCCAGTTTATAAAATACTTTCAACATCTATACTCATTTCTTCTGAATCTTACAAGAATCCTTACAGAAAGCCAAATAAGGGCCGGGGATGTAGCTCAGTGGCGCCGCTCCTGCCTGGTAAGCGAAAGGTCCTGAGTTGGAGCCCCAGTACTGGTGGGGGAAAAAAAGAGGCAAATATACTCTAGTTTACAGAAAAGCAAAGGATGAGAAGACCTAACCAGTTGGTACAGTAAAAATGAAATTTAGGTTTGAGCCCAAGTATTCAGTCTTCAAGCCCAACAGTCCAGCAAAAAATAATTCTGACAGAGCAGAAGATCTATGGGGGTCAGGGAAAGAGGGTTAGGTCAGATAGATCTTGGAGAACCGCGAAGAGACTGAACTTCAACCCTAAGCCCAAGGCCTACTTAGGTTAGAGTAATACAACACAATACCCAGGTGAGCGATAATAAAGGTATGAAGTAAATACACATGGAAGAAGGCCGGGGATTTAATGCAGTGGCACCGTGCCTGCCTCGCAAGCACAAGATCCTGAGTTCGATCCCCGATACCAAAAAAAAAAAAAAAAAAAAAACCCACCATGGAAGATCCTGGCATTCTAGCTTATGTCTGAAATCCCAGAACTCGAGAGGCTGAGGCAGGAAGACCGCCATGAGTTCCAGACCAGGCTGGAATACATAGTGAGTTCAAGACCAGCCTGGACCACACAGCAAGACTCTGTCTCAAAAAATAAAATAAAGTTAAATTAAAAATATAAAATACACGGAAGAAATCACAGCAGTAACATCTGGTCTAAACTTTAAATTACCAAGAACACCACACTACCCTAACAAAATAAAACAGCAACACCAACTACAAAAATACACACACACAAACTTGTCTCCCTTTTATAATGTTTCAGGGAGAAAAATAACTTCTAATCAACAAATTTCTGTAATAACTACTGAAGCACAAAAGGTGTAACAATTTCCCGACAACTATTTAATGGCATCAAAGATTTTAAATAGGCTTCCGAAGTTAATTTGGAACTGTCAACAACATCGCAAGAACCGAAAATTCACTAATTTCAGGAGTGCCTACACAGGAAACAGCGCCCTGCCTGCCTTTCACTAAGGTCTCTGAAGACTTCGATTCTTCCATTCAGAAGCGGTGTGATTTGCTCGACCGAAGGCCGGCTAATTTCCATATTAAAGCCCTGGCCTCGCTTCTGGCACGGAGAGCCAAACAACGTCTGCAGAATCAACGAGGCCAGGCCTACAGTGCTGAAGCCACTACATCACAGGCGACTCCAAACTGAAGTCCTCTGCCTTTTGGGATCGAGTCTGGAAGGAAACCCTTTCCGCGAACGTCCTCTGCCTTCCCGGCCCGGCCTCCGCACGGTCCCGGCTGCGCCGCCCTCCAACGCAGTGCCACGGCGCCACCGCGCAGGTGACAGCCTCAGGGCGCCAGCCCGGGCCCCCTAGCTCCCCGGGCAGCCCGGGCGCCGGCCGGCGGGTCCCGGTTCCCGGGGGAAGGGGCAGCTCCTCACCGTGGCCGGGCGGCCGTGCTCCGGGCCGTCGGCAGCGTCGAGGCGCGGGGCCGGGGCGGCGGGCGGCTGCCGGTGTTTGCCGGCGCGCTTGGCCTTGGCCTGGATGCAGCGCTGGTGCAGGGCGAAGGTGTGCTGGCGCTCGAGCTCCAGGCGCTCGGGCGACACGGCCTCGTAGCGGGCCTCGCAGGTGCTGTGGTGGCGCCGGCACAACTCGATGCGCCGGCGGAGGCGCTCCATGACGGCGCTGTGCCGCGGCAGCGCGAACTCCGCCATGGGGCAGGTGGGCAGCACCATGGGCCGCGGGCGGCACGGGCCGGGCCCGGGGCCGGCAGGCACTGAGGGCTCCCTCTCCCCGGCTGCCCGGCCCGCCTCACGGCCGCGCCATGCTCCCGCAGACTGCGGGGCGGGGTCGCCCGCGTTGGCGAGTCTTCTTCTTGCCCCGCTCGGCCCGAGTCGGGCCGGCGCTCGCTGCCCACCTCAGGCCTCGGCCTCTTCCCTCCGCCCCGGCCCCATTGTTTTCCGCGCCGCCGCCGCCGCCATCTTAAAATTGTTTTCAGGGCTCTCGGAAGAGGGCGGGGCCTTGGCCGGCGACCTCGAGTCACGACTGACCGACAGAAACTGCGACCAATCAGAACTAAGAAGAGGCCACCCGAAGGCGTGGGGACGAGCACGTAAGCAGTGCGCTACGCTACTGTATTTAAAAGGAACGCTGAAGCGTCGGGCGAAGGGAAGCCCCTGGGCGGGCCTCGGCCCCGGGGCGGAGCTAGCTGTGACTGACAGGAGCCCGCCCAAGCCGCGACAGCAGTTCCCTCGCCACGCCCCGAAGGGCCCTTCCGGGTGCCCGAGGGAAGCCGAGCGCCGAGCAGCTGGCGAGACCGGCGCCGTCCCCGCGCTGCACACTTTCAAGCTCCACGTTCAGCTGACAAACGGCCGTTTTCTTGTCCCTCTTTGCTTACACCTGGCCCCATCCTCGGCCAGAGGCTTTCTGCCTCCTGCATCACGCTGAAGATAGGGACTCAGTGTCCACTTGTTCCAGGGTGAGGAGGCTGAAGCTCGTAGGAAAAAGCAGCCACGAGGGAGGCGGGTGTGAAGCGGTCCAGTCCCAGCGCTCAGTCAGGGCAGACTAGCGGCAAGCGCGTTTCACTCCGCAGGGCGCCTGCTCCTCAAGCTGGGTCACTCGGAACCCAGCCGCGGGCTCAGGCAGCGTTCCAGGTAGAGAGCCCTGTACCATGTGTAAGTTTCTGCTTGTGGGCAAACTCAGCCAATGAAAGGAAGAGGAACCTACTGCGGAAAGTCAAACACCCACCCAGTCACCGCTTTTGAGTTCACTCAAAAGCAGACACAACACACGGCTTTAGGGGCCGGAATTTAGCTCAGTGGTTCCGTGGTCGGCCTCGCAAGCGCAAGGACCACGGTTCGCTATCCGGTACCAAAAAAAAAAAAAAAAGCTGTTACCTTTGCTGCCACTTGCGCGCCCTGTTGTCTCTCCTCTGTGATGCCTGTTTGCCATCCCTGCCTTTGGAGCCAGCTGATTATGGGCTGAAACTTTTGTGAACTGTGAGCCAAATAAACCCCTTTCACCACCACCACCCCCAAAAGGAACACAGGGCTTTAATGTGACACCATTTAGTAACGAGACAATCTGAAAATAGTGAAGAGTATTTTGTGGGTAAAATACAGGGACACATCAGATAGAGAACGGGCATTTTATAATAATGGGGACAAGTAACCAGCATGTAAAATCTGAATATCACGCCTTTTTGAGAGCTGAAAGCTGGTCATTAACAAATGTGTCACACATTTATGCAGGAGGCTCCATCTTAAGCACTGGAAAGAAAGGAAAAAAAACGAAGGTGTTTTTATTTTGAAGAATTCTGCTAAACAACCTACAAAGGCAGTGAACACTCATGATTAAACCTGTCATTTTACAGCTCAGCGGGAAGAAAGGCATGAAATACAATGTCAGTGGAGAATGAAGGCAGATTATTGGAAATGCAATAATCCCCACCCATTTGCTTCAAGGAGAAACCTGCAGACGTATTTTCAGGTCTTGCTAAATAATTGTTTATTTGCACTCAATACATTTGGGAAAGTCTGCTACATAGCTAAGGTCACTGTGACCACAGAACAACAGATGAGAAACATAAAGCACTGAACAGCAAGAAAAATGCATCCCACCCTCCAAAAAAATTGTAACTGAACCAGTGTTTCAAAAAAGATGAAATAAATGGGTACAGCCTTCATCTTTTACAAATATACTTCCTCCCCCAAGGCTCCCCACTATCCACACCATGGAGTGTTTATATATTCAGTGCAAAGAGCAGCATCCTCAGTACAATTGAAATGGCTCCAAACAAAGAATAAAGCTGAAACAACATCTGTTTCTGAATACATTTCTGTGTGGTGTAATAATGGTCTTATTACACTCTAGTGATGAGGGAGAGGCTCTGATAGCACCCATTTGCATTCCACGTGAAATAACAAACCTAAAATCTCTCCTGAAAAAAATTCCTCAAGCCACATTAAAGAACAAATTGAACAGGACTGCTTTATTGTGTAAATTTAAGACAGGACTGTTACATGAACTGCAAATGAAGACTTAAAATATTCTACAAAAACCAGATAACTCATGCTATATGTCACTCCTCCCATAAATACTTTTAGCCTGTATTCAATTACAGTCAATTCTGAATTGGCCCACCTCTGGATTAGACTTCTAAAGTCTTTACACAGAACAAAAGAAATGGAAAAAAAAAAAAATCAAAGTTTATATTGTATCCTGTACAATACCCTGGAAAGGTATGGGTCTGCTTTAAAAAAAAAAAAAAAAGAAAAGAAACATACATGTAATCACAATAAAGCTTAACACTATGCAGAGCTTTATAATCATTTTTAGCGAAGGGCTGCAAGCTGCACTGTGAAGAAAATGCATAGCAGAGGAGGAAGCTGAGAACTAGGGGACTAGGTAGGGAAAACAGTGTCAGCACAGTGGAACAAGTGATGGAAACGTCTACCTGGAGCTCACAGACCCAGTCAGCATTCCTGACACCTGCTCTGAAGGCCACGCCAGAGCCTTCCTGTGTGAAGTAGGAATGCCCAAGTGCTGCATTAAGCCACCTCCTCCACAAGCTGGACAGCTGTCTGCAAATCAAGCAGTTCCAAGGGCAACAGAACACACACACTTTACGGTCTAACCAACAACAAGTAAAAAGTATTTTTTGTATGTCTATTTTTAATACAACTTAACAGAACTTTTATATAAATTTGGGCTT
This sequence comes from Heterocephalus glaber, assembly GCF_053883595.1. Classification (NCBI taxonomy): domain Eukaryota; kingdom Metazoa; phylum Chordata; class Mammalia; order Rodentia; family Bathyergidae; genus Heterocephalus; species Heterocephalus glaber. The sequence goes on along the minus strand of NW_028258377.1, from coordinate 41,821,535 downwards.
CCATCCAATCCCTCCTCAATTTCCTTACAAGAAATTGAGTAATGAGAGCAAGCAAAACATTATAACCACAAATGACTGCACTTTAAACATGATTATCAATTATAAGGGACAGAAACATTTGAATGTTTTTTAATACCAAACTTAAAAAAATCGTTATAAAAACTGCAATTCATTCCCCTAGTATTTCTAAATGTTGGTGTTATTTCTGCATGGACAGATTAATATATTCAATTAAGCCAAAATCTTAGAGTGGCAAGGTTTTATGGTTCTATTTTTAAAAGGTGTTTTAAAACAAAATAAAACAAAAAACAAGTTAGTTGCTTCATGTTACATTTCACAACCATTATGTTACATGTCTTCTCTTCTACAGAAACAGGGTCCTTCCTTTATGTCACAACTGCAATTATTTTCTGCTAGATGTTTAAAATTATACAGACTAGTGTTCAGCTGGAACCTGTTGATGGTGATGTCTGAGGTTTTCTGAGTTTCAACCTAAGGTAGGCCAGGTCCTCTCCTAGGACCACACTTGCAAGGGAAGGGGAGGGAGAAGAAATCACAGATCAAGTTCTTAAGATTGTTTCACTCTCTTCGTGGCTTTCTGTTTCTTGGTGATCTATTCAAAATTTCATCCTCCTATTGGTTAAAAAGAGAAGAAATTTACTGTAATTAGGACATTTTAAAAGAAATGAAAGTTAAACAAATTTCCAACATCAGCCAGGTAAAGAATAACACATTTGAAGACAAAAAAGAAAAATGATTAGAAGAAAATGTACCACCAAGAAACACTGTGTTAGAAGTAGTGAAGTTACAAATACTCTATTTTACTTTTTGTCTTTTGTTTTACAAAAACACATACTTTATCTGACTTAATCCTAAACATACTACCTGCCTGTGGCACATCACCTCCATTTTGAGGATAAGACACATAGAATTCAAAAGAAGACTACAAACAATCCAAGTGGATTACAAACTGGTGCTCTTTCTGCTCTATCACAGATGAAGGCTGAAAATCACTCCCCTTAACTCCCCCTTTACTGTGTAAGACACGTGAAGGCTGGGGACAGAGCGGTGTAGAGCACTTGGCCTAGCATATACGAGGCACTGGGTTCCATCCCCAGCACCATTAAAAAAAAAAAAAAAAAAAAAAAGCATGTGAGATATGTCCCTACATTCAAGACCTACACTCTAGTTGGAACAGAACATATCCATTAAAAATATGAACAAGAGGGCTGGGGATTTAGCTCAGTGGTTCCACTACCTGGCTTGCAAGCGCAAGGTCAAAAAAATATATAAACAAGATTCAAAAAGCATTTATTTTATGTTATTTATTTATTTTTGGTACTGGGGATCGAATTCAGGAACTTGCGCTTGCGAGGCAGGCGGCGGAACCACTGAGCTAAATCCCCGGCCCAAAAAGCACTGACTTTAGTCAACAGAGATATGGCTGGAAGAAAAACCCCAGTAGAGGTTTGCATGATGGAGCAGACTGCACCCAGGGGTGGCTCTAGAGAAGGGACTTTGTTAACAAAGGTGTACACAATGATTAGTCCCTTTCTCATACCCATGTGCAATCTACCACAACACCCAGACCTAGAAGTCCTCTCAGTCATCCGTCCTGCTCAGAGGCACACAGCTTGCCCGTACCCTTAAAGCCTCCTAACTGGTCTCCCTGATTCTCCTTAGTCTAAGAGAAAACACAGCAGCCACAACAAACAGAACCTGTCATGCCTGTTCTCAAAAGCCCAGAGTGGGTACCAATATCACTGAAAGAAAAAGCTGTCTATGCAGTGGCCTATGAGGCCCTTCTCATCTGCAGCCCCTTCTATTTTTTGAGACAGAATCTCGCTAAGTTACCCAAGCTGGGCCTGAACTTCCAATCTTCCTTCCTCAGCCTCCCAGAGTGCTGGGATTACCAACATGAACCACCAAGCTCACCTTAATGAATTATTTAGCACTGTAACCCGTGCCACCTCTAGCACTTCCACTATTTCCTGTCTTAATTCTTGATAGCTTATTCAATATACTATGTGACCTATTTCCAATGTCTACTTATTTTCTGTTTCCCTGTACAACACTTTAAGTTCCCCTTTGGTTCACTAACAATGTGTGGCACATAGCAGGCATTCATCAAATATACAGTGATCATGCAAGAAGTACTTTTTGAGGAACCACCAAGAAAGAAAGAAGAGACAGAATGGTTACAAAACTTAGAAGTTCCCACCTTAGAAAACATTGTTTCCCTCCACAACCTTCTTATTCTACAAGACCGTTCTCAGCACAGGAAAATACTTGAGATTCAGATGTAGTTTAAAAATTATTAAATAAAATCTTGACCTATACCAAGAATCCACTTTAACAAAATTGTCTCTAATGAATTTTTTACTGCCACAGCCATTGTAAGTTACTTATGAAAATTTTCCCTTTCTTAAATGTACCTTCAGCTTAGTTGTTTAAAATACAAAAGATGTTACCCCCTTTATTTTACCTCTGCTTTAGGTTTTCTGTCTTCCTCCTCTTGACTAACAGTGCCACCATCTTCTTCAGCATCACTTTTTTGTTTTTCTTCTAAAATGAAAGTTTAAAAAGTTAAACTAAGCAAAACCTCACATGTTATTTTGCTAATTAAGACAATTAACATCTGCAATTTTTTGCTAGGACTTGTCTATCTCCTTTGCTAGGACTATGTCTCATCTCTTCGTTTCAAGACTTTGGAGAGACTACTTACCAAGCTTTTCTTCACCTTCCTCCTCCTCATCGCCCTTATCCTTTTCTTCCTCCTTCTCTTCCTCCTCCTTCACATCTGGTTGAGGAGCATCAGTCTTCTTGTACTCCATAGCACTGGACTGTTTCTGAAATATTCCCCCGGAGTCCAACAACTTTATTCACATTTTCTTGTATTATGTTACTATACAATTACTGAATGCCTACAGAAAATTCTATACTGGGATATACATAGGAATAGATATATAAACATGAGAAAGATACAGTTTCTACCTGAAGAGCTTTCTTTTAAGTGAGAAAGTGTGTGGCTCAAGGTAGAAGAAATGGTAAGAACAAGAGGTCAGGCAGGAAAGTACAGGGCTAGCTTGTCAGGCAGACTGAGGTACAGATGGGGATAAGGCTGGAAAAGGAACTTTGGTTCCAATTACGAAGTGTTATGAATCCAAGGTGAAGCATAATCCTGTTATAGAAACAGAGAGCATGCAACAGAGCTAAACATGAAAAACTCATAAGAAACCCCACATATGTACTGCTTTGAGAAGGTGGGCAGTTGGGGAGCAATGGATGAAAAAAATCAAAGATCAAATAAACTATAAATATTAAAAACTGAAACAATGCCAGGAGCAACAGTTGGTTTGTGCCCAGCTAAGTTCTTCTTTTTTCTTGAAGAAAAGCTGCACCAAATACTAAGAAAAGTAATAGCGTAGACTAGATAATACTGGCAACTGGGGACCTGTAAGTCCTACTCCCACTTGGGCACAATGAATGACCACTGAGGAGTAGTGAATAAGGTTTCACAGTCAACTCAAAGTGTGGTCCAGTCATTACCGAGCTGCTACAAAGAAAACCTCAGGCAAAGTATCTTAGTTATTTTTAACAACATAAGAGTTCTTTCTAAATGTGATTCCAAATAAGCATTCCTACCTTTCCAGAACAGCAGAAGAGGATTACAAGGAACACAGGCAAAGCTACAGTCAAAAGGTAGACCACCCAGAGCCATGGGCGCTCCTCAGCCGCCTCGAGCATCTGCCCCACTACGCCTGGCTGAAAAACAAGGCAGCAATGATGGAAAGTTCTGGCTTCTGACCCAAATAGAATGTACTACTTGTTCCACTGTTTGGTCATGGCATGGCACTACATAGGCTCCCCCTTTTCAGAGTTCAGGCCAAAATGTTCATACAGTGTAAAAAGAAAATTATCATTTTCCTGTTCTCTTTATCATCCCAGGACTTTATTTTCGTAAGTAAAAAAGCTGGCTTCTTAATCACCTGCAAAAGACTCCCTTAACCTCAGGAACCAGGTATGTAGAATTTTGGTGGTGAGACAGAACCTAGGCAGTGGTGGCAAACATTTGGGACACATGCAGCAGTGGGCTGTTTGTGTCACTGGAAGCTCTACAGGTTCACCATCACTGACCTAGGGCCTTGCACATGTTAGGCATGTGCTCCATGCAAAGCTATAATCCCAGCCTTTGAAAAGCTGGATTTCCCTTGAGACAGGGTCTTGCTATGCAGAAAGGCTGGCCTCACACTCCTGGTCCTCCTGCCTCACAAGCTCCCTAAGTATGGAACACCATGTCCAACAAGAATGCCTTCATCTGTCTCCCTGGCCTTCAGCTCAGTCACATGAATGTTTGAAAATTCCCTACGTGGAGTAAACGAAGATTCAACATCTTAAAAGTGCATTAAAACATTTACCAAAGAAAAGTTCATTATAACAAACTTTAGCCAGGGATTTAGCTCAGTGTCCCCGCCACCTGCCAAGTGCAAGGTCCCGAGTTCAATCCCTGGTACCAAAGAAACTCCAAATGGCAAAGTGACACATACATTTAAAACAAAACACCTGCTATATACAAATAGAAATCTTAAGTCACTACATTAATGAAATCGTCACCAAAAATCCAGTATTTTTTCTTTAGCAGGCATACTGTTACACTTTTTATGACAATATTTCCAAATACAGGGAAAAAAAACCCCTAAAAGATGGCTTTTCACAAAACAATGAGTTGCCTATAACAGACATAAGGACACACAAGACACAAGCAAGTACCTCTGCAGCTCCATCGGCAGCTTTCTTTAGGCCCCATCCATCATTGGCCCAATCATCAACTACTCTTCGTTCACTACTAATGATAAAGTTGTCAAAAAAAATGTCAGAAGTCATGGACCACAGCTCCAAACCAACAGCACTAAATGGACTCATCTTGAAAGGTTCCAGGTCTTCAAAGAAATCTGGATTTGGTATTTTCCTGGGTTTCCAGATTCCCTTAAAAAAAAAAAGTTCCAAATAATTATTTCAGATAATGATCAACAAAAACCAACTGTAAGATTGATTCTGCATAATCAATGTAGATGAATACTGACTTTGTCAATAATACTTTTTTTTTAAAGTTGTTTGAAACAGGGTCTTGTCGTGTGGTCCAGGCTAGTCTTAAACTTGTGGCAATTCTCCTGCCTCAGCCTCCTAAGTGCTAGGATCACAGGCATGCGCCACCATACCGGCACTATTTTTTTTCAAACATACTTTGTCTCCTAGATTTCTGGACTCCAATTACTTTCAATTTTTAATATCTGTGACCTTGTTCCAAACTTACACCTTCATTCTACCCAACTCATTCCACGAGTTCCCACTCTTCTCAATGGCCACTGGCAGTGGGAGCATACGTCAGTACAGACTTTCTCAGTGGTGATTTAAACAAGACACATATGATCTTCAACCAGCAATTCACGGCTACATAACTACCTTGAAAAATACTACATGTACCCAGAAGGTACGTGGATGATTACTGACTGCTGCACTGACTCTAAAGGCAAAAGTGGCAATGCACCTAAATGGACACCAACAGAAGAGCTAGATGGCAATATTTTTAAGTGCAATTTTTCTTTTTCTTTTTCTTTTCTTTTCTTTTTTTTTCTGTTACGGGGATCAAACTCCAGACCTTGCCCTTGCAAGGCAGGCGGCAGGACCACTGAGCTAAATCCCTGGCTCCTGTATTTTTCTTTATTTTTGAACCAGGCAGGGTCTCACTACGTAGTTCAGGCTGGCCCTGAACTCACTGTGTAGCCTAGGGTGCTCTCAAACTCACAGCGATCCTCCTGCCTCAGCCTTCCCCTACTGGGATTATGGGCATGTGGCACCAAGCCTAGCCTGCTTTGTTTCTTAATTATGTAGCCCAGGCTGGCCTCAAACTCACACTCTTGCCTCAGAGTCCTAAGTGTTTAAGTGCAATTTTTATTTTATCTTGTCTGAGAACACAATTTAAAAAATACATTTTACAACACAAAAATATACGCATATGGAAAGACTTACACCATTCATTTTAAATTTTGACAGAGTAGAAATGAGTGATCATAGTTTTGCTAGGTTGGAAACAGAATACAGACAAGGATTTTCACAGTAATCTGGAGCTTCCTAAGGTCATTATGTGTATTTGTATCAGCTCACGAGTCTTAGCCATTTCACTGGTGAAGGTATCAAGGCCTAGAAATGAGTAGACCCCGAGTTGAAGGAGTCAACTCCTATCACAGTCCTCTATGTGTCATGTCTCAGAGATCGCCAATCTTGATATGGATCCTGTGGCGGAAGGACCCCTGCACCACTTAACAGTAGGTATCCAAATGACAAGTTCCCCAATTTTCTTTTCTTTTTAACTTTTTTCCTCATGTCTTCATTTTCCGTCTTTAAACATAAGTCACAAAGGAATTATGAAAGCTTGTCTCTCCAGTTTCTAGGTTTGTCACAACACTTTTTTTTTTTTTGGTACGACGGATTGAACTTGGGACCTTGTGCTTGGAAGGCAGGCAGTGGAACCACTGAGCTAAATCCCCGGCCCTGGCACAACACTTTTGTTGAATAGTACTGGGGGTTAAATCCAGTGCCTTGCACATGCTAGGTGAATATTCTACCACTGAGCTACAACCCCAGCCCTTTAAGTTTTATTTTGAGACAGCATCTCACTAAGTTGCCCAGGCTGGCTTCAAACTTACAATTCTGTCTTGACCTCCCAAGTAGCTGGGATGACAGGCCTGCACTGATGGCTATCTTTGTACCTCTTAACCCACTAAGCTCATACTCTTTTTTTTTTTTTTTTTTTTTTTTAGTACTGAGGATTGAAGCAGGGGCCTTCACACTGAGCTGTATCTCTAGCTTTTTTTTTTTGTCTTTTTGAGACAGTCTTACTACTTAGTTCAAGTTGGCCTCGAACTGAGCCACCAAGTGCTGGGATTAACAGGCGAGAGCCACCATGTCCAGCAAAAAAAAATAAAATCTCTCTCTCTCTCACTAAGTCACTAAACTGCCCAGGCAGATCTTCGTGCCTCAGGTTTCCAGAGTGCTTGCTGGGATCACAGCCACATACCACCATGCTCACCCTACTTCCTACTTAGTTTAATAGCCTGAATATAGTGATCAACCTGGCAGCCTCACTGCAGACAAAACTTCTGTCTAAATACAAACAAATTAAGAAAAGCAACTCAACCACCAAGAGGCACAAACCTGGTAGTTAGGGTTGTCAATCATGGGAGGCTTCCATTTGCCCTTATAATTGGGGTTGTCAATCATAGGTCGCTGCCAAACCCCACAGCCAGGGGCTGACTCACATTTAGGGTTGGCAATCTGAGGGGCCTCCCATTCTCCATCCATGTCCTCATCCCTGCAGGGAACACACAACAAGTTACAAATAGGTTCGGGCTGCAGCACTGTGAACATGTACCCAGCCCAGGACTATCAAATTTCTGCTGAAATGCTTTCACAAAGTCTTGTAGAACACCATCTTCTTGCTTCTCAATTCCAGTAAAAATAACTTGTCCTAACAACAGATGCACTGTAAAAATCTGATGATGAAATGCAATTAAATTTATAGAGCTCTCCCTTTAAGTTTGGGCACTTGGTTGTATTTAAGTATTAATTTTTATTTTAATAAAAAACCAGGTAATTTAAAAAGTGAACACCAAGCCGCTTACCAGTCTTCTGGCTTCTCTGCATCTGGATCAGGTACATACTCAGTCTCATCATCTAACCAGCCTTCAGGCTTTGTGGCCTCTTCATCTGGAATCTTAGCAGGAGCATCCTCATCCCTTAAACACAAAAGAAAATGCCAGTTATGTTGACACTGACCGGAGAGTCACAGTATAGTCCCATTGTAGCAGCTTAGATCTTACTCTCGACATTTAAAACAATTCCTCTTCAAAAGTATTTGTGGGGCCGGAGAGTTAGCTCAGTGGTTTAGCTACCTTCTACGCAAGCACAAGGACCTGAGTTTGATCCCCGGTACCAAAAAAAAAAGTACTTGTGAATCATGTATTAAGGGCCCAGTATCCACAATATAGAAGAACACCTTGGGCTGGGGATTTAGCTCAGTGGTTCTGCTGCCTGCCTCAAAAGCGCAAGGTCCCAAGTTCAATCCCTGGTACCAAAAAAAAAAAATAAAAAAAAGAAGTACAGCTCAATAATTAAAAGATAACTCAAAAAATAAAATCTGTAAGCCAGGCATGATGGCACACATCTGTAACCACAGCTGCTCAGGAGGCTGAGAAGATCCCAAGTTCAAGGCCACGCCAAGCACCAGGCATGGTTTATAATTCCAGCATTTGAGAGGCTGAAGCAGAGGGAAACAGCCTGGCTACATAATGAGTTCAAGGCCAGCCTGAACTGAATAGTGAGAGCCTGTCTCATCACACCCCCCACACACACATCCCCCTCCACCCCACCCCCAAAAGGCCAGCCCTGGCAATTTGGCAAGACCTTACCTTAAAATTTAAAAAAATACAAAACAGCCAGGGATTTAACTCAGTGGTTCCACCCGTCTGCCTCACATGCACAAGGTCCCAAGTTCAATAACCAATACCATAAAAAAACGTTTTTAATAAAATAAAAAAACACAAAACAACAACAGAAAGCCAAAAGGGCTAGCAATATAGTTCAGTACCCAGACCTCAATCCCCAGTAAGGGGCTGCTGGAATCAGCAAAATATTTGAGTACAGGGCCGGAGGTTTAGCTCAGTGGCACCAGTGCCTGCCTGGCAAGCGGAAAGTCCTGAGTTCTATCCCCAGTTCCATAAAAAAAAAAAAAACGATTTGAGTACACATTTCACCAAATACATAAGCTACACACATAGCCAATAGCCATATAAAAAGATGTTAGGGGCCCAGGATTTAGCTCAGTGGTTCCAGCACCTGGCTCAGAAGCACAAGGTCCCGAGTTTGAGCCCCAGTACCAAAAAAAAAAAGAAAAAGAAAAGAAAGAGAGAGACCCAGCATAGCAAAAGCATTCCTGGGTAACTAGAGCAAAGCAGGAGGCATCACAACCCCAGACTTGAAATTATATTACAAAGCTACATTGATAAAAACAGCATGGTACAGGCACAAAAAAAGACATGTGGATCAATGAAACAAAAGAAAATGCAGAAACAAGCACATTCAACAATCTGATCTTAAGGGCCTAGGATTTAGCTCAGTGGCACCACACCTGCCTGGCAAGCAGAAGATCCTGAGTCTGATTCCCGGTACTGGGGGGAAAAAAAAAACCAAAAAAACAATTTGATCTTTGAAAAAGAGGCTAAAAACATACACTGGAGGGCAGACAACCTCCTTAATTAATAAAATGTGTGTAGGCCAGGGATTTAGCTCAGTGGTTCTGCCGCCTGCCTTGCAACCACGAGGACCTGAGTTTGATCCCTGGTACCAAAAAAAAAAAAAAAAATGTGTGGGAAAACTGGCTGTCTGCATGTAGAAGATTGAGTCTAGACCCATATCTCTTATCATGTACTAAACTAAAATCAAAATGGATCAAAGAACTAAATGTTTCTTCAATTTATTAATTTTTTGTGTGTGGTATCAGGGATCGAACTCAGGACCTTGTGCTTGTAAGCAGGTGCAGAGCCACTGAGCTACATCCCCAGCCCTAAAAACCTAAATGGTAAAGAAGAAACAACCTGCTGGAAGATGAAATAAATAAACCTCTTGAGGTCATAAGTGTAGCCAAGGACTTTCTGAACAGAACCTCAAGCTTCTCTGCCTTTTGGCTAAGAACAAGTGAACAGAACTCTGGTCACCCAGAAAACAGCTCTTGTGCAAAAATCAACAAACAGGACACCAAATTAAAAAGCTTCTGCACAGCAAAAGAAACAACCAACAGACTGAAAAGACAACCTACAAAATGAGGAAAAAAAATTGCCAGTTATTTCTCAGACAGATAACTAATACATATAAAGAACTAAAAAGAAAATCAAGACTCTCCAGATTAAAAGACTGAGTAAAAAAAGGGGTAAGTGGGGCCAGGGACTTAGCTCAGTGGTACCATGCCTGCCTCACAAGCACAAGGTCCTGAGTTCGATCCGTGATACAAAAAAAAAACAACAACAAAAAACAACCAAGGGCAAGAGAAACAGACACTTCACAGAAGTACAAATGAATACATGAAACTAGAAATTCCATTTGACCCAGCTATTCCCCTTCTAGACATCTTCTGAAAGAGTTAAAAACATCATATTACAGCCACACATGCACACCTGTATTTATAGCAGCACAATTTATAATAGCTAAATCTTGGAAGCAGCCCATATATCTATCAACAAATGAATGGATCCAGAAAATGTGGTCTTTACACACAATGGAGTACTACTCTGCCATAAAGACAAGAAACTTAAGTGACTTACAGGAAAATGGATGCACCTTAAGACCATAATGTTAAATGAAATATCAGACACACAACTTTAACTCACATAGTTTCTCTTATATGAGAAACCCAGATTATAAATAAAGAGCAAAATAAAAGGTAACAGGAAGGAGACAGATCTTTCTCAAATGGGAAAGGGATCAAGAGATGGAGGGAGGGAAAAGGAGAAAGAAAGAGGAATGAAAAAGGAATTAAAGTGTGTTATGTACATGTACTAACTCCACACAAGGAAGGTAAACATTATTTACTGCAAACATGGATTTAAAAAGAATAAAAAACAAGTGTCGGTGAGGAGGGTAGAGAAGCTGGAACCCTTTTTCATTGCTGGTGAGAAAATAAATGGTGTAGCTGCTTTAGAAGAGTGGCAGTTTCACCGCCTGCCTCAAAAGCACAAGGTCCTGAGTTCAATCCCCAGTGCCAAAAAAAAAAAAGAAAAAAGGAAAAAGAAAAGTGCCAGTTCATCAAATTAAAATTACCATATGACCCAGCAATCCCACTTGCAGGTATATAACACCAAGAATGAAAATATACCTCTGGGCAAAAACCAGAATACCAATGTTCACAGGAGCGTGACTCATAACCACAGCCAAAAAAGACAACCCAAATGTCCACCAACTAAGGAAAGAATAAATATAATGTGGTATTATTTACACAATGAAGTATTACTCAAATACAAAAAGAAATGCAGTGCTTACACAGGCTTTAACATAGATGAACCATGAAAGCTGTGCTGACTGAAAGAAGCAGATGCAAATGGCCACGGATTGCACTAATTCTGTTAACAGGAGCTGTCCAGACAGCAAATCCAGAGTTCAGAGCAGATCCCAGGTGCTAGGTGCTGGGGCAAGGGACACTACCATACAGGGAGTGACTCCTTAATGGGTATAGTGTTCGGGATAATACAAATACCCTGAAAGTGGACAGTGCTGATGACTACGGAACACTGTGAATACATTAAACACCAATGTGTGTCTAAAAGATAGTCACAGAAGCCCATCAACAAGAACATGTACTTCATGTTTCCCCTCCGAGGTCTCTCCCCACTCCTGCTCTGGGACTCTGCTCACTGGTTTCCCACTGCCCTTGCTACACGAGACCCCGCTGAACCCTGTCTCAGAAAGTGAAGTATGAAGAGAGGAGATGAGGGGAACGTGCACATGAAGGCTAGGATCCACTGGAGAGCTGAAGAACCAAAGAATTTTCTTGGATAATTGCAAACCAAATGATAGAAAAACTAAGGGCTTAACAGCTGAATGTGTGAACTTAAAGAGTTCCTCAGCTTAATAAATACTTGCTTGATTTTAGTCTCAAATCTCTCCGAGCTACCTAAATTTAAAAAGCTTGAACTCAATGGCTGTAGAATCTTCCACGGTTTGGACATGTTAGGAGAAAAACTTCCAAATCTCACACATATAAACTGAAGTGGAAATAAACTGAAAGATATTAGCACCTCGGAATCTTTGAAAAAAGCAGACTGAAAAGCCTGGACCTATTTAACTGGGAAGTCACCAACCTGAATGACTATCGAGAGACTAAGCTACCTGGACAGCCATGACAGAGAGGGCCGGGAAGCCCCACAGAGGTGGATGGCATAGATGAACAGGAGGAAGATGGAGAAAATGAGGAAGAGGAGGACAATGAAGCTCCAGAGTCTGATGAACATGGAGATGTAGAAGGGGAAGAAAATGAAGTCGAGGAAGAAGAATTTGGACACAATAGAGAAATTGATGAGGAGGAAGACAAAGAGGAAGAAAAAAGCAGAAAAGATATAAACAAGAAAAGAGAAACAAATGTTTAAGGAGATGATTATAAGACCCCAAATAACCTCCAAAAAGAGAACTGTTCAGTATTGGCTGGACTGCTCATGGATTTGGTAGCTGTTTAAAAAAAATGAAACAAAAACCAAAAAAGGCACCTGTAATACAAACCCCAGGGTTTCCACTCACACAGAGAGCCAAAGAACAGTTACTGTGGCATTCCACCTTCTTCCATTTAGTCCCTCTTGGTAATGCACCACCAAGCCTGAGGACTCTGCCCCAACAAAACTGCAAGTGTAGTTAGCTCTTCGCATTTCTGTGCAAGATTCTCGGTGTGGCAAGGGCAGGTGTGAGTAGTGAGTCAACAGGTGTGAGTAGTGAGTCAACAGGTGTGAGTAGTGTGGCCACCAGTGACAACACTGAGACTGTAACAGCATTTTAACTTTCCATACAAAGCTTTGTAGATAAAATATATATAAAGTATACATATATATAAAGTATATATATAAGTCATGTTATATATAATATATATATATAACAATTTCAGTTTTGTGTAATAGCTGTAACACAGCACCACTTTAGTTGCTAACCAAAGACCCTTCTATCTTGGGGCAGCTTATCTGTTTGTGCTTTTTGGTGCTACAAAAAAAGTGCAGGAGGAATCCTACACTCTACCGCTGAGCATGATGCCTAGCCCAGAGCACTTGTTTTACAACCAGGCTAGTTTTAATGGGAAAACCTCAAAAATCTGTTTAACACTCCCCTGTTTTCCTTTTGTTGTTATTGTTGCCATTTTGTTTCTTTTTGAGACAGAGTCTTGCTATGTAGTCCAGTAGCCCTGAACTCACTGTGTAGCCCAGGCTGGCCTCAAACTCAGGGCAATCCTCCCGCTTCACTCTCCTCACTGCTGGGATTATAGGTGAGCATCACCACACCAGGATTTGCTCTCATTTTTGGACAGATTCTCACTATGTTGCCCAGGCTGGCCTGGAACTGAGGCAATCTCCTGACTCAGCTTCTCTAGTGCTGGGATTTTAGGTATGTACAACCATGCTCAGCTCTGACTTGACCCTTTTCAAGTACTCACCACCCCAATTCCCAAAACAAAACAGCTAGTTAAGGGGCCGGGGGTTTAGCTCGGTGGTGCAGCCACCTGCCTCACAAGCACAAGGTCCCGAGTTCAATCCCCGAAACCAAAACAAAACACAAAAAACAAAAAACCAGCTAGTTGGGGGATACAATAACGAATAAGGCTACCAAGATACATCATGTAAAGGTACAAGTTCCCAATGAGAAATGTAAATGTATTGTATACCTAAAATGTACCAATAAAAGAATTTAAGGGGGAAAAAAATAATAATAATGAACAAAGCTGAGTCCAAATCTACTGTTCATCATATATGCAAGTAAACAGTATTTTCACTAGTGCATCATAAAAGTTCAAGAACATATATGAGGGCTGGGGATTTAGCTCAGTGGTTCCGGCGCCTGCCTCGAAAGCACAAGGTCCCAAATTCAATCCCCCCCGGGGGGGGGGCACCATATATGATAACTTTCAAAGAGGAATAAGTAAGATTAACTGAAATGAAAACAAAGTTTTTGTACACAAGAAGGGAAGGGAGCTTGAGGGGGTGAATGGGATAAAATTTAATTGCTAACCATAGGAGGATACTTTCACAAAAAGGGGAGATGAGTATTCTTTTTGTTCACTTCCTGACATTTCTGGAAGCCCCTGTACTGGAGTCAAACATGGCCATACAAAAGAGAATGAACACATCATTCTCTGATTTCCACCCCACAACCAAAGGAAATACTGTAATACTTTTTTTTTTTTTGGTACCAGGGATCGAACTCAGGACCTTGCACTTGTGAGGCAGACATGGTGCCACTGAGCTATATCCCCGGCCCTGAAATACTGTAATACTTAATTTCTCTCACATGTTCAGTTCATTCTTGTTCCTCTACTTCTACAAATGATGTTCCTCTTCAATGAAGAATGCCTTTTTCCATCTTCCCACCCTGTATCCGGGTCTCAATTTACTTTGCCCTGCTCCAAGAAACTGGCCAAGTTTGGCATATCTGGTGCTCTGGTCACCTAGCAGCATCTTTTCTCACAGACCACCTACCACACTACATGCTGATTTTATTTACCTATCTCACAACTGCACTGGAGGTGTGTATACACCACATCCTTTGGGCTTTGTATTCACTATCCAATACAAAGCAGAGATCTTCCAGTATTATTTAAAGAGGAAAAAGAGTGCTTTTCAAATTAAACTTTAACATTTAAGGACTTTAGCTTGAAAGGATTCAACGCACTGGTGAGACTAAGGGCACAGCTCAGTAGCAGAGCATATGCTTAGCATGCACAAGGCTATAGGTTCAATCTCCAAAGAACCAAAGAACAAAAATTAAAAATAAAGAAGTGGGGCCGGGGATTTAGCTCAGTGGTTCCACCGCCTCACAAGCGCAAGGACCCAAGTTCAATCCCCGTACCAAAATAAATAAATTAAATTAAATAAATAAATAAAGTGAGCCAGGGATGTAGCTCAGCCTTGCAAGTGCAAAGTCCCAAGTTCGATCCCTGGTACCAAAAAATATGAAAGAAAGGAAAGAAGGGAAAGAAGGGGAAGGAAGGAAGGAAGGGCGAGAAAGCAAGCAAGCAAGAACGAACACAAGAATGAACGCAAGATCAAACGCACACATGCACTGGAATGGCTAGGCTAAGAGGTTCTGCCACAAACCAACCACAAGGAGACTATCATCAACTTCACCATCTCATGGTTTATAAAAGAGTGAGACAATCTAGGTTATCACTGTGGCTCCTTTTCACCTAGAATAATCTGTATCTTCTCCTGAAGAACAGACTATACCAAAAAATATTTGAGTGGTCAGATCACAGGCCCTCAACATTTGCTTGTCCAAGCCATGTGGGAAACACAAAATGTTCTGCTATCCTCAAAGATGAGTTGCCAAGGCTCACCAATCATCTGGCCTGACAGCATCTGGATCTGGTATTTTAGGTCGTTCATCCCAATCCTCAGGCTTCCGGTCTTCTGGGTCCTCAATTTCTCGTGAAGGATTTACAGGAGGTGTCATGTCATTTAGCAAATTCCCACTGTTCACAACGGATTGGTCAACTAATATTTCAAAACTATTATCTGGATTCAAGACTGTAAAAAAGATGAATATAAATAAAACATTTAATTAACCACTCAGTCCCAACTTCCAATCGCCAAAAAATGAAAGATTGTGACCTCTAGTGGAAAGCAACAGCACAGAAGCGTGAAGAAATCATATCAGGCACTGGGTCAGAATATGACCCACAATGCATGATTCTTGTTGTCTTTTTTTTTGTACCGGGGATTGAACTTGGGACCTTGAGCTTGCAAGGCAGGCACTGGAACCACTGAGCTAAATATCCCCACCCCTCAGGGGTAGTTTTAGGCAGGGTCTCACTATGCACTCTAAGCTGGCCTCAACTTGCAATCCTTTTCTCTAAATCTACCAAGTCTGGGATTAGATACTCATTTAACAACCCACATGGTTAACGACTGTTCGAACTTACAACCTGTCTTTTTTTTTGTACAGTTCTATACATCTTGTTTTTATTTTTATTTTTTTGGTACCAGGGATCGAACTCGGGACCTTGCACTTGCGAGGCAGGCACCGGAACCCCTGAGCCAAATCCCTGGCCCTGTACATCTTGTTTTTAGAGCCTCAATATCTTTTTTTTTTTTGGTACATAACACCTTGTTTATATGGGACTATTTTTGCTGATGGTGCTGCACAGTACTGTAGTTTTATGTTCTGTTATATGTTACAGTACTGCATGTAAGAGTTAAAAGCAAACTCTTCAAGCTGGAGTTTCCTCTGACCATTTCTTTGTTCTGAATATTGTAATGTATACACTACACACAATTCTTCCCTTAGCAACCAATGCATTTAACAACCTGGTCATGGGACTATCTCAGTCATCAAATGAGGAAGATCTGTACAGGCATGTACCATCATGCTCAACTCAGCTCAGCAAAACTCTGCAAAATGTAAACGGCATTTCCTCAGGTTTATAAGAATCGTAACGAATGATAGTTTTTAACACCAAAACACTTCATTGGTCTGGCATGAGTTGGTACAAACCAGTCACCAGTTAAGTTATTTCTGTTACGTTGTTTTTGTGATTTGCGACAGGGTCTCACTACATATACAGTACAGTCCAGGTTGGCCAGACTCACTATGTAGCCTGGGTGGACCTTTCAATCATCCTGCTTCAGCCTCCCCAGGGCTGCGTATCAACAATAATGAAATATATACTGTCCTGGGCCAGGGATTTAGCTCAGTGGTTCCACCGCCTGCCTTCCAAGAGCAAGGTCCCGAATTTGATCCCCAGTACCAAAAGGAAACAAACAAACAAAAAAGGAAGTTAAAGCCAGCAGTCAGGAGGGTGAGGCAGGAGGATCACTGTGAATTCAAGGCCAGCTTGGAGTATACAGTGAGTTCAAAGCCAGTCTGAACCTTATAGTGAGCTCCTGTGTCAAAAAACAAACAAAAAAGCAAGTTAAAGCCAGGTATGTGACATGTGCCTATCATCTAAGCCACTGAGGCTGAGGAAGGAGGATTGCAAGGTCCAGGTCAGCCTGATCAACTGAGCATGAACATGTCCCAGATAGAAAAAAGGCTGAGCTGAGGATGTAGCTCAATTATAGGGTGGTCCTGGGTTCAAACCCAGCACCCAGCACCCACACCCACACTCACGCTCACATACACACAGAAGAAAGCAAGTTATACATTTAACTTTTTATACAATGTTGTCTTTGTTTATACTTACTAAGAAACACACGTTGCTATTTAAGACAATATTATGTCTTTCTGTGTATTTCCATCGCCTGAATTTCTATGCCTTCAATAAGTATTGCTTTGGTAATAACAAAAAAAAAAGGCTATCATAGTCTTTTTTTTATTGGTAACAGGGATCGAACTTGGGTCCTTGTGCTTGCTCAGCAGGCAGCGAAACCACTGAGCTAAATCCCTGACCCTATTATAGTCTTAAAAGAGGCATACAATCTCAAAGCCACAGAAAAAGTTTCATTAAAAAAAAGAATGCTGGGCCAGGGATTTAGCTCAGTGGTTTCACCGCCTGCTTCGCAAGCGCAAGGACCCAAGTTCAATCCCCGGTCCAAAACAAAAAAATGCTGGGTGTGGAGGCACATGCCTGTAATCCCAGCATTTGGGAAGCTAAAGCAGGAGCACTGCTGTGAGTTCAAGGCCAGTCAGGGATACCTAGTGAAGACTGTCTCAAAAACAAAACAAAAAACAAAGAAAACAAAAAAATGATCCCTGTGTCCAGATGATTAGTCTTAACTGTCCAGGTATTGAAGCATCCAAAAAGAGTTGAGCTAAAACATAATTTTGAGAATCTACATGTATGTTTCTACTCTATGTTCCATTATTTAACATTTTCCCAGCAGGAGACTAAATAAAGGCAGAATATGAGGGAGATTGGTGAAGGAATTATTAATGGGACTTAAAGAGTTTTTCATGGCATTGAGGATGGAATCCAGGGCTTCCTGCATACAGGGCAAGTGCTCTGCCACTGAGACAGCCCTCCCCTCCAAAAGCTTGCTCTAAGCCAACCTACTGAACAGAAGCACTTTTCCATGCTGCCAAGTGAGCTCATTCCACCACCAAGGCAGTTAAGTCAAGACTCATTTTTGTAGTACTAGGGCTTGGACCCAGGGCCTCAGGCATGCTAAGCACTGCACTCTGCATGTATCCATCCTACCACCAAGCTACATTCCCCAGCCCATTTTTAAAAATTTACTTTGAGTCAGGGTCTCACTGAATTGCCCAGGCCAGTCTCCTACTCTTTTTTTGTTGTTATTTTTTGGAAATAGGATCTCACTATGTAGTTCAGGCTGGCCTTGAACTCACTAGGTAGCCCAGGCTGGCTTCAAACTCTTGCCTCAGCCTCAGGCTGGTCTCCATCTCTTGATCCTCCTGTTTAGCTAGGAGGATGCACCACACCACACCACACCATACTGGCAAAAATCTCTTCTTGGGCCAGGGATTTAGTTCAGTGGTTTCACCCCCTGTTGTGCCAGTGCAAGGACCCAAGTTCGATCCCCGGTACCAAAAAAAAAAAAAATCTCTTCTTGCTTGCAGACTTCAGTTCCATCCAGATATGTAATCTGTATATTAAATAATAAATGTGTAGCGCTTTAAAACCCCCAACAACTGGTTTTTCTTACTTAATGTGTAAAGATGGGTCTTCTTATCAGTAAAATAGGTCTTCAGATCTGCATCCGGCCTCTTGGCATGCTTTTCTTCATATACACCTGTCTTGGGGTTTTTATGGCGGAAAATGAAGTGTAATTTATAGTCCTCTCCACATTTATCTGGACCAAACATAATCGTATAGGGGGTCTTGTCGTGAAATTGATCCTTCAAAAACAAAGACGGATTACATTTCAGTGGCACTAGTCAACATATTCAAAAGCAACCTTTCAAAAGTATATGATACTTCCTCTTCTAAAGCTCTAAATAAATTAGCCACAATTAAAGGCAAAGCTGATTGTGTTGTAAGGTTTTAGATACCACTAAAAAGGAGTAACTAGTAATCATCAGAAAAAATCTTTTCTTTTTTTTTGGTACCAGCGGGGGGGGGGGGGGGGGATCATCTCGGGTCCCTGTGCTTGCACAGCAGGTGGCGAAACCACCGAGCTAAATCCCCGGCCATTATCAGAAAACTTATAATACATTTGCATGCTTGGGCAGGGGATTTAGCTGGTGCCACCCCCTACCTGGCAAGCAAAAGGTCCTGAGTTTGATCCCCAGTAAACCCCCCCCAAAATAAATAAATACATTTGCATGCTTTTTTAAAAACAAAGTAATACAGGGGCCGAGGATTTAGCTCAGTGGTACCGCCACCTGCCGTGCAAGCACAAGGTCCCAAGTTTGATCCCTGGTACCAAAAAACAATAAAACAAAGTAATACAGGGCTGGGTATTTAGCTCAGTGGTGCCTCTAACTGCCTCGCAAGTGCAAGGTCCTGAGTTTGATCCCTGGAACCAAAAAAATAAAAAGTAATGTATGTACTTAACTGCTTCCCCCTCCCCTCCCAGTACGAAGGATTGAACCTAGGGCCTTTGCACTGAACCACATTCCCAGTCCTTTTTATTTTTTGAGACAGTCTTGCTAAGTCACTAAGTTGCCCAAGGCTGGAACGTAGGATTCCTCCTCCCTCAGCCTCCCAAAGTTCTGGGACTATATAGGGATGCACTACTATACCCAGCTTACTTACTGCCTCTTTCATAAATTTAAAACCATAAATTACACAGAACAAAAATAACAGACAAGATAAAAATATAGTAACAGCTTTAAAAGTAATATTTCAAATAAAAAGCAACTTAGTATCAGAAGCAATATTGCTAACCCTCCAAAAGGTTTCAGCAGCAGAGGAGTTGACCTTTATTTTCATAGATCTTACAATTTTTCTATCCTTTTTAAGATTCTTTAAAAAAAAATTTATGAATGGTCAGCTACATTAAACAACAACAACAACAACAAAAAAGTACCCACCAAGTTGAGTTCTGGTGTTTTGGAGAGCAGTTTCACATATGCACCGCCACATTCTATCCCGTTTTGGAAATTAACCTCGTACCTAATTCCAGAAAGACAAGCAGAAAACCCTATGGTATTTTAGAAGAACAAATCTTGCAATGTTTTCCCCGATCCTGGCCATGTTTTATCACAGGTCATATACTTTAAGAATGATTCCACCTTCTACTGCTTCTAGATGGTTAATCAATCCCACAAAGCTAAGTAAAATTAATTAAATAAATTTTTGCAAAATCCAGACATTCATTTACTATCAGGAAGATGAATGACCAGTTGTTTCAAATATTCTAATGAGCAGGAAAAAAATGCTTCAAAATGCTTGAATTCACTTAAATAACCCTATTATAATTTATATAATGTGATAAACTTTTCAAATAGAGTAATGGTATTTATTTTCTTTCAATAAAATAAAAATTTCTAAGATTACCACTTCAAAATAGCTTTTATCAATTAAGCATTTCACTTACTGAACAATGAGAGGCCTGGTATCAAATCCAAAGGGCTTGTTCAGTTTAGCAGAGATGGCGTGGTGCTTGGCCCGGGACATCAACACCAGTCCTTTATCTCCTGGAAGTTTTGTTTCCTTCATCTCATCTACCTCCCACTTTCCTACAAGACAACACAACAGAGCTCTCCATTCCTTCATAGCATCTCTGCAGGTCTTTTAAATGGTAAAAACTAAACTCAAAGTACACCATCCTAATGAATTTTTAACATATTTCATTTACCTATGAAAGTTCAGTTATTAGTATTAAATGTGTATATTTGAAAAATAGGATACAATATTTTAAAAATACATTGTATCTTTTATACCATTCCCAGTTAAAAGACCTTCCATTTCCTTGTTTTTGTATTTTGAGACAAGGTCTCATTATGCAGAGTTCAGGCTCACTTTGAACTCACCATGTAGCCCAGGCTGGCCTTGAACTTGTAGTGATCCTCCTGCCTCAGCCTCCTGAGTGCTAAGATTACAGGCACATGACACCATGCCTGGGCTCAAAACTTTCCATTTTTAAAATGAGGCACAAGGTGATTAAATAGGTTGAGCCCTATCACATTAAAGCCAACACAAAGATGGCACAATTCCCAAGGGAAAAATCTTAAACTATGCCTCCTTTTAAATAAAGTGGGGTTTGGGGTTTTTTTTCCGGGTACTGAGGATTAAACCTAGGGCTTCACACTGAGCTACATCCCCAACCCTTTTCATTTAATCTTTTTTCTTTTGTTTTGTTTTTTGAGATAGAGTCTTGCTATGTAGCTCAGGCTGGCCTTGACCTCACTATGTAAGCCAGGTTGGCTGGGAAGTTGGGGCAGTCCTCCTGCCGCAGCCTTCCAAGTGCTGGGACTACAGCTGTGCACCACCACGCTCAACCTTTTCTTTTTTCTTTTTGAGATAAACTACTAATTGCTAAACTGCTAAATTGCTCAGGTTGGGTTCAATTTGTGATGCTCTTGTCTCAGCCTCCCAAGTGCTGAGATTACAGGCATGCAAACCACCCCCAGCTGAAGCAGTCCTAAGTGATAACACGGAGAAAACATGCCCCTCGCTGTGCTGTTATATCTGGACCACATGGGATTCTCACCATCATATTTGGCAATTTCATCATCCGTGTCATCCTTCTTGGCTTTGGATAAAATCCACCTATAATCAGGACAAGACTCAAAATTAAGATTTAAATGACAGTTGAACTATGAAAAGAAACAGTACAAATGCTTAGAAAAAAGCAGGATACAGCCTGGTTTCTTAGCCTAGTCTGCCACTCTTCTTTCAACTTTTATATCTGTCACACAGGTAGTGATATTACATTGTATTTAACTCACAAACCTAGAAGAAAAAAATACCAACCCCATAAGATAATTCTACGTTTTTTTTAAGGACTTGAAAGAAAAAGGTTTCCAAAACAACAAAATTGAGGGTAAAAAGGGAAAAGGAAAGGAATAGACACAATAAGTTACAGGTTCCAAAAGACTATTTTCCTGAATGGATACGAACACTGGAGAAAGAAGAGCTAGACATTTCACCTGATAACATGCTATCCAAAAGGGGTCTGCTGTTCCACCTTATTTACATGATGTTTGCCTCTTACGATTTTTCTCCCTACAAAAGAAAGCACTTACCCTGACAAAGATCCTCTGTCAAAGGAATCAGCAAAATAAACTTCTCCTGTTGGAACTGGAGCTTTGTAGGTAACCTGTGTTAAACATAAAAATGAATTAACAATATTTTTAGCAACATTCCTGTCTTAGAATTTATTTTCTTGGCTTGATTTTAATTGTCACATTTTCACAGCAGGTCCTTGAATTCAATATATAGCAAGCCTACCTAGGAGGATCACTTGGGTATTTTGGTAAACTTTGCTTTTCCACTGAAAAGGATCCAAATGCCAGGCACTGTAGCACATGTTTGTAATCCCAGCACTGGGGAGGCTGAGTCAGGAGGCTCTCACTATGAGTTTGAGGCCAGACTGGGCTACATAGTGAGATCAAGGCCAACCTGCACTACTTAGTGAGACAGTCTCAAAACAAAACACTAAAAATTTTTAAAAATGGGGGCTGGGGATGTAGCTCAGAGGTTCCACCGCCTGCCTCGCAAGCACAAGGACCTGAGTTCGATCCCCGGTATCAAAAAAAAAATTATTTTTTAAATGAAAAGGATCCCGAATTATCTTCATCACTTCATCAGTCTTTATTTCATTCCATGTTGGGGGATTGAACCCAGGGCCTTGTGTATGCCAGGCAAATATTCTACCACTGAGCTACCCCACTAACCGTGTATCTTCATAACTTCAAGAGGTAAAAAGAGAGCTGGACGTGGCGAGCACACCTGTAATTCGAGCACTCAAGAGCCTGAGAAAGGAGGACTGCAAGTTCAAGCCCAGCCCAGAAAACTCTCAAAAAATTTTTTTAGAAGGGCTAGGGATACAACTCAGTGTGAAAGTCCTGGGTTCTCCAATAAATAAATAAAATTTTAAAATCAAACCTTTGGAAGGCCCGGGATTTGGCTCAGTGGTTCTGGCACCTGCCTCACAAGTGCAAGGTCCCGAGTTTGATCCCCGGTATCAAACAAACAAACAAACAAAAAATCAAACCTTTGGAGATGGAGGAGGAGTGCTGGTATCTGGTTTTGATTTTGAGTCATCCACCTCTTCAATGACATCATCAAGGTCATCCTCAATGTCGATCATATCATCATCATGTCCATCATGAGCCCGAACAACAGCAGTTCCAAGGACCAGTAAAACACACAGTAACCACTTCCCTTCCATGATCTACAAAAAGGGTAGTAAATTAAATGTGCTGCTCCTATTTTAAATTTCATATAAACCACTTATCCTTTCCTTCCCCTCACCCCAGTGAAAAATTAAGGCTTCCATGGGCTGGGGATTTAGCTCAATGGTTCTGTCTCCTGCTGCGCAAGCACAAAGTCCCGAGTTTGATCCCCGGTACCAAAAAAAAGAACAACAAAAAAAATTAAGGCTTCCAGCCAGGCATGATGGCACACCCCTGTGATCTCAGCACTTGGGAAGCTGAGGCAGGAAGACTGCTGTGAGTTGGAGGCCAGCCTGGGCTACATAGTAAGTTCAAAGGCAGCCTGAACAACGTAGTGAGACCCTGTCTCAAAACAAAAAAACAAATGGGCCGGGGATTTAGCTCAGTGGTTTCATCGCCTGCTGGGCAAGCGCAAGGACCCAAGTTCGATCCCTGGTACCAAACAAACAAACATAAATAAATAAATAAAATTAAGGCTTCCAAATCAAAGAGCTAAAAGAAACTCTTAAGGAAAGTGAGCCCAAAAAGATTAAGGGGTTTTCCTAACAATCAGGTAGATTTTTTCTGATACCGGGGATTGAACTCGGGTCCTTGTGCTTGCGGGGGCAGGCACCAGAACCACTGAGCTAAATTCCCAGCCCAAACTTGGAGCAGCTGTGTCCCCAGGACTTCTTTTTTTTTTTTTTTTGGTACAGGCGATCAAACTCAGGACCTTGCGCTTGTGAGGTAAGCAACAGAACCACTGAGCTAAGTCCCTGGCCCCAATCGGGTAAAGATTTGACTTCATGCAGGCCTGTAATCCCAGCTACTTAGGAGGCTGAAGCAAGAGGATCAACAAGTCGGAGGCCAGTCTGGGCAACTAAGCAAGACCTTGTCTTAATTTTTAAAAAATAAAAGCACTCGGGGCTGGGGATTTAGCTCAGTGGTTTTGCTGCCTGCTGCGCTAGCGGCAAGGACCAGAGTTCAATCCCCGGCACCAAAAAAATAAATACATAAAAGCACTTGGGCCTCGGATTTAGCTCAGTGGTTCAGCCATCTGCCTCGCAAGCAAAAGGTCCCAAGTTCGATTGCTTCCTGGTACCAAAAAAACAAAAACCTCCATCTGTAAAAGTCATCAAGTGTATATAACCTCTTTTCTAATCGGGGCTTCAGGGTTCCACAGCAAAATATTAAACCAAAGCCCAGCCACTCATAGCAATCTTCTACGCACTGGGGCCCTGAGTTATCTACATTGGGCTGTCTGGGTGGTAAGTGGGCCCTCTCCAAGGACCACAGATCTAAGAAATAAGCACTGAGTCACATGGACGTACAGCACAGTCTGGTAGTGGGCAGATTCTGTTTTGAGGCCCAAAAGACAGGGCCAAGAGGTTGGTAAAGAAATAAGTAGATGATACACAACTGCAAGTGCAAAACACACGCATGTACATACACAACACAGGGCACAGAGTAGCCTTTATTTTTTATTACCTCTGTCCACCCAATCAACCCTCACCTTTCCTGTTTCTGTACTGCTAGTACCAGGGTACCAATGGCCTATATTACTACTGGCTTCATTTCTTACTCTCTGCAGCCATCCTACACTCAAGTAACAGGTTTGTCACCTGTTGTGGCTGCACCTGGATGTCCCCCAAAGCCTCATGCAGTCTTTTTCAAAGGTAGCTGAGTCTGGAATGTGTGATGCTAGGGTTAAGGGTTTTGTGTGATCACAAAACCACCATTTGTTGAGTGATGGGTTTGGCACCACCCTAATCCCCGTAGTCTGAATAAGAGAAAAGGTGCAGAAAGACATTGTTAAGGTTCCTTGTTGGTTTTTTTGTGTTCTGCTCCCATAAACTGTTGCCCCTCTGCAACCCTGCCTTGGAGCCTGCTGATTATGGATTGAAACCTCTACAAACTGTAAGTCAAATAAACCTGTCCCCTTCAACTTTGGGTGTCATGTATTCTGTCTCAGCAACAAGAGAAAAGCAACTAACAATCAACCTGATACTTTTTCTTGCAAAACTCTGTGCCCTCTAGGTACCAGAGTGCTTTACCTCAGAATGCTCTACATGGTATTCCCAAGAAACCCTCACTCACCCCAGTCAAGACACTTCCCACTTCTTTCATGCACACCGAGGTTCATTGTTCATTTTTGCTTTCTGCTCTAAGGAGGCATGCCACAAACCAAACCAAACCAAACCAAACCAAACAAACCCTAAAACGCATGAAAGTCAGCTGTAGCAGCACATGCCTGTAGTCCCAGCACTTGTGAATGGAGGCAAGAAGATCACTGCAAATTCAAAGGCAGCCTATGCTATATAGTGAGTTTAAGGCCAACCTGAACTACACAGCATGATCCTGTCTCAAAAAAAAAAAAACCCCAAAATCATCACCATAACAATAAAATAAAATCCATGTAAATATTGTTTTCTTTTGAAAGACAAACTGTGGACTATGCTGTTTTCCTGGCCAATTACTTCTGGCCAGTGGTTTGCTTTCTTTGCTGACTATAATTCCTTTCCATGTTCTAAAACCAGCAAAAACCATAATTTCAACTAAAAGCCACTATGATAAAAACATTGTAAAAACACTGAAGTCTAGAGACAGGCATAGTGACACACATCTGTAGTCCCAGCACTTGGGAAGGCTAGAGCAGGAGGATCACCATGAGTTCGAGGCCAGCCTGAACTACACAGCAGGACCCTGTCTCAAAATAAAAAGTTTGAAAACTTTTTAAAAATGTCTTCAGGGCTAGGGTTGTAGCTCAGTGTCAGAACATGTGCCTAGAAGCCTCAAGACCCTAAGTTTCATCCCCAGCATTGCCAAAAAAACCCCATCAAATTTTACTAAAAATGTACTCAGGCATATTGTTCAACAGTCACCAAGTCTTGATAGGGAAAAGAAGTTAGAAATCCTGTGTATTGTGGATGGGATTATAAAATATTGACTGCTATGGAAGTTACCCCACTTTTGAGTGTGTAGGCAAAATAACTGAAAGCAGGGTCTCAAAGATATATACCTGCTCGCTCACATTCACAGGAGCACTATTCACAACAGCCAAGAGGCCAAAGCAACCCAAATGTGCACTAATGGAAGAATCAATAAACAAAATAAGGCACATACATACAAGGGACTACTGTTCAGTCCTGAAGGACATCCTGTCACATGTGATCACAAGGGTGCCCTTTGAAGACACTATGCTAAGGAAAACAAAGCAGTTACGAAAGGTCAAAATACTACCTCACTGCACTACATGAAGTATCTCTAACAGTTAAATACAGATACAGAAAGCAAAATTGTAAACAGTCTGGGGGAAAGAGTAAAAGGCGTTTGTTGTTTAATGAGCACACAGTTGCAATTCTGCAAAATGAAAAGTTCTGAAGATCTGTTTCACAATAATAGAAATACGTGGGCTGGGGATTTAGCTCAGTGATGCCGCAGCCTGCCTCTCAAACACGAGGTCCTGAGTTCAATCCGCCGTACCAAAAAAAAAGGTAAAACAATCTGAGATTAGCACTTGCCTAGAATATATGAGGCCCCAGCATCACAAAAAGTAACATAAATGTGGAAAGGCTGTTGTTGCTAATTAAAGCACAAACCAACGAATTAAAGACTAGATATTGGTGCTGGAACAGTTTTTCAAGGAAAAGCTAAACAGAACGATGGTCCGCTGGACTAAGTACTTACCTTCAAAAAGGTAAAGCTTATTTTCTTCTACAATATTTAATTTGTTGAAGTATTGTTGTTGTTATTAGGGACTGAACAGCGCAGCCCACCACCAGCCTCCAATGTGCCTGTGTATGGAAACAGTCTTCAGTAGGTAAGGTTAGATGCAGTCTCAGGGACTAGCAGAGCTGGTCTGCGTGGAGGAGGAGGATCAGGACAGACACAAGCACAGGGCAAAGGCCGTGTGTAGACACAGGCAGGGTGGCAAGTCAGGAAGACCCGACAGAAGGCCTGCCTGACAGCAGCCTCATCCTGGTCTTATGCCAGGCATCTGGAGCTGTGAGAAAGCCATCCGGGCAGAGTAAGACCACTGTCTTCAAGTGATTTTTGTCTGGGGTGCTTTTATGTTTTTTGTAGTACCTGGGGATGAATTCAGAGCCCTTCCATTAAGCTACATCCCTAACTCCTGTATTTTTGAGACAGGGTCTCACTAAGTCACTAAATTCCCCAGGCTGGGGCTGAACTTGTGATCCTCCTGCTACCATGCCTCATGAGGCCTGGTTTTTAAATCTGATAAAGTAGGACAGTTCGTCCCAAATTTGAGTAGGCATCAAGATCGCCTTGGAGGGAGGGGCTGTTAAAATAGATTACTAGTGGCCAGGGATTTAGCTCAGTGATTCCACCGCCTGCCTCACAAGCACAAGGTCCTGAGTTCCATCCCTGGTACCAAAAAAAAAAAAAAAAAAAATAGATTCCTGGGCTCATCTCTGAAGTTATGACTCCAGGCTGGGCTGGACTGGGACTGGTTTGATGGGATTTTAATTAATTTCTAACAAGTTCCAAGGGGATAGTAAGGCTGCTGGCCCAAGAACCACTTTTTTTTTTTTTTTTTTTTTTGGTACCGGGGATCAACTCAGGACCTTGCACTTGCGAGGTAGGCACCTGAACCACTGAGCTAAATCCCTGGCCCTCAGGAACGACTTTGAGAATCACTGACTAGGGTTTATGAATAATTTGTGTTTGCTGTCCAGTTTATAAAATATTTTCATACATTATTTCATGTAAACCTTGTATGAGGTATTAGTCTCATTTTCTTTTACACCTTAGGAACTAAGACTTAGTCCTTAATGAGTGAAACTCATTAGGACAACCAATAAGCATATCCAAGAATCCAAATTCCGGATTTCTACTGCACTAGACAACATGGAACTGTGTGGTTTCACACGGAGATGCAACAGAGACAGAGCACAGGAAGCCTCACTAGAAAATAGCAGCAAAGTAAATGATCCAGAACAGGGCAGCATCACAGATCTGATGACCCAGAGCAGGAACCAAGGGACTGAAGGGGACACAGGCTCATGGGGGAAGCAGAACTACCTGCCCCAATGGAAGGGAAAGAGCTCTTCAGTCAGGCAGAGGATGTCTCCATGCTCCAGGGAATGCACTCCTCTCCCACCACTTTTCCTGCACCCAGAGCTACAGAGCTGGACTTTGTGTGTTCACAGGGCCCAGAGGGCTGTGAAGGCAGCAGGAAACACCGCCGCCAAACTGCGCCAGTCCTTCTCACATCTGCACACTGGGAGCGTCCGCCACAGCCAATTTTTGGTGTGACGTTTCAACTACAATGCACCAATACTCTCAAGAAAACACCAGTTAGCAGATCTATTTTAGTTCTAACAGCCACTACTGAGCTGGTCTGTTTTCTAAATATTGTTAGAGATGTGTCCACATTTGCAAACAATTCAAAACAATGCATTTTAAGGTGATCTTAATTCTCCCCATAATGAATGAAAATCAGACATTAATGCAACAATCCTTACTACACCTACTACTTATACCAAAAGTGGTCCAAGACGTAGTACTTATATTCACCAACTGAGTGGAAATGTAAAAAGGATATTGTGCTACATGTTTTCTAAAAAAATGGGAGAACCCAGGCATGGTGGCACATGCCTGAAATCCCCGAATTCTAGGAGGCTGAGGCAGGAGAATTCTAAATCTGAGCCACCCTTGGCAGCTTAAGAGGTCCTGTCTCCAAATATCCCTTGAAAAAAAAGTTGGTGACCTTGAGTCTGGCAATGAGTTTTTCATACAACATTAAAAACTCTGTATGTTTAAGAAAAATTGCTAAGTTTATCCTGTATATTAAATTTAAAACTTTACCCCGTGAAGATACAAGAGAATTAAAAGACAATCACAAACTAAAAAGCCTGGCATGGTAGTACACATCGGTAATCCTGGCACTTGGAGGATTGCCGTGAGTTCAAGGCCACCCTGCACTACACAGCAAGACCTTGTCACAAAACCCCCTAAAAAGAAAATATTTTTGAAAAGATGTATCTAGTGAAGGACTTGTTTTAAAGTACACAAAAACCTCAAACTTAAAAATAAGAAAATCCAATTAAAAGATGAACAGGACAAAAAAAAAAAAAAAAAGTGAACAGAAAGGGCCAGGGATTTGGCTCAGTGGTTTTGCTGCCTGCCTGGCAAGTGCAAGGTCCTAAGTTTGATCCCTGGTACCAAAAAAAAAGAGAACAAAAGTTGGGGTGTAGCTGTGATGGAGCAGGAGCTTAATGCTCATGAGGCCCTTGGTTCAGTCATCACCATCAAAAACAAAAACATGGAAGCACTAAAAGTTCCTTCAACAGGTGAGCGGATAAACAGACTGTAATACATCCACACAATGAAATACTGTTCAGCAACTGAAAAAAAATGAGCACTCAAGCCAGAAACAGACACAGGTGAATTTTAAATGCATTTTTTTTTTTTTTTGTACTGGGATCAAACTCAGGACCCTGCGCTTTCAAGGCAGGCGCTGGAACCACTGAGCTAAATCCCTGGCCCCTTTAAATGCATACTGATAAGTATAAAAGACAGTCTGCAAAAATGACAAGCTGTATTATCCCAAATATATGACATTCTGAAAAAGGAAAAACTATAGACAGTAAAAAGGACGGGTTGCCAGGGTTTTGGGGAGGCGCAACAGGTGAAATATAGAAAAAATGTTTAAGGCAATGCAACTGTTCTTTTTTTTTTTTGGTAGTGGTTCTTCCACTGGAAGAAAGATAGCCTTTTCTTTTGGTACTGGGGATCGAACTCAGGGACCTTGGACTTGTGAGGCAGGCAGCGGAACCACTGAGCTAAATCCCTGACCCTTCCAGCACATTATTTTATTTTATTTTGGTACCAGCATTTAGCTCAGTGGTTTCACTGCCTGCCTCGCAAGAGCAAGGTCTGAGTTCAATCCCCAGTACTAAATAAATAAATAAATAGTGCTCCATGTGTAAATACTAGTTTCTCCAGTGTGAGAAACTGAAAGTGTGAATAAGGACTAAAAGGTATAACAGATAATGTGAAACAGGAAGAAAAGGGACAAAGGGGAAGGGGAGGTGGGAGGGGTAGGGGAAAGGAGAGAAGGGAATGAAATTAATATGAGAAAATGAAAACATGGCAACAAAGTCTTTGTAAGTAGGAGGGATGGAGGGGTTGAAGGGAGGAGGGCAGGGGAAGGGGGAAAAATAAGAACCAAGAGATTATGTAAAGGTGCAAATTTACAGAAAGAATGGCTGCTATCAAGGAATCAACCAATAACCAATGCTGGTGGGGCTGTGGGGAAAAGAAACCATGCTCCACTGTTGGTGGGAGTGCAGACTGGGGCAACCACTGTGAAAATCAGTGTGATTTCTCAAAAAAACTAAAACTAGAGGTCCCATTTAACCCAGCTATTCCTCTTCTTGGTATCTTCCCAAAAGAATTAAAACCATCATACCACAGCAATATATGCACATCCATGTTTATAGTGGCACAGCTTGTAATAGCTAAATCTTGGAAACAGCCCAATTGCCCATCAACCAATAAGTGGATAAAGATGTGTTTTGTGGGGGCTGGGGATTTAGCTCAGTGGCACAGCACCTGCCTCACAAACACAAGGTCCTGAGTTCAATCCCTGGTATGGTTTTTTTTTGTTTGGTTGTTTTTGGTACTGGGGATCACACTCAAGACCTCATGCTTCCAGGTAGGTGCTATGCCGCTGAGCTAAATCTTCTGCCCAAAAAATGTTTTTTTTTAATACAGTGGAGTGCTACTCTGACATAAAGGATGAGCTTCAGACCTTTTTTTTTTTTTCTTTTTTTTGGTACCACCGAACTTGGCACCTTGTGCCTTCAAGGCAGGCAGTGGCACTGAGCTAAATCTCCGGCCCAAGACCATTTATAGCTAAATGGATGGACCTTGAGACCATACTCTCAGTGAAATAAACCGCACACGTGTTTAAATACCGCATTTTCTCTGGTGTGAGAAACAGAAAGGAAAGGGGGGCTTGTGGGGAAAATGGGACAAAATTAAAATAAAATTTATTTCAAAAATTTTAAGTTTTGTGGGTTTTAGACATCTGAGATAGTCTAATAATCTTCACAAGAACCTTACACCCCTCTTTTACATATAAGACAATTAAAATAAATTATATTAATTTGTCCAAAGTCATAGCTAGAGATATGTTTATGAGCTGAAACTCAAGTCACAATCCTTGGTGAGCTACTTAATAACTTGTTATTTCTTTTTTTTTTTTGGTACCGGGGATCGAACTCAGGTCCTTGTGCTTGCACAGCAGGCAGCGAAACCACTGAGCTAAATCCCTGGCCCAATAACTTGTTATCTTGGCTCAATTACTAAATTCTGGGCCTCAATTTCTTTATCTATAAAATGATAATAGTGCTACCCTTTAGGGTTCACGTATAAATAAAATGCAAGTAAAACTTAAACATTTAAGGGAGGAAAAGACACAGCACCCCGAGTGTTGGTCAATGAAAATGTGTAACCCTTTTTTTTTGAGACAGGGTCTCAATATGTACTTCAGGCTAGCCTTGAACTCAAGGCGATCTTCCTGCCTCTCTTCCCAAGTGCTGGCATTACAGGTGTGCACCACCATGACTGGCTGGATATCCCTTTAAAAATAGATCTATATTGCCTTATTTACATAGTTTGGATTGTATTTTCATTGACAGGAACATTAAAATAATTTTCCATAGTAGTTTTTAAATAAACTAAGTAGGTTTAGGATGTGAATACTCAAAATATGCTAAATTTCTTTAAAATTTTTAATTTTACAACTCACAGTTAAGCTTAATTTAAAAGTATTTTTGTTGCCTCACAAGCACAAGATCCTGAGTTCGATCCCCAGTACCACCAAAAAAAAAAAAAAGTTTTTGTGGTTTTTTTTTTTACCATAATTAGGCATTCACTCAGAACTTACCTGCTAAGTTTTACAGTAAGCTATGTAGATTAAATCAATGCTTAGGCACGTCTATGATTTCCTAGGCACTATGAGCTGCCAATTCTATTTGCACTGTTCATTACAATTTTCAAAATAGTTTCCTATCCACCAGGTGAGGCATACGGAGAGACTATCATTCCTATTTTAAAAGCTGGGCTCCAAAGGGGCACTTAAGCTAGGTACCACACTGAGCCCACAACTGAAGTCTCAGAAACCTGCATTTGTATGCGTCAACTGTCACTTCATTCCCTTAAACTATCTACAAGCAAGGTGAACCCTAACTCAAAAGATCCAGTGTGAATGCCAAAACTGCAGCAGCTTCTGTCAAAACATTTGGGAGGCCTTGTGGCCCCTGGAAGATACTGAGCTAACTGAACTGTTGGGTTAAGATAGTAGTAAGGTGGGGGGAGCAGAGATGCTGACATCCATTTTCAGACAAGTTAGACAATTTCTGTTGGGCAATGCCTGTACCTCTCTGTTCACTCAGAGCCTTCCTACGGTCCAGTGACCTAGCTTGTTTGTGCACTCTGGCTGGTATAAAACAGAACTCCCACAGATTTTTACTTCTGCTCTAAGTTTAATTCTAGCAGATATACAACATGAAATTGACTCTACTCATGACCCTCAAATACCGGTGGAAAAGATCTAGATATAAAAGGATTGTACGGTTCAATACAATGCTTCCTCTTAAAAAATTTTTACAAACACTTTATTTTTAAAACTAAGCAACTCTTTCCATTTCCTAAATTGGAGGCAGAGACTGACTGCGGTTCACCTTTGTCCTCTTCAGCTCCACAGCAATCACTACGGTCATCCCCCAGCAGTCAATTAACAAGGTCCAGCTTTAGTCCCGCCACCGTGAACGTGACTTCAGGGCCTGAGAAACGGGATTTACCCAACTCAAAGACTAGGACATCAGTATAGTGGACCAAGGCATCATAATTTATTACAGTAATTACTTACTGGGTAGTTACTAGAGAGCAGGCCTCTCTGTCCTACTCCATACACGTCTTTATTTAAGCCTCACAAGACCACCATTATATTTATTACTGGCTGAGGCAAAGAAGTAAGGAAACTGCTAGATTCAGTTAGCAACAAACGACCACCTCGGCGCTCGCGGCTCGGCGCGGCCCGGTCCCGCCGGGGCCTGGCCCGACTGGGGGCTTCCGGGCTTTGCCCGCCGCGGCGCCGGGATCCGCGGGCGCCCGCTCCTCACCCACAAGCAGGCGCTGCGGCGGGGGAGCGAGGCCGCCACCGCCGCGCGTTCTGGAACATTCCCGGCTCCTCTCGCGCCCGCTCGGGGTCCCCGCCTCCCTCCGACCCCGCTCGCCGCTCCCACGCCTTCTCCCCAGCAAGGCCCGACCCCTGCAGACCTCGGCGGGCTCCGCGCGCCGCAGGCCCGGGCAGCCCTGAGGCACCGTCCTGGGAAAGCGCCGCGACCCCAGAGGTCAACCGAGGCCCGGACACCTGCCACGCCTCCCGGGCCGAGCCTGGCTCCCGGCGCTGGGCCTGCGCTCGGCCGCGCCCCTCACGCGCGGTCACTCGGCCCGGCCCCCGAAAGCCGGCCAGACCCCTCGGCACGGCCACGCCCGGCCCCTTCGCCCGCGCCGAGCGCCCAGGCCCCCAGGCTCCTCAGCTGCAGACGTCGGGCAGGCCTCTCTCGTCTCACCTCAGCCTCCAGGGAGCACCGGCGGTGCCCGCGCCTTCTCCCACCCAACACCTGGCCCCGCGCTGCAGTGGAGACAGCGGCCCAGGTGGCCAGACCGTCACGTGCCGCAGAACCAAGAGGCCTCGGGTACCGCGGCCTCCGCGCGACGAGCCCCACCGCACGAAGCCCGGCCCCGCGCCGGCCCCTCGCTCCTGAGTAGCTCGGGCTGGCGCCAGGTCCCGCCCCTCACGCAAACTTCGAGAGTCGGTTGGTCAGCGAGGTCATCGCTCTACACACCTTCCCATACGCCCCCTAGGGCTATTCTTCGTGGAGCGTGAGGATTGGTTGAGAGTGAGGCAGGAAGTGGCTGATGGTTGGGCAAAAGACAAGAGGGCGGGCCACGACTGGGATTCCGGGGCGCGCGCGTCTTGGGGCGGGGCGAGCTTGGGTGGCGCTCCCGCGCGCTGATTCCCCCTTGTTTTACTGCGTGCGAGCGCGACTTTTCCGTCTGACGGCTCCGGGCCCTCAAGTGCCTGAACCCCGCGCGAGAATTTGGTGCCTTCGCGGCAAGAGTGCATGGCAGAGAAATGAATGAAGGGGAGGGAGATCGGGTCACCCCTGGTGCGGCGAGCGCGGGTCTGCGGGTGCGCTGTGGCGCCAGGTTACTGCACAGTCATTGCGCCAGGCACAGGCCCTGCCACGCCGACCTCACCCGACACCGCTCGGTCCGGAGTAGACGGTCTGGGGCCGGACTCCGCATCTGTGATGTCGCCTGAAGATTAGACCACGGGACTTGAGAGAAGGGGTAGTGCGATGGGAAGATCTAAGATCTGCCTCCATTTTTGTAACCCGCACATTTTCTTTTACCAATACACTGAGAACCTCAGAAAGTGGAGGTAGCCCAGGTTTTTTCTAAGCTTGGGAGGTTCTGCTTTCTGCCTCCACTTGCATCGGTGCTACCGACGTGAGCACATTCTGCCCCCATTTGAAGACCCAAAAGCTCTAATGCCAGGGCTGGTTTATCACTGGTAATAAGGCCAGCTTGCTTCCTCCTGCACCTGAAAGAGGAAGCGATGGATCGGTGACGTGGGCAACACTCAGCCTCTAAATTTGAGCATTTTGCTTTCCTTAATTACCTGGAGAACTGGATATTCAAAGCAGAACAAAATTCTGAAGCAGGGTGTGGTGGATCAGGCCTACAGTCCCAGCTTTCATGGGAGGCCGAGCAGGAGGATTCCTTGAGCCCAGTAGTTGGGAGGCCAGCCTAGACAATATACTAAGACCCAGTCTCAAACATAAGTAAATATTATGGTCGAATGTGATGCCACAAGCTTGTAATTCCAGCACTCTGAGAGTTTGAGGCAGAAGGATCACAAGTTTGAGCACAGCCTTGATAATTTAGTGAAATCCTGTCAGTTTTTAAAGGCAGCTAGGGCCAGGAGTGGTGAGGCACCCCCATAATCCCAGCACTTGAGAGGCTGAGGTAGGATGATCACCTGGAATTACAGCACAGCCTGGGCTACACAGTGAGTCCCTGTCAAAAAGGCAAAGGTCAGGGGATTTAGCTCATTGGCGCTGCCCCCTGCCTCGAAAGCACAAGGTCTTGAGTCTCAGTCCCTGGTACAACCCCCCAAAAAATGCCAGGCGAGGTGGTGCACGCCTGTAATCCCAGTACTCAGGAGGCTGAGGCAGAAGGATTGCTGTGGGGCCGGGGATTTAGCTCAGTGGTTTCACCGCCTGCTGTGCAAGCACAAGGACTGGAGTTCAATCCCCGGTACCAAAAAAAACAACAGAAGGTTTGCTGTGAATTCGAGGTCACCCTGGGCTACACAGTGAGTTCAAGCCTAACCTGAAATATACAGTGAAATCCTGTCTCAAAAAAAAAAAAAACAAACCACAAATAAATAACCAGAAAAGGAATTGGAATGTATTTTGTACCTGTACGTCTCCACACAAGGAATGTAAATGTTTTGTTTTGTTTTGGAATTTAAATTTAGTAAACATGTACAAAAAAAAAAGGAAAGGGATCAAGGGATGAGGGTGGAGAGAGGGAGGGACGGGAAGGTGATGGAAAGTAGGAATTAAAATGTATTATGTAGATGTACCAATTCCACACAAAGACTGTAAACATTGTGTACTAATTAACTGCAAATGTGTATATATATATATATATACAGGCGGCTGGGGATGCAGCTCAGGGTGAAGGCCCTGGCTTCAATCCCCAATAATACACATACATACATACATACAAATTCTGGGTGCCTCAGGTTCAAAATAAGGAGCTTAAAAATAGTTAAGGGGGGCTGGGGATTTAGCTCTGGCGCTGCACCTGCCTCACAAGTGCAAGGTCCTGAGTTGGATCCTCGGTACTGGAAGAAAAGAAAGAAAAAGGTAGTTAAGGGAACAATATGTAAGCAAAACAACTATTCCAGAAAAGATGTTCAAAGATGATGGTACTTAAAAGAACTGAGTAGGTTTTGGAAGGTTTCTAGAATGGACAAGGCCAGCACTCAGGAGGCTGAGGCAGGAGGATCACCGAGAGTTTAGGGCCAGCCTGAGCTATAGTGAGTTCAAGGCCAGCCTGAACTACATAAAGAGACCCTGTCTCAAAAAAAAAAAAAAAAAAATGAAACTGAGGTCCAAACCCTGAAGAATGAGATCTTTTCTTGAGAATCACAAAGGCATTTTGAGGTATTAGTTTGTTAATAGAGATAACCAGAGCCCAGCATGTGCCAGTCTCAACTATGTGGAGACCGAAGCAGAAGGATCCCTTGAGCCCAGGAGTTCAGGGCCAACCTGGACAACACAGTGAGACCTTGTTTCAAAAAGAAAAGAGAAGGGCCGGGGATTTAGCTCAGTGGCTTTGTGCCTTCCTCGCAGGGTCAAGGTCCTGAGTTCAGTCCCCAGTACTGGAAAAAAAAAAAAGAACTATAGTTCTTAGATGTAGAAGGGATGGGATGTTGAATGTATTCTGACTTTATAATCTGCACAATGATTTTCAAAACAAATTATTTTTGTATGGGTTTTTTTTTTTGGTACTGGGACTCAAACTCAGGACCTTGTGCTTTCGAGGCAGGCGGCAGAACCACTAAGCTAAATCCCCAGCCCTCAAAACAAATTATTTATACAGTAAGTCTCCAACTTACAGAGTTCTGTTCCAGGAGAAGGTTCATAAATCAGATTCATTCACATTCTGACAAGTGAGTCTTATACAGTACACCTGTGAATTTATACAGTACATGTGTGAAAGTTCCCAACTGAAATATTCCTAAATCAGCGACTTATTGTATCCATTTTAAAACACACATGCCAGGCCAGGTGTGGTGATGCATGCCTATAACCCCTGCATTTGGGAGGCTGAAGCAGGAGGATTGAGCCGCATAGTGAGTTCAAGGCAAGCCTGGGCTATATAGTGAGACCCTGTCTCAAAAGAAACCAAGGGTGCTAGGGATGTAGCTCAGAGGTAGAGCACTTGCCTAGCATATGGGAAACTGGGTTCGATCCCCAGCACCACAAAAAAACAAAAACAAAAACAAAAAAAAATACATAAATATAAACAAAATAAAATACATATACCCTTTGACCTGACAATTCCATCTCAGGAATATATATCTTTACTATCTACCGACCATTGGTAAAATATAACCACTACATGTACAGTACTTGTATATAAATGCATTCACAGAATAAGTGTGTTGCTGCATTGTTTGTTAAAAAAAAAAAAATCCTGAACATGATCTAACTATCATAGAATCATGATTCAGAAGGAATTTTTTTAACTTTGTTTTTTCACAAAACTGAACCTAGAAATCTTTTTTTTTTGGTACCAGTGATCGAACTCGGGACCTTGCACTTTCGAGGCAGGTGGCAGAACCACTGAGCTAAATCCCCGGCAATGATTCAATAAACTATAAGATTGTGTACTGTTGGGAAGCATAAGTACTGAGAAGGAATGATTGCCAAGATTTTTTTTTTTTTAAATTTTTGAGACAGGGTCTCCTTATGTAGTTCACACTGGCTTTGAACTCACTATAGCCCAGGCTGGCCTGGAACTCATGGCAAGCCTCCTGCCTCAGGCTTCTGAGTGCTGAGATCACAGGCATGTGCCACTACACCCAGTTTCAATTTTTTTTTTTAAGGCAGTCTCATAAAACTGCCCAAACTGGGGCTGGGAATTTATCTCAGTGGCACTGTGCCTGGTTTGCAAGAGCAAAGTTTGATCCCCAGTACCAAAAACAAAAAACTGTTAAACAAACAAAAAAAAACTGCCCAAACTGGCCTCAAATTTACAATCCTCCCGCCTCAGCCTCCCCAGAACCTGGGTTTACAGATGTGCATCACAGTTCCCTGCACCACCCGCATCCTCCTTGGTGTGAAGGAGAGAGTGAACACACTAGCGGCAGCACCTGTCTCTCCCTGGGCCTTTCCTGCTGTTAGGCTGATAACGGCTGGTTTTCCACCACATAACTCTGGCATTGCCAAATCGACAGGACAGGCAAAAAAGGTGTGTTAATTGAAGTGAGAGTAAACATTTTGCATATTTCTTAACTATATATATTTCCTAGTGTTTGTCTTTTACAGTTTTGGGGGGAGTTTTTTGGTACCAGGGATTGAACTCGGGACCTTGTGCTTTCGAGGCAGGTGGCAGAGCCACTAAGCCAAATCCCTGGCCCCACACGGGTTATTTTTGTTTTGTTTTGTTTTTACACTGGCACTGGAACTCAGGGCCTCACACGCTAGGCAAGCTCTTTACCACTGAGGCGCCCCTCCAGCAGCCTCTGGACCAGGACATAGCTCATTGCCCATATCCCCCCACCTTCAAGAGTTTATAACTGGGGGCTCTTTTGGGCATTAGGAGCAGAAACATTGGCACTAACAAGGATCTAGGGGTGAGCAGGAACCCAGGGAGAGGAAGAGGAAGAGGAAGCGGAGCTGTGCTGCCCAGCCTCGCAGAGCCACCTGACACCTGCTCCCTCCTCCACCTGCCTTCCCTCTCCGAGCTGGCTCACTCTGCCTACAGCCTGCTCCCAGACTCATGGCTGCTTGGTGCAGTCCCATCTGGGGCTCTCCAGGTCCTGAGATCAGGTGTGTTCTCTCTGGGGAGGACCACAGCTTAGTGAGACCCTGTCTCAAAATACAGAGTAAGAAGACCTGGATGTGGCTCATCGGTGGACGGCTTGCCTCACATGTTCAGACCTGGGGTTCGATCACCGTACAAACAAAAGCGAGGAAATGTGAACCCATCCTGTGGTCCGGGGGAGGTCTGTCAGCGCCCTTCTTCCTCCTGTGGTGTGAACACACACCTCTCGTGGCCTGCTCTTCTGCCCCTTGTTCTGGATTTGGATCTCCTGGATCTTCAGCCTCTTAAAAAAAATCAACTTTATTGTACAGTTCCATGACTTTAAAAAGTGTACAGCATAGAACACATAACCACCATCACAGTGAAGGTACCAAATATTTCCATTGCCCTCAAAAGGCTCCTCTGATGTCCCTCCTGGGCCCAAACCCACATGTGGTGTTTTCTTCAGGACACCTACAATGACGTCCTTTTTACTGCCACCACCCTGGCCTTGCAATTCAACTCTGACACCCAATTCTACCCAGAGCCAGCATCAGACTCACAGGTAGAAGGGTTCGGCTCCAGCTGCTAGTGGGGTGCCAGGCAACCACATTTCCATCAAGCCCACTGCAAATTCATGTGAGAGTGTCCATGTGCCCCTCAGGTGCTGTGACGTGCTGGATAGAATGACTCACAGACCACAGCAACGTGCTCTACCCAGACCTGCTGTCCACCCTGGAGGATGGAACTCAGGAACAGCCTCCTGGAAGGTTTGGGAGGAGGGCTGGGAGGCGTGCTGGGGCTTCCGGGCCCTCCTGGCTCCTCAGCTGCTGAGCAGCCTGGATGCTGTCCACTAGGAGTCTGCACAGAAGAGCTGCTGTGGAGGAGCAATTGACACGGCCCCTGGTTCCAATTGAGAGGCTCTCTCCCCTTCTCCAGCTGGGTGGGCCGGTAGGTGGGGGTGAAGGTTGACAGTTCCAATGTTGGGTTATGCAGTTAGTCCTCTGGTCACCAGCCCCCAAAATGAAGCTGCCTGGGGTCCACCAGTCACCTCACTGGCATACACTGAGGCATGACTGGAAGGGGCTCATCTTAAATTCCAAGAAACACTCTTATCACCCAGGAAACTGCATATATTTAGGAACTCTGCTCTAGGAGCAAGGAACCAGTTTTTTTTTTATTTTGTTTTGCTTTCTTGGTTGTTTTTTTTTCTTAGATGGGGGTCTTGCTATGAATCCCAGGCTGACCTTGAACTCAAGGCAATCCTCCTGCCTCAGCCTCCCAAGTGCTGGAATTACAGGTGTACACCACCACACCTGGCTCAGTTTTTATTATATTTATACCCAATTTATATTTACATCCATTTCCAATCAATCCCTGCTACTAGGCCCAGGCAAAAACTCATCTGTTTCTTATTACTATAGATAAGATTTAGTCTTTTCTAGAGTTTCACGTAAATGAAATCATATAGTATCCAGTAGTCCTCCCTTACCAGAGGTTTTGTTTTCCAAGGTTTTAGCTCGCACTTTGATCCAATGAAAAATTCCAGAAATAAAAATTCTAAGTTTAAGCCAGACTTGATGGTATATGCCTGGAATCCCAACACTCAGGAGGCTGAAGCAGGAGGATCACTGTGAGTTCCATGCCAGCCTGGGCTACATATTGAATTCAAGGCCAGACCAAAGTATGTAACAAGGCCCTGTCTCAAAAAAAATTTTTTTTTTCTGTACCAGGGATCAAACTCAGGACCTTGTGCTTACAAGGCAGGTGCAGTGCTGCTGAGCTACATTCCTGGCCCTCAAAAAACTTTTTAAAAAATTCCTCAGTTAAAAATAATTTGGGGGGTCGCCGGGGATTTAGCTCAGTGGTTTCACCACCTGCTGTGCAAGTGCAAGGACCCGAGTTCAATCCCTGGTACCAAAAAAAAAAGAGAAAGAAATAGCCCAAATGCCTATTAACTGACGAACAGATAAAGATGTTTTGGGGTTTTTTTATACAATGGAGTACTACTCTGGGCCAGGCGTTTAGCTCAGTGCTGCTGTTGCCTGCCTCAAAAGTGCAAGGTCCAGGGCCGGGGATTTAGCTCAGTGGTTCCCCCGCCTGCCTTGCAAGTGCAAGGACCCGAATTCGATCCCCGGTACCAAAAAAGAAAAGAAGGAAAAAATGGAAACGAGCCCCATGCAGTCATGGACGGGGCTTTTCCGAGCTGGCTGGATCCAGAGTGTGTGCTGCTGGGATCAAGGGTGTGTGCCTACTAAATTGGTCCACTGATTGGTTTGGGCTGGCTCTGGGTAGGGTTAAGGCTGCCCCACCCCGGGTGTGGGCGTGTAGCCTGGATAGGGTAGCAGGGACAGAAGGCAGGCCCCCGCTCTTTCTCATAGTTTGCGGCCAGCCAACTCTGAACTGAGACCTCTCCTCCTTCAACTCTGGGTGTTGGGCACTTTGACTGAGCAACAAGAAAAGTAACTAAGATGGCACAGTAATATTATAGTGTGGGGAAATACCACAGTTTATCCATTCACAGGTAACAGACACCTGGGCTGTTAACACTTTTCCTGTATTATGATATAAAACTGGGGGTGCATGATACACAGTGTACAGCTCTTTGTATAGACATATTTTAATTTCTTTTAACCTAACATCTTCCTTTTTCTTTGATACTGGGGATCAAACTCAGGACCTTGAGCTTTTTTTTTTTTTTTTTTTTTGGTACCTTGCATCGAACTCGGGTCCTTGTGCTTGCGCAGCAGGCAGTGAAACCACTGAGCTAAATCCTGGCCCCTTGACCTTGAGCTTTTGAGGCAGGTGGTGGCACCACTGAGCTAAATCCTCAGCCCCTTTTTTCTTGATTTACTATCTAAATCTGTAGATGCATCCTCCTGGTGCTTCCTAAAAAGACTCATTAATAATTTTTTTTGTGGGGCCGGGGATTTAGTTCAGTGATTTCGCCGCCTGGTGCGCAAGTGCAAGGACCTGAGTTTGATCCCTGGTACCAAAAATAATAATAATAATAACTTTTTTTTTTGGTACCAAGGATCAAACAACAATTTATTTTATTTTATTTTTTCCTTTTTGGTACCAGGGATCGAACTCGGGTCCTTGCGCTTTCGAGGAAGGGGGCGGAACCACCTGAGCTAAATCCCCGGCCCAACAATAAATTTTTTTTAAAGTGAAAATAGAGGGCTGGGGATTTAGCTCAGTGGTACCTTGCCTGCTTCAAAAGTGCAAGGTCTTATTTATAGCTAAATGGATGCACATTGAAGCCATCCTCTTAAGTGAAATAAATAGGATGCACATGTGTAAATACCGAATAGTTTCTCTAGTATGAGAAACAAGGTGTAAATAAGATTAAAATGATTAAAATGAATAATTGATAATTTGAAATAGGAAGAAAAGGTCCAAAGGGGTAGGGAAAGTGGGAGGGGAAGGGGAAAGTGGGAGGGGAAGGGGAAAGGGAAGAAGGGAAAGAAAAAATTATGAGAAAAGGAAAAAATGGAAACAAAGTCTATGTAAATAGGGAAGGGCGCACAGGTAATGGGGAAAACATAAGAACCAGGATACATCATGTTCAGGGACAAGATCCCAACGATGAATGTAACTGTATTGTATACCTAAAATGTACCAATAAAAGAATTTAAGCAAAAAAAAAAAAAAAGTTCAAGGTCTTGAGTTCAATCCCCAGTACAAAAAAAAGTGAACATAGAAGAAAGAAATGGAAACAAAGCATTTGTATATAGGAAGGGGAGGGGGTCAAGGAGAGGCAAATGGGAAAAGGAGTCAGGATAGATCAGGTGCAGGTGCAGATTCCA
Organism: Heterocephalus glaber; assembly: GCF_053883595.1. Taxonomy (NCBI): domain Eukaryota; kingdom Metazoa; phylum Chordata; class Mammalia; order Rodentia; family Bathyergidae; genus Heterocephalus; species Heterocephalus glaber. Next base: position 41,779,062 of record NW_028258377.1, on the reverse strand, counting down.
TATGATGACATTCCCATAATGATGTTATCATTATGTATATCTAAAATGTACCAATAAATGTTTTGCTTCATACTAGGTAACCCTATCCCTAAAACAAACAAAAAATCTTCAAAAAACAAAAACAAAACATCTCTAGTCTTGGGGTTTTTTTTGGGGGGGGGGTTATGGGGTTTTTTTGGTACCAAGGATTGAACTGGGGACCTTTCACTTGCAAGGCAGGCGGCATAGCTGCTGAGCTAAATCCCCAGGCCTTCTAGTCTTGGTTTTGAGATGGGAGTCTCTCAATATTGGCTAGGCTTGAGCTGAGCATGGTGGTGCATGTCTGTAATCCCAGCAGTTGGGAGGCTGAGGCAGGAGGATCGCCATGAGTTTGAGGCCAGCCCGCGCTACATAGTGAATTCAAGCCTGAAATACATAGCAAGACCCTGTCAAAAAAAAAATTGCCCAGGCTGGCCCCAAACCACTGGGCTCAAATGATCCTCCTACCTCAGCTGCCTGCGTAGCTGGGATTACAGGTTCCTGCAATCAACTGTGGTTTGGCACAATTCATATAAAAACTGTATTGAGATATGAGTTTCAAAGTATAAAGTTTGACCATTGTAATTGAATGATTTGGTTGTTTTTAGTAAATTTAGTTGTGCAACCATTAGCACAGCCTAAATTTAAAACATGTTCACCACCAAAAGCTTTGTGTTGCCATCAACTTCCAACCAACCCCAACACCACTGAGATGTCTGTCCCTCTGCAGATCCCTTTTTCCAATATCACACAGAAATCGTGTTGAATAATATTGCACCAGGCCCAACAGAGCAAACTGACTGTCGTTACAGTGATAGACCTTTCCTTGGCTGCAAAGACTCTATAGCAGTTAACTAAGCTGTAAACAACTAACTAGTTAGCACTTAACCAGCTGACTGCGCCGTTAAACTGTAGCCAGTCACTGCTTTTTCGGCCACTGCTTGCTTTCCTATGGATGCTGTCTGATCCCACATTGGGAGAGTTCTTGGGTCAGCTCTGCTTTGGGGAGTTGCTAGATTTGAAAATTGTATTTTGTTTGGTTTTGTTCAAGTAAGCTCTACTGTTTAGTAGGTCTAGGGAATTTTCCTTGTTATAATGGACTCATACAAGGTGTAGTCTTTTGTGCCTTTTTTCACTTTGAATGTTTCTGCAATTTGTTAATGTTGTTACCCTGCAGCAGTACTTCACCCTTTTTTACTGTTGAATAATGTTCCTTTATTTGGATGTACAGTTTGTTTCTGTGGTACGAAGGATTGAACTCAGACCCTTTGCCCTGAGCTACATCCCCACTCCTTTTTTATTTTTTGGTTCCGGTGATTGAACTCAGGACCTTGCACTTTTGAGACAGGCAGCGGCACCACTGAGCTAAATCCCCAGCCCTTTAGTTTTTATTTTTGAGACACAGTCTTGCTACATTGTCCAGGCTAGGTTAGAGCTTGTGATCCTCCTGCCTCAGCCTCCTAGCATGCTGGGATTACAGGTGTGCACGACCACATCCAGCTGGATGTACATTTTGTCTGTCAGTGGCTGAAGGACATTTCAACTGTTTCCAGTTTTTGGTTATATAGGTTTTGCCATTATGAACATCTGTACAAAACTATTTCTGTGGACGTTTCTTTTTTTTTTTTTTTTTTTTTGGTACCGGGGATCAAACTCGGGTCTTTGCATTTGCAAGGCAGGTGGCACAACCACTGAGCTAAATCCCCAGTCCTCATGTGTGGACATGTTTCTAATTCTCTTTGGGAAGAATGGGAGCGGCAGTGCTGATTTGAAAGCTGTGTTTATGCTAAAATTTTTATTTTTTTTATTTTTTATTTTTGGTACCGGGGATCGAACTCGGGACCTTGTGCTTGGAATTTATGCTTAAGTTTTAAAGAAATTGCCAGATTGTTGTTCAAAGTGCTGTTCGCTTTGCATTCCCATGTAGGAGGCTCCCAGTTTCTCCACATCCTTCCTTGTAGACACTTGCACTGTCTTTCTGACCACAGCCACTGGTTCTAGTGGGAGGGCAGGGCTGTCTTGCTCTGGTTTGTTCTGAGCCCAGTGAGGCGGCAGCAGGGAAGCTAAGTCTGAGCAGCAGGCCATACCCTGCCAAAGCTGGCCCACCGGGAAGGGCCTCAGCCAAGAATGGTGCGGTTCTAATCTAGCTTTGTGCAACTTGTCATAAATACTCAATTTTTCACGTTTTTGGTTGATTTCTAGAGCCTGAGGTGGTTCTAAAAGTTTTCTCCAGTTTTATAGTGGTTTTCTGGGGACACAATTGGCTGCTCTCTGGCTGCCCTTGCTGCTTAACTTTGAAGATCGCTTTCTCTGTCCACCTCTGTCCCTCTCCTCTGCTGTCTGCTTGCTCTGCTTGTCTGCTTGATCTACTCCACATCGCCCAGCCTGCATCCGAGCATCAGCTGGACTGCCTCTCCTAAGCGCCGGGCCCAGATCACAGTACAGCACTGCTGCAGCATTTCTGGGCAAGCACTGCACACCAGCCATCTGAGACTCAAAACACTCACACGAATTAGAAACCACTGAAAACCAGCAGTGAATAAGTTCACAGCAGTCGTAGATCAATAATTGGGGAGAGGGTGGGGGATGTAGCTCAATGGCACTGCGCCTACCTGGCAAACACAAGGTCCTGAGTTCAGTCCCCGGTACCATTAAAAATAAAAAATAAATAAATAGGGAGAAAGGAGATGTCTTTACAGTAGAATGCTGAGGGTCAATGAGCAGGTATGAACTACGTGGTAGAAGTGGAAAATATTTTCTGACCATCATGGTAAAAATTAGACCAGGGAGCTAGGGATGTAGCTCAGCATCACAAATCTTTTGCCCAGCTTAGGCAACTTAGTGATTCAGCAAAGACTCCATCTCAAAATTTAAAAAATGAAAAAGAACAAACAGGCTAGGGATGTAGCTCAGAACAAAGGCCTTGGGTCCAACCCCTAGTACTGGGAAAAAAAAAAAAAACTAAGGGGAATTTTTGATAAGGGACAGGGTATTTTTATACTTTTGCTGTCGTTGATTGGATACAGGGTCTCACTACGTACTGCAGGCTGCTTCTGAACTCACATTCACCCAGGCTGGCCTCAAACTCAGCGATCCTCCTGTCTCAGGCTTCCATCTCAAGTGCTGGGACAACATGCGTGTGCCACCATGTCCGACTAGCCATAGTTTAGAAGGCTCCTGCTCGACACCCAGGTGTGGTTCCCAAGAGACGACACACTGAAGAACAGAGGGGCAGACAGCCGGGGTGCTTACAGATGGCTCAGAAGCACGGCAGAGAGGTTCGCGACCGAAGTCTGGGGGATGGGAATGCAGGTGCTTCTCATAAAATGTTTACATTCATAACTTTTTTAAAGTTTGAAATTAATTCCAAATGTTTTTTTAAAAGCCAGGCTTTCCTTTTTTTTTTTTTTTTTTTTGGTACAGGGATCAAATTCAGGACCTTGCAGTTGCAAGGCAGGTGCGGCACCACTGAGCTAAATACCCAGCCCTACGCCAGGCTTTCCTAATCCAAGATGATTGTCCAGAGCCTATTTTGGAAATTTAAAGTGAAGAACACACGTCTGTTTTCTGCAAAATGCCTCAGGCTTTCATTGAAAGATAACAGCCATCTGGGTAAGAAGGAATTAATCAGGCTAAACTGACCAATCTCATTAAATTTTCATAAATATAAACCCACTATACATTTACTCAGCTCTCCTATAAATATAAAGCCATAATTTATAAACTTACATATAAAGCAGATCCAAAAATCAAATTAACATTTAAATAGGACAGCAAAGGTGGGAATGTTGGCATACATTTATAATCCCAGCCCTCAGGAGGCTGAGGCAGGAGGATCGCCCAGAGTTTGGGGCCAGCCTGGAGAAGTTAGAGAGACCATTTCAAAATAAAAATTTAAAAAACAAAGGACTAGACCTGCAGCTCAGTGTGAAGGCCCTGGACTCAATACCCTGTATCACAAAAATAAACAGAACAACAAAAAAATAAACAACAAAAAAAAGGGGTTTTCTGCTGAAAGTAAATGCCACCGGTAAGCAGCCCCGCCCTGGTCCCAGCGTCAAGCCTGAGGCCAGGTCGGAGGCCGGCTGCTCAGAGCTGCGAATCCTGGGAGAGCGCCCTCTCCGGAGACTTCGAGCTTCCCTTCCGGTGGGGTGGCACCCCCTTCTCGGCTCCTGAACCGTGACTCCTCCGTGTTGTGCTTATCAGAGCAGGTAGCGCACGCCAGTGTTGAAAAGTGTTCAGATCTTTTTCGGAAATCAAAGCAATGTAAACATGTTTTTCATACAGTACTTGCGTATTCCAAGGCACACCGTGGAGTTAGTTTTAAGGAGCACGCTCTCAAGACCGCTAGCCGCTAGTGCCACCCGCTGTCTGCACCCTGCTCGCCCCACCAACCCCGGAGGGAAGGCTGGAGAAAGGCCCTGGGAGGTCTCAACGGAGGTAGGCTAACATGGCAACTTGGTGAGAACCTGCCTTCAAATACAAAATAGGGGCCGGGATGGAGCTCAGTGGTGCCCCACCTGCCTCTCCCGAGTTTGATCCCTGGTACCAAAAAAGAAAAAAAAAGAATGTGACTAAAATACAAAATAAAATAAAGGGCCGAGGGCTGGGGCCTGGTAGCGTACCCCTGTGGTCCCAGCACTTGGAGGCTAAGGCAGGAGCATCACTAGCAGTTCAAGGCCAGCCTGGGCTACACAAGACCCTGTTTAACAACAACAACAAAAAAGCCAGAGATGTAGCTCAGTCCAGAAGTTCAATCCGAAAGAAAGAAAGAAAAGAAAAAGAAAGAAAGGAAAGAAACTAAAGAGAAGAGAAGAAAAGAGAAAAGAAAAGATTTCTTTGCAAACAGATGAGCAAAAAGAAGTACCTTGCGAAGCAGGGAGCGGTCTGGTAGGCCCGGGTAGAACTCAGGCGCTCCAAACTGGGGTAGAAGGTGGAGCGCTGAGGAAAGCATACACATCTTTTTATAACTATTATTTGTGTGTTGTATTGTCTGAATGACTATAATGCATTAGCACAAAGAATGCCTCATTGCTTCAGGGAAGGGCAGGTATTACTAGCAGAGTACCTCAGAAGTCAGTGCTGCGGGAGTAGCTCAGTGGTACTGGGCTTTCCTACCACCACAAAAACAGAAAAAGAAACTCAGGAGGCAGATCTCGCTTGCAGTCCCGGTTCGGGGAGAGGGGACCCCTGACACCAGCCGGGAGGGCGCAAGCAAGCGCGGGGCAGAGAATCGGGAAACTCTCTCAGCTCCTCTGCCCCAGCCTCAGGCCCGACAGCATGGGCCTTACCTATCCCCTGGGAGGCAGGGCGGGCTGGACACCCAAGCCTGGGCCTCTGCAGCCGCCCCAACCCGAATCCCCGAGGTCCACAACGATCTTCTGCCCAGAACCCGACCTGGGGACCGGCTCCCTCCCTGGGGTTCCAGAGTCAGAGTT